>NW_004524667.1:1216014-1217156 GCF_000260255.1 Octodon degus | reverse complement strand
CAGCCCACCAGGGGGCGGGGCTGGCTGGCATGTGGTGCTGGGGGATCGAACCGCGGTCCCTGATGCTTTGCCAAGCTTGTTCCAAGTAGGTGCCTTAGACCACTGAGCCATCTCTCCAGCCCACTTACAAGTATATCTTCAAGTGGCATCCACTTAAAAATGAAGGCTTTGAGTTTATCATTCTTTATAGCTGAGTAATACTCCATTATATAAAAGTACTACATCTTTTTCAACCATTCCACATGTGACAGGCATCTTGGTTATTTCAAAGATCTGGCTATTACAAATTGTGCTGCTAAAAACATAGGTACTCAAATATCACTATGATATGATGCTTTCAGTTCCTCTGGGAAAATTCCCAGTAAGGGGATAGCAGGATTGAATGGAATTTCCAGTCCTAGTTTTTTAAGGAGACTCAACACTGATTTCCATAATGATTGCACCAGTCTACACTCCCACCAACAGTGGAGAAGGGTTCCGTTTTCCCCACAGCTTCTCCAACATTGTTGTTGGTTGATTTCTTTATGATAGCCATTTTTTCTTGGGTGAGATGGTATTTCAGTGTTGTTGTAATTTGCATTTCACGGATGGCTAGTAATGAGCATTTTTTCATATATTTATTCACTTCTTTAATTTGGTCCTCTGAGAACTGTGTGTTCATCTTGGATGCCCATTTCTGGATTGGGTCTTTAAATTTATGGACTTTAAGGTTCTTTAGTTCTTTATATATTCTTGAAAACAGATTTGTCTGAGTGCTTATTTGTTAAGATTTTTTCAAACTTTGTGGGTTGTCTTTTCACCTAGGTGGTAATTTCTTTTGATGTGCAAAAACTTCTTAGTCAGAGCAGGTCCCAGTTGTTAATACATTCAGGTGTTAACCATGCGATTTGATTTTTGTTCATGAACTCTTTGCCTACCCCTATGTCTTCCAGAGTTCCTCCTACTTTCTCTTCCAGGATATTTAGTGTTTCTGTTTTAATGTTTTAATCTTTAATCTATTTTGACTTTAGTTTCGTGCATCGTGACAGACCTGGATCAAGTTTTAGTTTTTGGCATGTAGAAAGCCAGTATTTCCAGCACCATTTGTTAAAGAGGCTAATCTTTCTTCCAGTGAGTATGTTTGGCCCCTTTGTCAAAGATAA
>NW_004524667.1:1214381-1215337 GCF_000260255.1 Octodon degus | reverse complement strand
CCTGCTATGCTACTGAATTTCTGTATTAATTCTAGTAGCTTCTTGGTGTTTTTTTGGGTCTTCCAAGTAAAGTATCATGTCATCTGCAAATAATGATAATTTAATTTTTTCTTTACCTATTCTTATTCCTTTTATTTCTTTCTCTTGTCTAATGGCTTTAACTAATGATTCCAGAAGTATATTGAATAGGAGTGGTGATAGAAGACATCCTTGTCTTTACCAGATCTAAGAGTAAGAGATTTCAGTTTTTCCCCCATTTAGAATTATGTTAGCCATTGGGTTTTCATAAATGGCTTTTAGCAGATTGAAGTAGAGGCCATCTATTCCAATTTTTTGTAGGACTTTGAACATGAATGATTGTTGGACTTTGTCAAAAGCCTTTCTACATTAATGGAGATGACCATGTGATTTTTAGTTTTCGCTCTATTGATATAGTGCATTACATTTATAGATTTTCGAATATTGAACTACCCTTACATCCCTTGGATGAATCCTTCCTGGTCATGGTGTATGATCTTCTTGATGATTTGCTGTATTCTGTTTGCTAGGATTTTATTGAGAGTTTTGCATCTATGTTCATGAAGGAGATTGGCCTGTAGTTCTCCTTTTTAGTTGTATCTTTCCCTGATTTTGGTATCAGTATAATACTTGCCTTCAATTCTAAAAAAAAAGATATAAATTCTTTTTTAAGACATATATTCTGTACTGTGTATAAGATATAAAATCTGACACTGCTGAATAAAAAAATAATACTTGCCTTCAGGAAAGATTTTGGGAGGGTTGCTTTCTTTTTAATTTCATGGAAGAGTTTGAGGAGTATAAGGACTACATATACTGTATATTTCTTGTAGAATTCAGCTGTGAATGCATCCAGACCTGGACTTTTCTGTGTCATTGTTTTTTTATTACATCTCGTATTTCATTGGCTGTTATTGGGCTATTGAGAGTGGTTATAT
>NW_004524667.1:1211248-1213181 GCF_000260255.1 Octodon degus | reverse complement strand
TTCCTAATCCACTGTGCCAGTCTATTTCTCTTAATTGGTGAATTGAGTCCATTTACATTGGTGGTTAAAATTGAGATGTATTGACTTACAGTTGACATGTTATTTACCTGTTGTTGTTTACTCCTTTTGCTCCTGTGTTTAATTGCTTGCCCTCTTTAGTTGGTTGCTTCTGATCCCATTCGTGGAGTTCTGATCATTTTGGTCTCTCTCTAGAACATCTTTCAGGAGCCTGTGTAGGGTTGACTTTGTCATCATGAAATTCTTTAGTTGTTTTTTGTCATGGAAGTATTTCACTTCTCCATCAAACTTGAAAGGGAGTTTTGCAGGGTATAGTAGTCTGGGCTGGAATTTGTTTTCATAGAGGACTTGAAGTACTCTACTCCATGCTCTCCTTGCCTTCATAGTTTGTGAAGAGAAGTTGACCGTAAGTCCGATGGGCTTTCCTTTAAATGTGATCTCCTTCTTTTCTCTAGTGACTTTCAGTATATTATTCTTATGTTGGATTTCTGGGATCTAGACTATTATATGTCTTGGTGTGTTTTTAATTGGGTTGAGGTTACTTGGCGTCTGTATGCTTCGGTTACCTGAATGTCAGATTGTTTCCTTATATTTGGGAAGTTTTCTGCTATTACTTCTGCCCATATTTTTTTAATGTCCTTTGTATTGACTCCTTCTCATTGATACCAATGAGTCTCACATTGTTCATCTTTCCATCATCTTGCAAGTGATGAATTATTTTTTCCTGCATCCTGTTTGTTTATAAGAGATATTTTCTTACGTTTTCACTAGCTGCACAAGCATCTTCAAGTTCTGAAACTCTGTCTTCTCTTTCACTTAAACGGTTTTGCAAGCTTGTGATTGATATTTTAAGTTCCTCTATAGCTCTTTTAGGCAAACACTTTGACTGTGCTTCATGGGATCTATTTCTTTGCTGTATTGCTCATTCAAGGAATCCATCATTTTTCTAATCTCTGTTGTTTTATCAGTCTTCTTTAGAAGCAGTTATTAATTCTTTTACTGCAGAGTTTTTTTCAGATTAGGTTTCCTCCCTATGTTTCTGTATTTGATTCTTTACTTCAGATTCTATGGGTTCCCAGAATTCTTTTTTTATTTCAAAAAATAATTCCTCTCTGAGTTCCTCTGTAACTTTCTGCTGTTGCTTATTTACTTTCGACACTATTAATTCATACATTTCAGCTGAGCTAGTGTCCTCTGTACTTGTTCTGGGTGAGCATTGGGTTTCCTCCATATTTTTCTGCATTTGATTCTTTACTGCAGATGCTATTCGTTCAGGGATTTCCTTTTTCATTTCCAATCTTAGTTCCTCTATACCTTTCTGCAGCTGTTTCTTTATTTCAGAAGCCATTGATTCATTGATTTCAGCTGTGTGATTCCCAATTTGTTCTGTTAGTGTCCTATGCACTAGTTATGGGTGGGCTTGGGGTCTGAGATTGCATTTTGCTCCTTCTTGTTGTCATTTTGTGTAGCACTGTCTTCTGACCTTTGTTGTAGAGCTTTGGTGCAGTTATAAACTTAGCACCTATTGAAATTCTGGTACAGATCTGCAAAGTTTGAATTTATCCAGCTGTGCCTGGCTTGGGTCTGACTGCTGTGCTCAGCTCCTTCCTGCTGCCGCCCTTGGGAGTGAACCTGTTGTGCCCCTCTGGCACGATGTTCTGCTCCTGGACTAGCTGGGTGGTTCTGTCCCCTACTGTCTCTGCAGGGACTGCAGCTGCAGTTTCACCCTAGGCCTGTATGCCAGGCCTGAGCTGAGTCTGAAGGGGTCAAGGTGGAGTAGAGGGGAGAGGAAGCTGTCCCACACACTCACCGGGCCTGGGCTAGAGCAGGATCTGGGGGTCCTGAGAACACCTGGGCTTGGACCGGACAGGTCCTGCCAGTGCAGGGCAGCTGAAAACTCTCCCACACACTCACC
>NW_004524667.1:1196326-1198965 GCF_000260255.1 Octodon degus | reverse complement strand
CAGATAATGTGATAATCTACATAAAAGAACCCAAAAACTCCATCAAAAGACTTCTAGATTTAATAACCAAATGCAGTAGCATACCTGGATACAAAGGCAGCGTTAAAAACTTGGTGGCATTCCTGTACATAAATAGTAATATCACTGAGGTAGAAATTAGGAAATCACTGTTTTTATGATACCATCAAGAGAACTATGAACTACTTAGGAATCAAACTGTTGAAGAAAGTAAAAGATCTTTTACATTGAAAACTACAGTACTCTGAAAAAGGAGATGGAAGAGAATATCAGAAAATTCAACGATAGCCTGATTTTAGGTAGGAAGAACCAGTACAGTGAAAATGAACATAATTCCAAAATTATTATACAGATTTAAAGCAATCCCAATCAGAATACCAACAACAAGACAGAATTAGTGTAAAGAATCCTAAAATTTACTTGACCTCAGAGGAGACCTAGAACAGCAAAAGCAGTTGTCAGCAAACAAGACAAGGCAGGGGGCACTACAATCCCTGTCTTGAAATTATACTACAAAGCTACCATGATAAAAACTGCATGATGGAGGCTGGGAAGATAGCTCAGTAGAATAAGTATTTGCCTGGCAAGCACATGGGCTTGAGTTCAATCCCCGGTTCTGGGAAAAAAAAAAAATGTGTGATACTGGCAAAAAAAACCACACACCGAAGGATCAGTGTAACAGATTAGAAAATGCTGAAAAAAACTCAAGCACACTTAGCCATTTTATCTTTTAACAAAGGTACCAAATAGTCTCACTAAAAGAAAACCTCTGTAGTAAATGGTGCTGGGAAAACTGGTGTTCCATGTCAAAGACGAGGCTTAGACCCAATTTCCTACGATGCACTAGATGAAAATTGAAATCAATCATGGATCCTACTATTAAAACAATCTGCTAGAAGATAGATAAAGAGAATAAAGACATAGTTGTCTACATCCCCATCCCTTGTAAAAGTTTTAAATTATGAGACCTAATTATGCTGAGTTGCTAAGTTGCCCAGGTAGCGCTCAAACATGTGGTCCTCCTACCTCAGCCTCCTAAAGTGTGGAAATTACAGGCATGGGACACCACACCTGTGAGAAAGGTATATTTTAGAAGATTTTTCATGTAGCCGTGGATATACTTGCATGCCACACTGAAACTCAAGTGGGAGTATTGAAAGGATTAGGTGTGGTGTAAAATGTGAAACACAGTGAAGTTTTATACATTATTATATTAAGGTCTATCATTCTGTCTTCCACTCTGATGGGTCTTTTAACTATGTATAATTTTATCTCAGAGTTAGTGAAAAGATCTATATCCCCTCTGTCACAGTTTGACAGTTGTAGGACTATTTTTATCATTTTTAACTTTTATTTGAACTTTCTGTAAGAAATGAACATACCTGTTTTTAAATAAAAAGGTTTTGGAACACAAAGTTCCTTCAGTGAATACAGGTATTTGTGTTATACTTCTGAGTTACTTTTGTTTATTTTTTCCTATTTATTAAATTACAAATTTTATTTTTTACCTAATCAGCTTAAGTTCTGGTCCTGTTTATCACTAATGGATAAGGAAGTAAACAAGCAGTTTTCTGTCTGAATTAAATTTGAAAGCAACAACAAAAAAAACCCTCTTAGAACAATTGAGTGTTGTGTTAGAATACCTTAAAGCATCTTTTAATTAATTAGCATTTGATATTTCTAATTTAGGGGCCACGGAGATAGCTCAGTAGAATAAGCACTTGCCTGATAAGCGCAAGGGCCTGAGTTCAATCCCCAGTTCTGCCAAAAAATAAAAATAAAAAAGAGATTTCTAATTTAATTTCTAACATAATTAAAGCATCAACTTCAAAGAGTTGAATTGTAGATTGTTTTTTCTGTGTCCTTATTTTAAAACCTAATTATAACATGGTTATAAAAGTTTATAAACTACAGTGTGGTAAGTTCATATACAATAAAGTTTATAAATATTTTAAACATATTATTATAACTTTCTTGTAAAGTTAAATATTCAGAAGGACATAAAATGCAATTAAAGGAAATTTCATACCTTCCACAAGAATTAAGTTATTTATAGTTGCTTCAACACTCATCCTGAATATTTGTTCTTACATACTTACAGGTGTTACATATGTTTATGTTATATGCTTGCATATGATGGTATTTTATTTTTTATCTTTTTATTTTTTAAACTGATTAATAGGACAGTTTTTTTAATTAATACATTGTACATTGGTATCTTCTTAGTGGTTATCCATAGTACAAGATTCAGACAGGATATCCTGTCCAAACACTATTAGTACAAATCTTTCTTCTCAATGAATTAAGCAAAAGTAGCTGTATATCTCTCCTAACTATTCTGTATATACAAATACAAAATAATCCTTCCTTTGTATCCCCCTTTTTTGTCTAGTCTGTCAGAGATGGATATTTCATTGGCATCTAAATACTATAGGTGTGTGAATTCAGCAAAACAATCCAACACAGTCCAGCAGTCCACAATAGTAGTGGGTTATCTGCAGAAGTTGTTGACTTGAGCCTTTCACAGCTCAGCATGTTAATATGGCTTTACTTTATATACCTTGTTTTTATATCTTTCTACTGGATGGTTAAGACCAAGATAAAGCAAGACCTATATAATA
>NW_004524667.1:1191503-1196226 GCF_000260255.1 Octodon degus | reverse complement strand
CACCCGGCCTGGGCTAGGGCTGGATCTGTGGGGTCCCAAGAACGCGACCGAAGCTCTCATTCACTGGGCAGGAGAGGGGGGGACTGTGCAGAGTGGTGGTGGGGTTCCAAGGGGGTGGAAGAACGTATCACCCACACTGTGCCTGGGCTTGGACTAGGAAGGTCCCTCTGCCTCAGGGTAGCTGGAAGCTCTCCCACACTCAGCAGGCCTGGGCCAGGGCTGGACCTGGGGGTCCGAAGAACACGGCAGAAGTTCTCACTTGGCAGGTGTGTGTGTGTGGGGGGGGTGCTGCGGAGTGGTGGGATTGTCCCAAGGGGGTGGAAGAGGGTCTCATCCATGCTGCGCCTGCACTTGGACTGGACAGGTCCTGCTGGCGCAGGGTAACTGCAGTGATTGATTTCTTTCTGGACTTAGTGGAGGCCAGAAGGCTGTGCAATGATATTCAAAGTACTTAAAAGAAAAACTGTATAGAGAATTCTGTGTGGGAGCTCCTTGAGTTGTGATTGGCCTCACATACAACAGAATTTTAGATTTAACTTGCAACCAAAGTCTTGAATTGCAGTCTGAGTGCCTGACACTTGTGCATTTTGTGAAAAAGACTTGCAATGCCAGGTAAGTATATGTAAGCATACATAAGTATCACTCTGAGCCCAGATTCCTGATAATTTTATGGAAGAGTACTTTCTTCCCAAACCTTCTATTTCATCCTTTCTTTCTGTAAGCCAAAGGCAGAAGGAAGGGGCAAACTGCTTACTCCTTGACTCCCAGCTCACTTTCAAACTATGAGTCTACCTGACTCCCAGCTTACGGTGTGAGAGAGGAGGCTTAAACCTACAGAGGTGCAGTGATGACAGGAGCTTCTGGAGACTTCCACCGAGAAATGCACCAGTGGAGCAGAGCAGTTGATACAACAGCTGGTGAGTTACTCCAGTCTAAATGTCCCCAGGAGAGGGTGACTGTCTGGACACCATTTTGAGGTGGGGCCAGCTGAATTCAGGACTCAAGCAACTGTGAGTTTTCTTCATCTTGAGCCTCCTAATGTCTGGGTAAGGTGCAGGCTTACAACAGTTGGTGAGCTGAGGTCAAGCTAGCAAAAAATATCCATACTGTTGCAACCTGAAAAACTCATGACTACACACAAGGATCAGCTTGAACTTCAGTGGAGTTGCATCAGTACCCTAACCTAATCCTACTGCAGACTTGCTGGGATCTTACAATACAGATCTGGGGTCTGTCTTCTCCTTTGCCTACCAGTGACAGCAGAGAAACACTGAAGTGGATACTACTAGAAAACTGTAGACACCAGAAAATATAAAAAGATTTCACAAAGAAATCTCACTTTTTTTCACTTTTTAAATCATATGTTGTTTTTTCATGAATGTTTACATTGTTCTTAGGTTAGGTTGGTTTGGCTTGTTTTCTTTCTTGTTTCCCTCCTATCTTCTATGCCAAAGTCCAAAAGCTTAGGAAACCTTTCTTTGTTCTTCAGCCTTGCTTCTAATGTCTTTGTCTTTTTTATTTCTCTATTTTTCTCCCTATTCCTTTAAATTTTCCTCAGAGAGTAAAATTGTTCCGTTAAATAGATTTACTGTATACAATTAATCTGTTTTAGATTTTGTCATGGAACTATAAATTTTATTCATATGGTTAAAGGGGGCAAAATGATAGTTACCATGTTTGTCATTCTCTAGGTTGTACTTGATCCTGTTATTATTACTCATTGTTCTGCATGAGCCAAAGTGACATAATTGTTCTAATCAGTTGTTCTTCCTTGTTTAACAAGAACAAGAAGAAGGTCATTGACAGTAATATAGTCCAGAATCAAATAATCAGGGCCTCGGCCAAATTCACAGCCACTTCTTGTCCCTAATAAATTGAAGAGGTAGGATCTTGTGAGGGACTCAAAAGCCAAAAGCCAGCTACACCAAGAAGACATATCTGGGGGCTGGTGAGATGGCTCAGTGGTCTAAAGCACCTACTTAGAACAAGCTTAGCAAAGCACAGGGACCGCGGTTCAATCCCCCAGTACCACATGCCAGCCAGAGCTGGCCACACACACACACACAAATAAATAAAATTAAAAAAAAGACATATCTGAAAAATAGTCATTTCCTAAAGAGTTCTCAATGCTTGTAATAAAGCTACCTATTATAAGCAGCTTACAAGCATCAATACAGAAAACAAATTTTTAAAAGATAGAAAGTGAGAAGACACACAAGCAAGATGCAACCCCACATCTCAAGTTTGCAAAGGGAAGTCCAGGGGGGCAGTGAAGTAGAACAAAACTATCTAGCTAGATTCTGAAATGGTAACAGCAGAAACAGTAGCAGATGATGAAACTGTAGAAAAAAAAAATCAAAAATAATTTCTCAGATGAATAAAGAGATGATGACCACAGTAAAGTACATGGTTACTGAACCTGGAGTGTTGTGGACTGATCAGGCCCACAACTTTCCACATGAGTAGATGGCAAAGGCTTAAATCCACCAGTGGTACAGTTTTAGGGGTCCAGGAGGATCAAAACCCTCTAGCAGAATTCAAGATTCTCTAGGGGGCTGAGACGAAGAACTTCTCTGGACAGCCCATATTTATTTGGTTTTCAAACAAAGGAAGGATTTAGAGTAGAAAATGCAGCAGGACCTTTGGACTCCATTCAAGGACTTCTCCAAGTAATAAATTATGTTAATTTAGGAGAACTATCTTATCTTCAGGTTGACCACTGCAGGGGAAAGATACCTGCAGTTACAGTCTGTACAGTTAATTGGAATTTGAGCCAGCCATTCTCAGCTGTGGCTTTATCTTATCCTTTGAGGCATTATAGCCTCGCAGGCCACTAGAGGCTTCAGCCAGGACAGTGGCTGACTCATAGTCGTTCTTTTACTGTGATTCCCTGCCCATCTTCAGACAAAGAGCCTAAGCTTGGACAGACTCACAAGTAAACATAAAAAGCCAATTGATTAATTTTAAATCCTGCTCAGAGCTGCTTCATAGTGGTCTCCATCACTAGAATACATAGAGATAAAAATATAGAGAAGTTTAGGAAAATGATGGAAACCGTGAATGTCCAACATAGGAAAGAAAAGGAATTCATGAAACAGATTCAAACAGATATCCAGATTTAAAAATTCCACTGAAAGTATACACAGTAGTATCAACCAATATGAGAACAGAGCTCTGAAAGACAGCTGTGCCATTAGTGATCATGAAAGCTTTCTAAATAGCAAGGACTATGAAAAAAAGCAATCCAACAGCCACTAGATGAAAGGAAAAAGATAAGATTGATCAGAATCCATGAAAAAGACCAAGAGACAGTGATCACCAAACCAGCACTCCAAAATATTCTGAAGGATATTACAGAGTTAAAGACCACAACATTTTGAACGCCAATAAAATAAATCCTCCAAGCAAAGCAGGCAGTTATACAGTGGGAACAGAAAAGAAACCAGCAACAAGGAAGAAAAATCACAAGAGTAAGTCAACACATATCAATTATCAATCTGAGTGGCTTCAATGAACCAGTCACAAGAAACAGATTGCTGGAATGTCCAGCTATGCTGCACAGAAGGAACACATTTAACTCAGAAAGAAATTCATAGACTGAACATCCCAGAATGGAAAACAATTACTCTCAATAAAAGAGTACCCAAGGGGGAAAAAAAAAAGCAGGGATACCTATTTAGTTTGCCGACAAAGAAGGTTGCTATACACTTGTGAAGAAAACAATCCAAGAGATTGAAATAACAAAAATGAATATGCATGCACCATATGCCAGCACACTTAGCTATTAAAACAAACACTAATGGATATAAAAAATTATATTAACATGGAACAGTTACAGTGGGGGACGTCACTACCCCACTGTTACAAATAGATCACCTAAACAAAATCAGTGAATATCAGAGCTGAACCATACTTTTGAACAAATGGACTTTGTCTACAGAGTGTTCTACCACACAAAATCAGAATACACATTTTTCTCAGCTGCATCTGGGACTTTCTTCAAAATAGACCACAAACTAGCTAATAGGACACTTCTAAGAATGCAAAGTAACTGAAATTATGCCATGCATATCTGACCATAGTACAATGAAACTGGCAGTCAGTAACAAAGGAAAAATTGCATAAACCATGGAAATTAAATAACACCTGCCTGAACAACTGGTGGAAATTAGATTGTGTGATGAAATGATAATGCAAAAAAAAGATAATGCCAGTACAACATACTAAAACTTATGGGATGCAATGAAAGCAGCTCTACAAGGGAAATTTATAGCAGTGAATTTCCATATCAGAAAAAGGGGGCTCAAGTAACTTAATGAATGTCAAGCTACTAAAAAATAGCAAGTTAAATCCAAAGCATGTATGGGGAAAGGATTTATAAAACTAGGAGCAGACAACAGACTTAAGTGCCTGCTTAGGCAAGTGCAGAGACCAGGGTTCAATCCCCAGAACCACATGCCAGGCTGGCCCTGCTCTCTGGGCACACTGACCCAGCCACAGACACCAGGCATGGTGACGTGTGCCTCTAATCCTAGCACTGGGGAGGCCGAAAGCAGGAGATTCAATATGAGTCCAAGCTGCGTAGTGAGACCCTGTACCTGTACCAAATACATACAAAATAAAATAAAATAATAAATTATTACAGATTTACTTTAAAAAAATAAAACTAGGAGCAGAAATTAATGCAATTGAAACTAAGAAAACAATATAGAGAAACAATGAC
>NW_004524667.1:1188705-1191403 GCF_000260255.1 Octodon degus | reverse complement strand
ATCACATTGCTCTGTGGCCCCATAATCTCCTTGATCAGAAAATTTGGGACACAATTGAGTTACATGATGTTACAGTATAGGTTCTCCTATGTCCTGAGCCTTCACTGATCTTGAAAGGTTAGGGTCAAAATGTTGGCTCTCCTTGCAGCCCTTCTATTTCTCCAATTTTTGGTCTGCAAACTTAGGTTGTTAACCCTCCAGAAGAGAAGCTTATTATTACCCTACAACATATGCAGTTGGGTTTAAGCTCACTGTCTGTCTGAATATCAAACATCTTAGGCATAACATGGGACAGGTATTTTCCATCTAGTATTGATCTGTTAAACTTTAAGTCCCTACAGAATATGGAGATAAATTTAAAAATTAAAAATATTTAAAGAATATGAATAAACATTTTTACACACAAATTTAGAAATCTAACTATATACAGCATTGTAGCAGGACAGTCCTGTGACTTTTTTTTCTTGTGTCTTTTTTTCATTTATTACCTTTTTTTAAAAAAAAAAAAAAAAAAGCTTTTACTTGAGTAATAGTATGGTAATAATTAGTATGTCATGACAAGAAGTACATATTTAAAAGACCAGAATTACAGGCATTCCAAGCATGACCCTTCTATTACATATTGCTTTCTGCAATGCAGTTGCTTAGTTCACAGATATCAGCATATATTGTCAGTCAGGGTGAGAATCCTACCAATTAATTGCTAGTTTAAAAAACCTGTTGATATTTCTCAGGATCATTGCCTTACCCATCTTGTGCATATAAATGTATGGCTTTGCCCCTGTCATGTTTCCCAGCTTTTCACCTTGCCCTCTCCTTGTTGTCCAATCCTCAAGTTCTTGCTTTCCTTTTAATTGTGTTATTCCTTTCTATTTATATTTCTTTTGAGTTCATTTATAGGGAGGCTATACAATATTTACACATGTGGGTCTGGTTTATTTCACTTATGAGTATATCTTCAAGCGGCATCCACTTAAATATAAATGCTGCAAGTTTATCATTCTTTATAGCTGAGTAATACTCCATTGTATAAAAATACCACATCTTTTTCAACCATTACACATGTGACAGGCATCTTGATTGTTTCCAAGATTTGGCTATCACAAATAGTGCTGCTATAAACATAGAAACACATATATCACTATGCTATGACGTTTTCAGTTCCTCTGGGAAAATTCCCAGTAGGGGGATAGCTGGTTTGAATGGGATTTCCAGTCCTAGTTTTTTAAGGAACATCCACACTAATTTTCATAATGGTTGCACCAGTCTACATTCTCACCAGTAGTGGAGAATGGTTCCTTTTTCCCCACAGACTCTCCAACATTTGTTGTTGGGTGATTTCTTTATGATAGCCCTTCTTTCTCGGGTGAGATGGTATCTCAATGTTGTTTTAATTTGCATTTCATGGGTAGTTAGTGATGTGGAGCATTTTTTCATATATTTATTCACTTCTTTAATTTCATCCTCTGAGAAGTGTGTGTTCATCTCAGATGTCCATTTCTGGACTGGGTCTTTAAATTTAGGGGCCCTAATGAATTTTAGTTCTTTATATATTCTAGAGAGCAGACCTTTGTCTGAGTGCTTATTAGTTAAGATTTTTTTCCAAATTTGTGGGTTGTCTTCTCACCTAGTTGGAAATTTCTTTTGATGTGCAAAAACTTCTCAATCAGAGCAGGTCCCAGTTGTTCATTCTTTCAAGTGTTTGCCGTACGATTTGATTTTTGTTCATGAACTGTTTGCCTGCCTCTATGTCTTCAAGAATTCCTGCTACTTTCTCTTCCAGGATATTTAGTATTTCTGTTTTAATGTTTTGATCTTTAATCCATTTTGACTTTAGCTTAGTGCATGGTGATAGACCTGGGTCAAGTTTTAGTTTTCAGCATGTACAGAGCCAATTTTTCCAGCACCATTTGTTAAAGAGCCTATTTTTCTTCCAGTAAGCATGTTTGGCCCCTTTGTTGAACATCAGGTGGCTGAGTGTGTTCACAGAGGTTTCTGCATTGTCTAAATCTATTGCATTGATCCTCAGATCTATTTTGTTGCCAATACCATGCTGATTTTATCATAGTAGGTTTTGTAGAATAATTTCAAATCAGGAATTGTAATGCCTCCTGCCTTATCTTTGTTGCCCAGGATTGCCTTTGCTATTCTACATCTTTTCTGGTTCCAAATAAATGTTTGGAGTGATTTCTCTAGGTCTATGAGTTATATTTGTGGTATTTTGATAGGGATTGCATTAAATCTGTACAACAATTTTGGGAATATGGCCATCTTCACAATGTTGGTTCTTCCTATCCAGGAGCATGGAATATCTTTCTATTTGCTGAAATCCTCTACGATCTCTTTTTTCAGAGTACTGTAATTTTTCATGAAAAGACTTTTTACTTCTCTAGTTAGACGAATTCCAAGGTATTTCGTTTTCCTCGGTGCTATTGTAAAAGGTATGGTTTCTATAATTTCCCTCTCAGTGTTTTGTTTGTTATCTATGTAGAGGATTGCTATTGACTTTTGGGTATTGACCTAGTATCCTACTATGCTACTGAATTTCTGTATTAATTCTAGTAGCTTCTTGGTGGAGTTTTTTGGGTCTTCCAAGTAAAGTATCATGTCATCTGCAAATAATGCTAATTTAATTTCTTCTTTACCTATTCTTATTCTTTTTATTTCTTTCTCTTGTGTAATTGCTTTAGCTAATGAT
>NW_004524667.1:1186534-1188605 GCF_000260255.1 Octodon degus | reverse complement strand
TAAATTATTACATATTTACTTTAAAAAAATAAAACTAGGAGCAGAAATTAATGCAATTGAAACTAAGAAAACAATATAGAGAAACAATGACTTGAATAATGTATACTTTCATTTTAATGTATTTAGTACAGGGTCTCACTACAAAGATCAGACTCCTAGTGATCCTCCTGTTTTCCATCTCCCAAGTACTGGGATTACAGGTGCATGCCACCATGCCCAGTCTCAATCTCTGTCTCAGCGCACCTCAGGGGCAGGGCTGGCACAGCTTGTGGTGCTGAGTATTGAACTCCAGTCCCTGCACTCTGCCGTCGCAGGTGCTTTAGTCTACTGAGCTATCTGGCCTGCCCTGTGTATACTTTTAATGATAAAATAGATATGCCCTTAGCAAACCTTATGGAAAAAAAAAAAAAAAAAAAGGAAGGACTCAGATACATGCAGTTAGGAACGAAAAGGGTGAAATTATGAGGGATCCTATAGAAATCTACTTTGATAACCTACTTTGAGCTGAACCCTAATTATATGGAAGTCACAGAACAAATGGACAGATTCCTAGATACATATGAATTACCAAAGCTGAATTAATAAAATTGAAAATTCTAAATACTTTATCAGTCAATTAAATTGAATATGTAATTAAAAACCTACCAACAAAGAAAAGTCCAGGCCCTGTCAGATTCACTGCTAAATTGTACAAGAAATTTAGAGAATACTTAACACCACTACTTCTCAACCTCATTAATGAAATTGGAAAGGAAGCAATAGTTCTAAATTCATTTCTGGAAGCAAGTATTACCATACCAAAACTAGCAAAGAATTCACTAAAACAGAGAATTACAGGCCAATATCTCTAATGAACATAGATGTAAAGATCGTCAATAAAAGAATTGGAAACAGAATAATCAATTCGTTAATAAGATTATGTACTATAACCAGTAGGATTAATCCTAGGCATGCAGGAATGGTTCAGTATGAAAATCAGGAAATATAATACACATATTAATAGAACCAATGACAAGAATCACATGATCATCTCACTAGATGCAGAAATAGCATTTCACAAAGACCAACAAGAAGTAAAACCCTACAGAAAGTTGTAACACGTAGTCTTTTCTTTTTTTTTTAATTTTTTTTTTTATTTTTATTTATTTATTTTTGCGTGTGTGTGGCCAGTTCAGCCCACCAGGGGGCGGGGCTGGCTGGCATGTGGTGCTGGGGGATTGAACCGCGGTCCCTGATGCTTTGCCAAGCTTGTTCTTAATAGGTGCTTTAGACCACTGAGCCATCTCACCAGCCCAACATGTAGTCTTTATCTCAGTCTGATAAAAGCTATTTCTGACAAATTAACAGTGCTCGCTTTAGCAGCATATATACTAAAATAAGACAAATCAACAGCCAACATCATACTAAATGGACAAAAACTGAACACTCCCTATCTAAAATAGACATAGATGTCCACTATCACCACTTCTATTTAATGTAGTTCTAGAAACATTTGCCAGAGCAGTTAGACAAGAGAAAGAAAAGGAGTAAGAGAGACCCAGTCCTAGCCCAGGTCCGGTGAGTGTGTGGAGAGCTTCCTGCTACCCTGCGCTGGCGGGACCAGTCCCAGCCCAGGCACAGCGTGGGCCGGACTCTCTCCCGCCCCCTCGGGCCGCCCCCCACCCCTCCCGCCGAGTAAGAATTTCTGCCGACTTCCAGGAACCCCAAGACCCAGTCCTAGCCCAGGTCCGGTGAGTGTGTGGAGAGCTTCCTGCTACCCTGCGCCGGTGGGACCAGTCCTGCCCCAGGCACAGCATAGGCAGTACACTCTCCCACACCCTCGGGCCGTCCCCCACCACTCCACCTTACATGCCCCACCCCTCCCGCCAAGTAGGAATTTTGGACGAGTTCCAGGAACCCCCAGACCCAATCCTAGCCCACGTCCACAGTGGGAAGGAGCTGAGCACAGCAGCCATACCTAAGCCAGATGCAGCTGGATAACTCCAAAATCTGTAGAGCTCCACCTGAACTTCAGTACGTGTGAAGGTTATAACTACAGCAAAGATCTACAACAAAGGGCAGAAGACAGTGC
>NW_004524667.1:1173073-1186434 GCF_000260255.1 Octodon degus | reverse complement strand
TATATATAATTTTAGGCTGGGTAGGTGCCTCATCCCTTCATCCCCTGTCAAGCACAAGGATCCAGATTTGATTCCTGGTACTCTGGCATCCTGGTTGCACCATGCTGGTCACAGAAACTGGGCGTGTTGGCACATGTCTATAATGCTAGTGCTGGAGAGGCTGGGAGAGGAGAATCACTATGAGCCTAAGCTGCATAGCATGACCCTGTGCCAAATAAATAAAAGATTAATTTTTTTTATTTCCCACTCAAATTGTATGTGATCCTTTATGAACATTTTAAATAAAAATCAGTAATGTTTTAAGCTGAAACTTCATATCTTATAAACTATACAGGGTTTCATGAGAAATTACGAATGGGTGTGATACTAAAGCACTCAAAGCTATTTACAGATTGACAATTGATGAAAAAATTATCAAGGATGATAATTTAGATTACTAGAATCTTTAAGAGAGCTTGGTTATCTGCCAAATAATTAAAGAAAGGCCTTTAAGAAAAATTGATGAGACCCTTCTATTTTTGCATAACTTTTTATGATTATAAATATTTAGAATGTGTTACAGTGCTATTATACAATTTTGTTTTTAAAAAATCATGTATTGCACCAAAAATGAACTTGCTTTGTGTTTCTGTGTGATAATGTGTGTGTGTGTGTTTGTGTGTGTGTGTGTTGCAAAGGAATTAACTTGGGGCCTCAAGTATGCCAGGTGAAATCTATCACTGAGCTCCACTGCAGCCCCAGATTCATTCTTTTTTTGTAAGAATTTGCTTATGGTTGAATCATAATTTAAATGTTGTTAAACATAATAAAATCAAAATCTAAAAAATCAACTATCATTTTCAACAGTTACAATTATAATTTAGTCCCTAGTCTAAGAGTATTCATTAAAGTACTCTTTTCCCAGTACCAGTCATCTTTGCAAAACTGGAATCTCATGAATAGTTGTTACTTTATTGAAAAATTTGGAGATATCTGTTAAGGTACTTAACATTTTCACCTTTAATGTCATACCCATAGTAAATTTTCTTAATAGCTCTCATAATTCACTTGTTTCCTAGAATGATGCTTAGTTGGTTAGCTTATATAGTTTAATGGTTTTACTTCCTAATATTTTATTTAGGACTTATAAACAAAATTATTAAAATTGATCTCTATCTTTGTTACTATCTGATGTCATGTTCTGATAATAGTACTCTGTTGCCATCTTTCTTGGCTGTTTATTCAGATTTCTGTCACTTCTTTGTTTTGTTTTTGAGATAAGTTAAAAACAGTGAAGGAGTAAAGCAAGGAGATTTTAGTCTTTTTTCTATTTAGATACTTCTTTAAAGCAATTAGCAAGTTAACTTTCTACGCAGTGAAATTGGCAACATTGCACTTATAAGCTGTCTTTTTGTATTGCAGTAGAACAAAGTACAGTTCCTACAAGACTCAAGATATGTGTGTAACAAAATAATGGCATATAATACCATCTTACACTTGATGATTTCTTTGTCTCCTTTATCTCATTGTATGCAACAAATGGGAAGAGTTAGGGTCAGAGAGGTTGCTTCTTGACAGGTAACATGGCCAGTAAGGCTCAGCTCTAGAACTAGGACAAAAGCTTTCTGCCCCCTGCTTCATAGTGCTCCATTCCTCATTTAATGATCTACTTGTTTAATGACTGTTCAGACTTAATAACCAAGGCACTTTTTTTGTATTTATGACCTACCATTTAGGTTTACCGTCTTTACTTTTTTGTACAGTTCTGTATATTTTTGTATAGTTCTGTACATTTTTTGTACAGAAATGAGAAGAGTCTGTAGGCTGTTGTACTTTAGACACATTACTAAGCACGCTGTGCACATAAACAGCATACATGAAAAGACCCATGTTTTCAAAATATGTATTTCTGTAATGTCTGATCATGGGAATAGCTAAGCTGCTTGATATTTTTTGGAAAGGAAGTTTCTTTTTTGCTTTAATATTTTAAAAAAATACATGGTTTACCTGTTTGATGCAAAAGGAAGTGACCTGGAGCATGGTCTTATGAGACCTGCTGATCAAGTATGGGACAGGCAGAACAGCTGTGCCAAAGGGCCAGAAAAAATGTATCCGTGCACTCTCTTTATTGGATTCACTTTTAAGGACTGTTTGCTTCTGATATTTCCTCAGATGGTACAAAGCAAATTCATTTGGAGTTAAATAAGTTCTCAGATATAAACAAACTCTTTTGGGAGGGGGCTCCAGAAAGGTGAGAAAGCTACCTAGTGCTGGAGGGAGAGGGTTAGGCCAAAGCCCAGATGCCAGGTGACGCAGGAGCCCTTCAGAGACAGCCAGGCTCTGACCTCCTAGTTGTGCATAAGGGTGAGCATTTCAAAGAGGTACTTGCCCAGCCCAGCCTGGGGGCCTGCCAGCCTGTAGAGGTTAGTGAGGTGGTCACCTATCTTCTTAATGAGCTTCACCTCCTCATCTAGGAAGTGGTTCTCCAGGAAATCACAGATATGGGGGGTCGTTCTTGGCAGAGTCCAAGGCATGGAGGTCCAGAAGAGCTTGGTTCAGGTTCTTCTTCAGGGCCAGGGCAGCTTCCATGGCATGCAAGGTTTTACCTCACTCATCTTCAGATGATTTCTGCACGTCTTGAAAGAGTACACGGCTGCCATGTTGGTTTTGCATATTCAGGAGATGCTCGACACCCTCGCGTTTCTCCTTGGCCAGCTCACAGAAGAAATGGCCCACACCCTCCAGAGCCACATCATCTTGGTCAAAGTAGTAGCCCAGAGAGAGGTAGGTGTAGGAGGCCTGCAGGTGCAGGTTCACTAAGCGGTTGACAGCAGCCTCCACCTTGGTGGTATAATTCTGATGAATCTGAGAGGTCAAGGTTGATCAGCAATAAGGAGCTACCCACAAAGGAATGGTGTTGTCCGGACCTGGAAGGAGGAGATAGGTAAGAAGATGGTCCTGAAATTTGTACCTGGAAGGTGGATGGGAAGATGAAAGAGTTCACAGGTCTGTTCCATCTAAACATTATTGAAGCAAGAATTAGATCCACGGACCTCTTGATGCGCCACTTGAAACTTTTTGATGTATATAAATGTCTTATAGAGTTGTGCATATTTTCTCAGGGGTTATAGATACACTTCTAACCCACAAGAAATAATTGAGCAATTAATTATCAGTTTTTTTTGGCTCTGTAATTGTTTTATCTGTTTACTTTTTGTCTTATGTCCCTGGCTATTAAGTGCCTTTACTACATGTGTTATATATCTTTCTATCCTGCAAGATATTTGCTGCAGAGACAAGTAGAACAGTGGCTCCATGGGTGCCAGTGTACTGTCAAGGTTACTTGGCATTTCCAGCAATTTTTACAGAATCAAGCAGGCTTACACTTTTATGTTCTCTTATTGTTAGCTTTTATTTCTCTGGTCTTGTAATGAGTTGCAGAAGCTCCTTCATTAATAAAGGAGCAAATTCAAAACATAGCTTTCAGCTCTATCAACTGTGTTATCAGTGTAACCTTGAAGAATTCATGGACGCTGCTAAGATGCCAGGAAAGGGCATGTGAGGAAATAGGAGTAGTTGCTTTATTAATTGGCTAAAGATGATATCTTAATTACACCTGTTTTATAATCATTATTGATGAGCATTTTCTATGTCATAAGATGTCCTAGGTTTTCTTAATAATTTTCATCCTTATTTTTCCTGACATGTGAAAGATCAGTATTACCTGAACCCAGCTGAGGTGATGATTTGTTTCTAGTTGCTGTATTTTACTTTAAAAGTTATTGGAGAACATGTGTTCTTAAGAAAAATTATTTTCAGTGAACTGTTTGTGATACTGTGATGTTTAATACAGTTATTCCACAGGTAGTGACCTGCTTAATGACTGGTCGTAAGACTAAGGCACACTGTTTGGACTTATGACTTGTCTTTTTTTTTTTCAACACTTCTGCGCATCTTATTTTTTTTTCTTGTGGTACCGGGGATTGAACTCAGGACCCTGTGCTTGCCAGGTAACATCTTGTTGAGAGACTGTCAATGTTTTTATTTTGTGTACAGTAAACTTTGTACAATACTCCAGTTTTTGTGGATTGTACTGCACAGTATAATGTTCTAGTTTTGTGTTGTTACACATTACATAAAACTTATATACATATAGTACTACATGTAAGAGTTATGTAAATAAAAGCAAAATCATCAAGTTGAGTGTTTCCTTTGACCATTTTTTGGTTCTGAATATTGTAATATACATACTGTATTCAGTTCCTCATTTAGGAACCTACTCACCGAGCACCCTGGCCCTAGGACCGAGCACCCTGGCCCTAGGACCAAACTGATTCATTAAATAGGAATGTCTATACTATTTCATCTTGGAATACAATGGATGCTGTTTTATGAATGAGAATATGTATTTTAAAATAGGAGAGACCTTGGCTTACACTATAGCAACTTTGTGATGAAGTTAGCACTTATACTCTATATTATAATTTAGTTTATGACCACAATATATTGAGGTAGTTAGATAACATGTTTATATCTTCATACTACAGAGAGCAACACAGAATCACCTACTTTAAAAGCTGCAGTTCTATTCCTATCTGGAGATTGGATAGGTTCTTCCTTGATATAATTGTAAGAAAAAGATAGTGTCTTGTGCTCATGGACAAAAAAATACAATGCTAGATTTCTTTTTTAAAAACATGAATTGTGGGGGCCGGGGAGATGGCTCAGTAAAACAAGCACTTTCCTGGCAAGTGCAAGGGCCTGAGTTCAATCCCCGGTTCTTAAAAAAAAAAAAACAACATAAATTGTTTGTTCCCTTTTTTACTAATGTAGTAATGAAGATGATCATATAGAAAAATTAAGGGAGAGAGCAGACAAAGCTATACATAACATTTGTAATTTTACCATGAAGAGATACTGGTGTTTAGCTAAATAGTCCCAGTATCTATCCATCTAAATATTTTTTTTTACATTATGCAATACAGCAACTATTATTAAATTCCTATTGTCTTGTTTAGTAAAGTTGTGTATCATTTCTAATGTTATGGGTTTTTTTTTACTATTTTGCATTTTCTTTAAATAATACATATTTTTTCTTTTACTGGACATAATTTATAGTTTTTAAAAATTATGAGTAATTATTAAATGTTCATAGTAATGAATTCTGTTTTTTTCCAAATTTTTAGGAAACCAAATATATCTAGCATTTTATTGATGACATTTTAATTTTAATAAACAACTTAATCATGGGAATAAAAAGGGAGATTTGATGAAAAGTTAAGTTTGAAATGGGCTTGGTACCTAAAGATGTGTGTAACTGTGGAGCAACCATTCTATTTATCCATATTAGTACATGTTTATAATACAATGAATATATTCATCCTGGGGAGTTTGTACATAGCATACAACATCTTATTTTTACTGCCCCCTTGTCTCTAGATCACATTATTGTATCGAAAGATTTACTTCCCTGTTTCCTGTTATCTGTCTTTAATTTTTCTCTTTTAAGAATATCTTGGCAATAAAAGCCCTGATATTTAGTGTTCACTAGTTTCTGTAGTGTACATACATGACTGACTTGAAGGTAGGAAGATGTGAGTGGGGAGTTGAGAAGAGGCCAACATTGGCTCTCCTGAGCTAATGTGAACAGGCTCCCACAAACCTTTGGTTGTATCAGCTAGATGTTTTTTAGTTGTAAGTAGCAGAAAACTTATTCCAAATTCCTTAAATCATTAGATTTACCAAGAAAACTCAAAGTTGAATGACTCCTGGGTTTGGTTAATTCAGCAACTTAGAATCATCATGACTTACTCTCTTTTGTTTTGTTTTGCTCTTTTTAGTATGCTGGGGTTGTCTTTACTCTAGCACCATCATGGTTACAAAGTATGGCTTTAATAGTTCCATACCTACACATGTGAACTTCCAGAGGAACAGTAAGGTCCTCTTTCTTTTGTGTAATTTTTAGTGTGAAGTTGAAGTGCTCTTAACAGACTTCTCCTCACACCTGTTTGTGTCATGTAGCCATTTCAAAATCAGTTTAGATTATTATGTTGGACCAATCAGGGCCCTACTGTTCAGGACTGAGATTGCAGCCATATTTACTGAAACACATGGCTGCCCTAGACACCAGAAACAAAGTTTGCTTCTCTAAAGAAGGCTTATACAACCAACGGTTTTACTATACAGGGCCTGGAGATGGTACTTATAATCATATTAAAGCTTTAGTATTAACTTTTGTATCAGTGTTCTTCACAGCTCATTCTTGAGCTTATACCAAAACCCAACAATAACACTGCAGGAAACAGACTGTTGCTATATAGTTTAGGAAGACTGAAATCTGCAACAAAATACTGGCAAACCAAATCTAGTAATGTAGAATTTCACACATTGTGTGCAAGTAAGATTTATCACAAGAGTGCAAGATTGATTTACTATAAAAAATCAACTGATATGATATTCCACAAAGAAAGAACAGAAAACAAAGGCCATATCTTAATGGATAGAGAAGTCTGAGAAAATTCAACACCATTTCATTATAAAAATGCCCAGAAAACTGGAAAGAGAAGCAAACTTCCACAGCATGATGGAAGTGTCTGCAAAAGGCTGGCACTACATTAAGTACATTGTACATTGTACTTAATGGTAAAGACTGGATGCTTTCCTCATTATATTATGAACAAGATCAGTATGTCTGTTGGTGCTATTTCTGTTGAACATTTTTTAGAGGTTGAAGCTAGATCAGTGAGGCAAGAAAAAAATTAAGTATCCAGATTTTAAAGGAAGAAGTAAACATACTGTGATCATCTATAGAGAAACTACTAAGGAGTCTATTAAAGAATTATTAGACCTAGTAATTTCACCAAAGTTGCAGGATACACATTTCATATGTATATTCAGCCGGCTGTGATGGTGCATGCCAGTAATCCCAGCACTCAGTAGGCTGAGGCAGGAGGATCATTGTGAACTGCCTACCAAGACCCTCTCTTTTTGTCAAAAAGACAAAAAGAAAAAAAAAGCCCAAGCATATTCAATTTTACTCTCTATATTTGAACATCTTTAACATGAAATTAAATAAATTATAATAGTATCAAAAGGAATGCAATATTTAGAAATAGATTTAACAAAAGGAGTCTAAAATTGTTCTGAAAACTGTAAAACATTGCTAAAATTGGAGATTAATATAAATGACAAAATGTCCAATTTTTATGAATTTTAAGATTAAATATTGTGAAGATGGCAGTACTACTCAAATTTACTACAGATCTTTAGAATCCCTGTGTATAGAGGGTCCCAGCTGACTTCTCAATAGAAATTGATATACTGATTTGAAAAGATATTGTAGCAGGAAATAGCCCCCAAGCCAGATACTTCAGTTTGTTAGTTGCACAGGTAGTACTTCCCATTCCAGATCCAGTTGCTTCTTTCTGTTAGAAATAGCTAGTTCCTGTGATGCATACCTGGTCGCCATGATGCACATTTTATAAACAGATCCCCCACTGACAAGCCATTCTACCTCTGTACTTCCTGCTTGCTTAACCAGGATAAGCTCTAGACTACCAGAGATTTTTGCTGATATTTTGGAAATGATTCTGATCAGTGCCTGTCAATGTAAAATAAATCTACCTCCGAATCCTGGGTGGTGTTTCAGTGTTTCTGCTTGCTCTTGCAGTATATGGAATAAGAAGGAATCCAGGAATGATCTTCAAAAAAGGAGAACAAAATATAAGGGTTCATATTTGCTAACTTCCAAGCTTACTACAAGATAGACAGTAGTCTAGGCAATGTGGTACTAGCACAAAAATAGGCATAGGTCAATGGAACGAAGTTGAGAGTCCAGAAATATACTGATGTATCTATAGTCAAATGATTTTTAGCAAGGGTACTAAGGTCATTCAGTAAGGGATAGATAGCCTACTGAACAGATTAGGTTAGAACAACACATGTAGAAGGAATGAGGTTTTGTGGTTTTTTTCAATAAGTTTTTTTTATTGGAACATTTCAGATATACATAATGATAACACTCATTCTGAAGAATTTGTACCTGTACATAATATATCTTGATTCTTGTTTTCTTCCTATTCCCCTCCCTTCAACCCTTTTCTTCTCATTTACAACAGTTTTGTTTCTATTTTTTCCTTCTGTTCTTTTTTCTTTTTTCCTTGTCCCTTCTTTTTCTCCTTCCTCTTTTTGCCTCCTCTTCTCATTTCCCAGTATCTGTTGTCATAGTTAAGGTTAAACACCATGTCTCGTCTTCTAAAACAGTAAAATTTTGATTCAGATTATGAAGTACTTAGATAGATTTATGACTTTCAATATTGCTAAATGAACACCTAATTATGCAGACAACAGAAAATTGAGTATTTCTGTTGGACACCATAAGCATTATCTAATAGACATTTTTAAAGGGGAGCATTATGGTCAAACTTTTACATAATGATAAATTTATGTACTTTAAAAAATTTATCTGTCATGCTATAATTTAGAGAAGTTGTCAATTTAGAGAAGAAGGTTAATGTCTGCTCAGTAGAGAAG
Source organism: Octodon degus (assembly GCF_000260255.1). Classification (NCBI taxonomy): domain Eukaryota; kingdom Metazoa; phylum Chordata; class Mammalia; order Rodentia; family Octodontidae; genus Octodon; species Octodon degus. The sequence goes on along the minus strand of NW_004524667.1, from coordinate 1,177,923 downwards.
GGAAGCCATTTTAAAGAGTTTGAGTCAAGTCTTTTATGTGTCTGAATATATTATCACAATATTGATTAAAAGGAGTTTGGTAATTTTTAAAGATTTGCAAATTTTAGTTAATAACTCTTCATTTGCACTGTGCCAGAGAATTGGATAAGAACGCCTTGGTTAATTTCCCATCTTTACAAATGCCTTTTCCTCACCACTCCGTGTCCACGTATTCTCATATTATCCTTGTAGTGAAAACTGAGGCTAGGATATAACTTGTATTGAGACTACATAGCTAGGAAGAGGAAACATTAAATTTGAACTGTGATCAGATGATCCAAGGCTAGTGCTGTCCTGCAATTTTAGTAGGTTATTTGTTTTCATGAATTTCAGACTTAAGAGAATTCCAAACTTTAAGGAATGTATGAAAATAGTTTTTCTATGCATTTTTATAGTAGTAAGGCATAGCTAATACAAGAGCTACCATTTTAACTATATTTAAGAATAAAATTTGGGGGCTGGCCAGATAGCTCAGCAGGCTAAAGTGCCTGCTTAGGCAGACTCAGGGACCGGGGTTTGATCTCCTGTGTCTTGTGCTGGACCGCCCCCAGGGCACGCTAAACAGGCCGTTGAGACTGGGCATGGTGGCCACACCTGTTGTCCCAATGCTGGGGGACTGAAAACAGGAGAATCACTATGAGTCCAGTCTGGGTAGTGAGACCCTGTAGACTCTGTATTAAATACATTAAAAAAAAAAAAAAAAGAATAAAATTTGGGCCAGGCATGGTGTGTGGTACATGCCTGCGATCCTAGAACTTAGGAGTCTGAAGCAGGATTACCATGAATATGAGGCCAGCCTAACTGCCCAGCAAGACCATGTCTCAAAAAAAAAAAAAAAAGATAAATAAAATTTAGTGTCGTTAAGTACATTGACGGTGTTGTATGATCATCGCCACTATCCATTTCCTGAATTTTTCATCATTTTGAATTGAAACTGAGCCCCTAAATAACTCTTTTCCTTAACCCAAACTCTGGCAACCACTATTATACTTTCCTGTCTCTAAAAAGAAAACATTTTTTAATGAGAAAGTTTTGTTGATGGTAGATGATTTGTATTAACTTTTAAATTTCCCTGTAGTTGCTAATTATAAATGTAGTTCTTTTGAACAAGAAGTACCATGTACTTCAGTGCCAATTAAAAGTTATTTTTGCCTTCTTAGTTCTTTGTTATAGTTTGAACAAAGCATTTTAATTATATATACTAAATACAGAAAGCTTCCTGCTCTCTTCATTTTATTGAATGTAAGCAAATGATGTTAATTTAAGAGAAAATAATTCTTTTTTAAACTGCTTTTAGTACATTGTTCTACTTAAAGCTCCTTAACTTTTATCACAGTTAGTCTTAATTTCTTTTATAAATAAATTCTCAAAATGATAGCAGATCCAAAAAAGACTATATTTTTGCCAACCTGCATAAATTTATATCATGTTCTCCTGGCCAGCAGTGAACAAATTGCTCATGATTTGATTCATGCTTTTAAAATAAGTGTAGAGTATTATTATTGTTTATTATATTCCATTAGTAGTTATTGGTAGTGACTTTATACTTGGTAGATCCGAGCTTTGTCTTTTTGTTTTTGTTGTTTTTCTGTTTACTCAGGAGGGTCTGAAAAACCTAAAATTCAGGCTTGCCTACTTTGACCTTGAGATGAAAGCCAGTTTCAGAACTGTTTATCTTGTTCTACTCCTGTCTTTTCATAGGTTTCTTTTTTCCTGAGTATTCCTGATTTTCTTACTTGCTCATGAAGTCATTTCAAAAGATTTATTCAACGTGTTCCAACATTATCTGTGTTTTTCAATGGTAGAGTCAGTCAGTTCTTTTGAGTTAGTTCACTGTTTGCAATGGAGGTATTCTTTGAGACTTTGCTAAAGAGATCCATTGACCCTGTGAAGAATATGGTAATGATAGAAACACAGATTTTGTCTTTGTTAGCCACTATGTATTCTTATTTTCTTATTAGTGTCCATTTAAGAACTGGATAGAAGAATTTTTAATATTAGTTGACATAACTTGCTTTCATTGTAAAATACTGAAGGAGCAGTGATTTGAAATAAGGAGTGTTTGAATCCAATCTTTCTGTCTCCTGGGTCTGGAAGGTGATTCATTTTGGTATTTGTTGAGTCTCATCATTTCCTTTTTGTGCAGTATTGAAAGCTACCTTTTAGGCTTTAACATTAAGTAAGCGTGGTTATTTAATCTGTATATGTGTTACACAAAAAATAAATGGAGGTTGTTAGTTTGAATAATTACTACTTGTGTATTTTAGCCATCTCCTTTTCTGGTCATCTTTTTTTGTGACCCTACCAGTTTTGCATATTTCCATTTTTGTTCTTCAAGTAATCTTATATAAGGTCTTGATTAATAGAGGACTTCGCCCAAATCCATCTCTCCAGCTCACCTGTCTTTCCAGGCCTTGAAACCTACATGCCTAACTATTGAATGGACATTAGTATCCAAAGACACTTAACCATATCCTAAGGTATTAAAACAAATTAGCGTGATAACTCCCTTCCCTTTTCTCCATCCTCATAGCCACTGTCTTAAACTAGGCCACCTCATTTGTGCATTAAGGAGAGGCACATCTCCATGGAAGTTGAAGCCTACTACTATGCTAATCCTTTACATACACTAGGACCCAGAGTATTTTTATTCCAAAATGCTAATTACTTCCCTAGGAAAAACTCTTGGGAGTTCTCTTTTGTGAATAACTCAGACTCCTTAACATTATTGACAAATCTTTATTACTTATCTAATCTCAACCCTCATTACTTCTAATTTAACTTTATACTTATATTAAACTTCCTTTCGAATTCAATTTTACTGAAGTATAATTTACACATCACTTGATGAATGTGTGTGCATCCTTGCAGTCTAAGCCCAATCAAGAAACTGTACTATTCGTTCATGCCAGAAAGGTCCTCTGGGCAACTTTGTAGCCAGTCCCCTAGGCACAGCCTCATCTCTAACCAGCCCGTCTGATTTCCATCGCTCTTGGTAAGTTTTGCCTATTGTAGAACTTAAAATAAATTGATCATACAGAATGTATTCTTTTCTTGGATTCTTTCACTTAACAGAGTACTTGTGAGGTTTATCTACAGCACGTATCAGTAGTTGGTTCCATTTTATTGCTGAATGTAGTGTTCTGTCTTATGTATATGCCATAATTTATCCATTCATCAGCTGATTGATGCTGAACTTTCATGTTCAAGTCATTTTTATGTACATTTTCACTTCCATGAGAGTTTTAAAGGCTCCATATCCTTTCTAACATTAGCTGTTATCTGTCTTTTTAATTTTAACTATGCTTTTGGGTGTATGGTAGCATCTTGTGGTTTTCACTTTACATTTATCTAATAATTAAACATGTTAGGCATCTTTTTATACTTGTGTTGGCTTATTTGCACACCTTCTATTTTGTTTATTCAAATCTAGTGTCTATTTAAATCTTTATTTTTTAATTTAATTAATTAATTAATTAATTTTTTTGGCAGAGCTGGGGATTGAACTCAAACCCTTGCACTTGCCATGGAAGCACTTATTCCACTGAGCCATCTCCCCGGCCCCTGAATCTTTTTATTTTTAAATCTTTTATTTGTCTTATGTACAAATTGTGGTCACAAATTCTTTGGTCAGCTTTCCATACTCTTTGAGTCTTTGGCTTGCCTTTTTATATCTTACTACTCTCTTTTGAAGAGTAAAAATAGTTATAATGAAATGTTTTCCTTTCATTGCTAATGTTCTTATGTCTAGAAATCTTTACTTAAATACTATGAATAAGCTGTCATACTTAAGAGATATTTTATTATTTTAGCTTTTATGTTTGGATACATAAAAATTTTATGTGTTGTGATTTAGTGTCTTTGTTATATGTTCATATGGTTGCCATTTATATTTATAAAATTTATTTTATGTTTTAATAGTTTTGTCTATTCACTTTCCCTTGGATTAGTTTGGCATCTTTGTTGGACATCAGTAGAATACATAAATGTGGATTTAATTCTGAACTCTGTATTCAATTCTAGTGGTCTGAATATTTGTCTTATGTAACTACCACAACATTTTGGATCACAGTGACTTTATATTGTTATGAAATCAGGTAGTAATAATATTCTAATCTTGTTCTTTTTTTCACCCAAAACTGTTAGACTACAGTAGTTTGTTTTAATTTCCATATAAATTTTAGAATTAGCTTGTAAATTTCTAATAAAAGATTGCATACCGGGATTTTATTGGGATTGCACTGATTTATGGATTAATTTGGGGCAAATTAATATATTAACAACTTTCAATCTTCCAGTCTTATTTTCTAGGGCTATCAAAATAAAATATCAAAAATTGAGTAGCCTAAAACAGTAGAAATTTATTGCTCAAAATTCTTGAGGCAAGAAGGCAGAGTCAAACTATCAGCAGAATTGGGCATGTAAAGGCTATGAAGAAGGAATTGTTTTTCGCCCCTCTTAGCTCCTAGTGATTGCCTACGGTCCTTGCCTTGTAATATAATTGTTCCAGTCTCTGGTGCTATCCTCACATGGCCTTATGTGTGATTGTATGTCTTTGTCCAAATTTCCTGTTTCTTGTAAGACAATCAGTCATTAGATTTACAGACCACTCTGCTCCAGCATGCCCTCATCTTGATTTGATTACATCTATATAGATGTTTTCTCCTGGTAAGAAGATATTCACAGATACCTCAGGGGTAGGCTCTTGAAAATATCTTTTAGGGGGCCTGGCCCTAGCTCAGGCCTTTAAGTGGCTGCTTCCACAAAGCTGTCAGCCTCAGGTTGCTGGAGTTCGAACCTCACACCTCTCC
>NW_004524667.1:1162462-1172758 GCF_000260255.1 Octodon degus | reverse complement strand
AAAATAAAATGTTATGCTGTCCCCAGATAAAAGTTTCCAATTATGTTTCTTTTGCCTGATTTAATGCTTAAGTTTCAGTATTATGTTGAAAAGGTGAAGTAAACATTCTCACCTTGTTCATAATCTTAGAGCAAAAGCATTGTCTTTAAAAAATATGATAGTTGTAAATTCCCTTCCTAGGTAAAGGAGTTTCCTTCTATTCCAATTTAGTACCAGTGTTTTTTATTGATGAGTATCAAATTTTTGTTAATTTTTAAATTTATTTTTAAAATTATTCTTTATTTGGTTCAAAGTCTCACTATGCAGCTCAGATCATAGAGATCCTCCTAGATCACCCTCCCCAGTTTTGGGATTACAGGCATTTGCCACTATGCCCCATTTTGCTGGTTGGCATGGCATGTCATATCAGGGATCAAACCTGGGTCCTTATGATTGACAGGCAGGTGCTTAGAACACTGGGCTATCTCCCTAGCCTCACAAACCTATAATTATAGCAGCATAATTTGTAATATCTAGGTCTTGGAAACCTTTGATGATCTACCCATCAAAAGACAAACATAAAGAAATTGTGGTATTTATAAAGGGAGTACTACTCTGCCATAAAGAAGGATAAACTTGAGTTGTTTTGTTATGACTTTGTTATAGGTGGGACTGTTCCAGAGGTGCTTGGATCTAGAGTGTGTGATGGTGGGATTAAAGGTATATGCTTATTAGATCGGTTCACTGTTTGGCTTGACAATGTGAGGATAATGGAAAGACCTAACCTGGGTGTGAATGCTAATCACTGTAAGGGTATGTAGCTTGGGTGGATATAATGAACAGAGAAAAGTCATCATGGTTCCCACATGGACTGTGTCTCCACTGCAGTGCCTCTCTGCCAAGCCACCATGCCTTGGAGGCAGCCAGCTATGCAGACAAACCTACAAGCTGGTAGCTAAATAAACATTTCCCCCTTTAACTTTGGTTGTTGGTGTTTTGTCTCAGTAATGAGAAAAGTAACTAAGCCATATTTGGAAAATGGATGCACCTTGAGACCATAAGCTTTAGTGAGATAAATCAGATGTACAAATTTAAATATCACATTGTTTCTCTGTTGTGAGAAACCCAAAAGATAAATAAGGAATGTAATGAGTACAGATATTAGGAAGTAGGAAGAAAATGTTCAGATGGGTAAGGGAACAAGGGAGGGGGAAGGACACAGGGGAGGAAAAGAAAAGAAAAAACTAGAACTAATCATATGGAAAAAATTTGTAAGTGGGGATGGAAAGAAAGGCTGAAGGGAAAGAAATGTGAAAAATGAATTAAGATATATATAGAAAGATGTATTAATTTTTAAAAATAAAGCTACATGGGGCCGGGGAGATGGCCCAATGGAATAAGCGCTTCTCTGGCAAGCGCAAGGGCCTGAATTCAATCCCCAGTCTGCCCCCCCAAAAAAAGAAAAAGAAAGTTACAAGAATCTTAGAAAATATTCATTATTAGGGGGAGATAGCTCAGTAGAATAAGCAAGGGCCTGAGTTCAATCCCCGGTTCCACCAAAAAAAAAGAAAGAAAATATTCGTAAATAAAAATCAACAATATTTATTTTTTTTCAAAGTTTTATTGATAAACAGCAATGAGACAGTTTCAAATCAAATCGGAAGTACAGTTCAACAAATAATACACTGCATATATTCTTCTTAGTGGTTAATTGCTGTACAAGATGCGGACTTGTGATCCTATTTACAAACACCATTAGAACAAATCATTGTATTCATTAAGAGAATGCAACTATATATCTATCCCAACCACTTTGAATACACAGATACAAAATGGACATTCATAGGTATACCCCAAAAATGGAATAAGGGGTTTTTTTTTGTTTTTGGTTTTGTTTTTTTTTTGCTCCGAATGCCCTCAGGGGTGGTTTGGCTGGCTGAAGTGTTGTGGGGATCGAACTACAGCAAACCTGAGGCTGACAGCTTTGTGGAAGCAGCCACTTAAACAACTGAGCTAAGGCCAGGCCCCCAAATGGCAGAAGTGTTTTTTGTTGTTTTTTTTTTTTTTTGCTCCGAATGCCTTCAAGGCATGACTGGCTGTCTTGTGTTGTGGGGATCGAACCACAGCAACCTGAGCCTGACTGCTTTGTTGAAGCAGCCACTTAAAGAACTGAGCTAAGGGGCAGGCCCCCAAAAATCAACAATATTTAAAAAGAATATTTAAAAAGAAATGTAATATCACTAGTGGAGATTACCCTGCACCTCCAAAATTAATGTAATAAGTAAATGAGCAATAAATAATAATAAATGAGCAATAAATAATAAATAACGTGTTTTAACACTAATAGAATTAAAAAATGGAACTCATTTAAAAAACTGATTAAATTAATTAAAAAGTGATTTAAAAAACACTTAAGACTGGGGAGACAGCTTAGTAGTCTTAAGTGCCTGCCTGGGAAGCTCAAGGTCCTGAGTTCTGTCCCCAGTACTGCATACCATGCCACCCTGGAACCCTGAGCACTAGCACTATGCTAGTCACTGAAACCAGGCGAGGTGGTGCACACTTGTAATCTCAGCACTGGAGAGGCTGAGACAGGAGGATCACTACAAGTCTGACCTGCATAGTGAGACCTTGTACCAAATTAGTAAATAATTTTTTTAAATTAAATAAAATCATGGCTGTGAATATGTTGCTGTGGTATGATGTCTTTAACTCGTTTTAGGAAGATACCTAGAAAGGGCATAGCTAGATCAAATGGAAGCTCTAGTTTTAGTTTTTTGAGGAATCTCTGTGCTAATTTCCATAGTGGTTGTACCAATTAATACTCCCATCAGCAATGGAGGATTCCTTTTCCCGACACCCTCACCGACATTTGTTACTGGTTGATATCTTGATGATAGCCTTTCTTTCTGGGATGAGATGGATTCTCAGTCTTAATTTACATTTCTTGAATGACCACTGGTGTTGAGCATGTTTCATGTATATGTTTGCTGATTGTACTTCTTCCTCTGAGAAATGTCTGTTCATTTCAAATGCCCATTTTTGGACTGTGCCTTTAAATTTGGGGGATTTTTTAAAATATCTTTATGTGTCTAGATATTAGTCCTTTGAGGTATAGCTGATAAATTTTTTTTTTCCCATTCTGAGAATTGTGTCTTCACTATGTTAGTGGGTTCTTTTTCTATGCAAAAACTTTTTAAATTGATGTGATGCTATTTGTTGATTGTAGTATTTCCTGTGCAATTGGGTTTTTATAAAGTCTGCTTACACCCATATCTTCAAGAGTTTTACCTATTCTGTCTTCTAGTAGACTAAGTATTTTTGTTTTAGTATTTAGATCTGTGATCTATTTCAATTTCCAATTAGTGCAATGGAGAGAGATGTAAGTCTAGGTTCAAATTTTGGAATGGAAAGCATTTTCCCAGCAACATTTATTGAAGAGGTTATCTTTCTTCTAGTGAAAGTGTTTGACTTCTTTATCAGAGACAAGATGGCTGAGTATTTTTGGAGTTTTTTGTATCTTCTAATATGCGCCATTGCAGATGTGTGTGTGTGTGTGTGTGTGTGTGTGTGTATGTTTGAGTTTGAGGCAGAGTCTCAATATGCAGCTCAGGCTGTCCTTGAGCTCATTTTGTGGCCCAGGATGTTCTCAAACTTGCAACTATCCTCCTGCCTCAGCCTCCCAAGTGCTGGGATTACAGGTATGTGCCACCTGTCTGGCCAGACTGTTTTTCCCCCCAATATCATGCTATGTTTATCACTGTAACTTTGTAATATATTTTGATATCAGGGATTGTGATGTCCCGTCTTACCCCTGTTGCCTCAAATTACTTTTGTTTTTTAGATCTCTTCTGGTTTCATAAAAATTTTATGATTGTGTTCTCTAGTTCTGCAAAGTATCTTGGTATTTTGATTGTGATTGCATTAAATTGGTATAACAGTTTTGGAGGTATGGGCACCTTTACTATACTGGTTCTGCTTCTCCAAGAACAGTGGATAGCTTTCCATTTTCTGATATCATTTATTTCAGAATGTTGTAGTTTTCAATGTTTAGGTCTTTTTTTTTTTTTCATGCCTCAGGTTTATTTGTACACAGAGCACAGGAGGACACCAGCCCCCACAGATGGCACCCCAGGGAGCACACCAGTCCTTCTGTTTTATACATCAGAAAATAGGAGGCTTTACTGTGGAGCCTTCATGGGGGCCTGGACACATTTAGGAGCCTGGGCTAGAACAGAAGCTGGAGGCTGGGCCTTGAGTGGAATAGAAGCTGGAGCCTGGGCATTGGTTGGCGCAGAAGCTGGAGCCTGTGCCTTGTCTGGAGCCTGGGCCTGGGCCTTGGCTGAGCCTGGACCCTTGCCTGCAACCCTTAACAATGCAGGCACGGATATACTCCCCAAGCTTATGGTGGGCAATATAGGCAAGTTGAGCGAGCCTATGGTTTACTACCTTTGGAATGATCTTGGGCTTGACCTCCTTGGGCTTGACAAGGACCTTGATAGCCTCGGTGTATACATTCATGGCCTTGGCATTGTTTGCTTGCATCTTCTTGAAGCTCTTCTTGTTGTTGTTCTTGGCAAAACACATTTTCCTAAGGAACTTAGGATCTACCCCCTTCAGAGCTTCATATCTTTGTGACTGAGGTTTCTTGATGCCATTTCTGTGCCATTTTCAGGACTGATTGTGCATGGTGTTGTTCTTGGACTTGGCCATAACTGCACTGTAAACCACGGCTGCCAAGCACCTGGAACCAGAAGAAGGAAAGCTTAGTGTTTAAGTCTTTGACTTCCTTTGTTGTATATGTTGGTATAGTTTTCTTTTTCTTTGTGTTTTCATAGTGGAATGCATTGAGTTACTTTGACATCTAGATTGATAATTGTCATCAGCTTTGGAAAACTTTTGACCATTATTGCTTTTACCCACATTATTGCTTCTAGTAAATGAGACCACTTAATAAAAACCATTTTTCTCTTTTCCCCTTCTTATTCCCTTTCCTTCTTTCTTTTCTTTTTTTTTCCCTTCCTTTTAAAAAAAAATTTATGTATCTTGTACAGGGTCTCACTATGCAGCTCAGATTCATAGTGATCCTTCTGTTTCACCCTCCCCAGTGCTGAGATTACAGGCATGTGTCACCATGCCCAGACTGTCACTGGCTCATAGCATCTGGGGGCGGGGCCAGCACAGCTTGTGATGCTAGGAATCAAAACTCAGTCCCTGCACTTGCCTAAGAGGTGCTTAGTCTGCTGAGCTATCTTACTGGCCCTTGCTTGTGTATTTTTTGATTGGGTTCTTTATTTTGGAGAGTTCAGAGGCTCTTTTATAGTTGTGACATCCTCTGTCCAAAAAATAGCTAGCAATTTTTTTTTTTCATTCTGTAAGATGTTGTTTTACTCTGTTGATTGTTCTTTTGTCTGCAAAGCTTTTTAATTGGTATGATCCATGTGTTGTTCCTGGTATTGTTTCTTGTGTACTGAGGTTCTGTTCAGAAAGTCTTTGCTTGTGCCTGTCTTTAAGAGTTCTCCCTATTTTATCTTCTGGCTGTTTTAATATTTAGATCTTCAATCCACGGTGATTTTTAGTTTAGTACATAGTGAAATATATGGGCCTAGATTCAATCTTCTGTGTAGATACCCAATTTCGCCAGCACCATTTCTTAGAGAAACTGTCTTTCTACCAGGGTACATTTTTGGCCCCTTTGTCAAAGATCAAATAGGTGAAGGTGCCTGTTTTTTTTCTGAATCATCTGTTCTTTTCCATTGATCTGCCCGTCTGTGTCTATGCCAGTATCATGATGGTTTTAACACTGTAACATTGTAATATAACTTCAAATTTGAGATTGTTATGTCTCCTGCTCTGCTGTGGTTAATGAGAAGTGCTTTTGCTATTCTGAGTCTTTCTGGTTCACATGAATTTTTGGACTGTTTCCTCTAGATTTAAGAAGCATACTTTTGGGGTGGGGGAGACAGCTCAGTGGTATAAGTGCCTGCCTGGCAGGCACGAAGTCCTGAGTTTGATTCTTGGTACCCCCCCCCAAAAAAAAAGGATGCTATTGAGATTTTGATTGGGATTGTATTAAATCTGTATATCAATATTAGAAGAACTGGCCAAATTCAGGAGATTAAAGTGCCTACAAGCAGGCTCAGGGGCCGGGGTTTGATTCCCAGGCCTGCCATGCTGGCCCCACCCTCCAGGGCATGCTGAGATGGTAGTTGAGACTGGGCGTGGTGGTGTGTACCTGTAATCCCAGTACTTGGGAGGCTGTAAAACAGGAGGATCACTATGAGTCCGATCTACGCAGTGAGACCCTGTACACCCTGCCCTAAATACAAAAATTTAAAAAAAGAAATATTTGTCATCAATTTGGCTCAGGTTCACTTCAAGTTTAAAATTCAAATTGTGGCCCATCAGCAATTGTGAACTATCATTTATAGTACTGCAAATTTAGAATTAGTGGAGACATTAAAGATACTTTGTTCTGGCCTGCCTCACAAGTTTCTTGATAGAGGCTGGTTAGATGTAGCTCCTTTTAGTTTGCATGATTCTAATTGGAGAAAGTTGTTAGAAATTGAAGAATGTCCCCAGGGAATCCAACTCAGTCCTTGTGCTTGCAAGGCAGGCACCATGCCACTGAGCTATTCTTCTAGCCCCTTCAAATTCTTTTTTTTTAATAGTACTGGGGATCAAACCAGAGCCTTGCATTGCCAGGCAGGCACTTAAGCTTCTTCAAATTCTATTTTCTATAATTTTCTCTCATAGTTCTCACTTCTGCCTTCTGTGATTTATAGAATTAAGCTACTTCTCAGGGTAATTTATCATATAGCAGGGTTTGGTTTTTTAGAATTTTTTAATTTTTTTGTATTAGGTACAGGGTCTACAGGGTCTCACAACACAGACGGGACTCGTAATGATCCTCCTGTTTTCAGCCTCTCAAGTGCTGGGATTACAGGGGAGTGCCACCTTACCCAGTGTATATAGTGGGGAGTTTTTGCTTTTTGTTGTTGTTTTTTCTGTTTTTGTACTTTAGGATAGGGTCTACAGGGTCTCACTACATAGATCGGACTCATAGTGATCCTCCTATTTTCAGCCTCCCAAGTGCTGGAATTATAGGTGTGTGCCACCATACCCAGTCTCAATCACCATCTCAGTGTGCCCCTGGGGTGGGGCCGGCATGCACAACCAGGATGGAACCCCAGCTGCAGTGCCCTGCCTAAGCAAGCACTTTAGTCCGCTGAGCTATCTGGCTGGCCCTTATATAGCAGTTTTAATACCTCTTTTGGCCTGTTTTGTTTTGTTTTGCTTTTTTTAATGTTGCCACAAGCATCTCAGTTATAAAACTCCTCTTCATTTTTATCTGTCCAGCATGTATGCATCTTATGGTGTGCTATGCAAATATGAATTCAGTCTAATAAGTGTGGCTTACATTAAGTACACTGTTACATCCCAGTATACTTATCACATTCTTCATGCCTCCTAGGATTTTCTTCACTTATTGTACCTTATTGATCTGAATTTAGACATGCTGGCTTATTTTTCCTCCAGAAAATTTCAAATCTTAGAATTTTAGTGAGGAATGTGGTACCTGCACATAATTCCAGCTATTTGGGAGGCTGAAGCAAGAGGATCCCTTGAGCCCAGCTGTTCAAGTCCAGCCTAAGGCAACATAGTGAGAGTGTCTCTTAACACATGAACAGTCTTTTAAAAAAAAGATTTTAACACCCATTTTCTTTGTAATATCTATACGCTATTTTATGTTGAAATTTGAGCTCCCTCCATCCCCCAGTTTTTCAAAATTCAGCACGCTGGTTTACTCTTTGAGTTTTATTTGTAGATTTGGTGAGCTTTTGTGAGTTTCCCATGCCAGGAAATAAACTTGAAAGAAGAAAATGTCAATTGTAGCATTGTTTTAGCTACCTCCATAATTCTTTGACTCATTTAATTGTTATCTCTGGGTATGCTTGTTTGGTCAGCTAGGAATCTTCTGAACTCTTATGATGGAGCTCATATTACTTTTCTTGACATGTCGCCAGAGACTTGATGTACATCCTTGAGAAATTAAGGTTCCCTGATCTGTGACATTCTCCTAGGCCACCAGAGCACGTGTTATATGTTCCTTTCCTGTGTCCAAAGTCAGCAGTCGTTGGAATTATGCTACCGTGTTTTTACTTCTGGAATTTTGTAGCAACCTCTGCTGGTGTGTTTTGTGACAATTTTTTACTTTTCCATACTTTTTAAAATGTTACAGCTAAATAATCCCCTTAAGTTCTCTTGGTATCATAGGTTTTTTTTTTTTTTTTTGAAAGATGAAATGAATATTTGTAGAATGTCAAGATTTTATATTACTTCCATCATATTAGGAGGAATCACATGTCTGTTTCCATCAAATGTTAGGATATTGTATTAATAAAAGCATAAATTAGAGCTCTAAATTTACATTACAGAAAGGTCATAATGGAATGATAAAATTCTCTTAGTATGGCAGCTTTTAAGTGATCCTTGTTGTTGTTGCCAATGGAAGGCTAGGGTTTTTTTTCCCTCCATTTTATATCTCTTGAAATTCATTTGAAAAATAACCCCTGGCTTTTAGAAAAAGAACCAAACCAGAATACCAATCTGGTTTATTTGTTATTAAAGTAGGTTAGGATTCAAAATGATAAAAAGTACAACTAAAAGGTTTTTACTAAAGTTGTTCTTATTTTTTCTATCATAAATTTGGTTATAGTTTTCTACAGATACTACATTTGTATAGAGAACAGTGACGGGCTATTTCTGTCTGTAGGATTCCAAAATTATAGACCCTGATGTCAATGAAGATGAGGTTAACCTAATTTGGTCAACCAATAGGGACACACTCAGTCTCTATATGGTTAGCTGAAGGTTATTGCCAAAATTGACAGGTGTCCTGTGGATGGCAGAGAGTCTTAAGGATAAACTTTGCTCTTGGGTTCCTTATCTAAGAAACAGAGATCAAAGTCATACCTTTTTTTCTGTTGATTACACTCAAAATGGTGAGGTCTGCTTTTAACTTAAGTTTTCAAATACTGTATTAGCTTTATCTACATGAGAAAGAGAAAGTTTTATACTCTGTTCTGATAGTATAGTTTTTTTTTTAATTTAGTACTAAGTTTTCCAGAATAGTCAAACAATGTATTGTAATGTTATCATATCTTACTGAGAATTTGAGATCCTGAAGAAAACAGTTAATGTAAAAGAATGTAAAATTTATTATTAGTATAAAAGAGGCAAAAAAAAAAAGAAGTATAAAAGAGGCAACTAATTTGATAACAGCCCTTGTCTTTATTTTACTGAGAAATGTGTTATAAATTACCCAGATAAATTAGTATTGTTGTATCTTAAAATAAGAAAAAGTTTTAAAGCCATTAGGTTCAGGACATTGAGGAAGTTAAATGTACTATTTTAAATAAATGTATTGACTGAGATTCTGTAAGATTTGAGTAATGTAAACATGTGATTAGCAATGAGGACTCTATGATTTTAGGTGTAAACTCAGTACCTAGTTCTAGCACAGCACCTGCCTGGCAAGTGCAAGGTCATAAGTTTGATTCCTGGTACAAAAATCAAAACATACAAAATTTTAAACAAGTTTGTTCTATTCAAATAGTATATTTTCTGATCTGAGAGGACTGTTTTGCTTATCTCTGTGTTATAGTGTTGGAGGTATAGTGGAAATAGGAAGTAGATGCTGTGGGACTCACTCTAGGAAATGAACCTAGTAGCTAGTGTGAGAAGGGAAAGTCAACAATCTAGTCCTACCAGGAATAAGAAAGTTTCTCAGACACGCAACACACCCAGTGCAAGCTTGTGCAAAGGGTGAGTGTGTGACTACAGTTAGGCTCAGCGTCACGGTGAAGCTTCAGCAGTGAGGACATTATCATCTTTCAAGTATTTTTAAGAAATTTCCTTAAATTTATTATAAGTACACTATGAGCCAGCAGAGAGAGAGAGAGAGAGAGAGAGAGAGAGAATGAATTTAACTCCCAAGAAGAGAGAAAAATGAGGTAAATTTTCTTAGGGCCACTCAGCTCATGGCAGCAAAAAAATGTTTGTAGGCTTTCATCTCTAAGAGGAGTAGAGTTTCTGTTTCTTTTTAATTTTTATTTATTTATTTTGTGCTCCGAATGCCTTCAGGGCATGTTTGGCTGGCTTGAGTTGTGGGGATTGAACCACAGCAACCTGAGCCTGACTGCTTTGTTGAAGCAGCCACTTAAAGAACTGAGCTTCAGGACCTTGCACTTGCCAGGTAGGTGCTTATGCCTGCTGAGCTATCTTCCCGGCCCTTTTCTTTCTTTCTTTCTTTCT
>NW_004524667.1:1141107-1162362 GCF_000260255.1 Octodon degus | reverse complement strand
CTTTTCTTTCTTTCTTTCTTTCTTTCTTTCTTTCTTTCTTTCTTTCTTTCTTTCTTTCTTTCTTTCTTTCTTTCTTTTTTTCTTTCTTTCTTTCCAGTAGAGTTTTGAGATGGTAGAAAAAAAAAAAAATCTTAAACAGAAATTCACTTAAATGAGAGAACTACTAAGAACTTACTCCATTCCCTTCTTTCTCTTTCAGTCTTTCTCTTTTAGACTAAAAGAAAATTTTATGCTTCCATAAAGCCAAAAAGACCTTTATAATAATATTTAAGTAGTGTATGAAAAACAGTGCAGTAATACCATATTTGCTTCTTAGAATATTAACACTGTTCAAGCCACTGGTTGTAAGAGAAGTTTGGAAGGGTGAAAGCATCATGGTATGGCAATGAGCTAATTCGTAGTACGCTACTCAGGCCAGAGAGGCAGGAAATAACCTTGAAGTCCTTGCTAGCCACTGGCCCTGGCTGCACAACCTCCCACCTATGAATATTATGCTAAAATACACTGTGTTGCTCTGTCCCATTCCTGAATATCTTGTTGATTGATCGCCTAATCTGACTGAAATAGGAATCAAAGGCTTCCAGTTGGTATCACATCAAATCCAGTCCTTATTTCATGTGAGGATTAGAGCATTATAGTTTGTTAGTTGTGTAACAGGAAGTAAAATTTCTGTGACCATGTATTATAAATGATTTCAATTTAGGAAAATATTTAGACATAACATTAATTTGTACTTCATTTTGACACATAGAATTAATTTTTTATAAGTAAACTCCTAGTGCTAAGGATTAGGTAATGAAAATAGCATCATTATTTAAACTATGGGCTCTTTTTGAATATTTTAGAGCCATTCTTTGTTAACTGTGCATATGCAGATGACTTTGTCTCCTCTGGACTACATACATAGCCTTTGGATAGATACAGCCTGTCTTCCTCCAATTACTTATTTCTTTGTCAGTCCATGCTCTTTCTTGTTGCCTCTCTCCAGAACCTCTGCAATGGCAGCCTCAGTGTACCTCAGCCCCAGCCCTACTTAGTTATGCAACCACAGTACTGTTTCTGAAATCAGAATCTGCTGAACTTATTAGCAGGATGAACAGAAGACACTTCTACAAGGCTTCTAGGAAGAGGCCCTGCAGGCCTGACCTCTGTTCCCTATGACTGCAGCCCCATCGGTACCCACCTTTCTGCCCTCTAGTCAGCCTGGGCTTGCTTTCTCCCTCTTGTACTTAACCTGCCTGGTTTTGCTTCACTCCTTGGCCCTCTTTCCTCCACTTTTGGTTGCATGATGGTTCTTACCCCTCTATTCCATGATCTTGCCCCATCATGTTTCAGCTCAGGGACATTTCTGTGACTTTGAAAAGATGTTCCTTATGTAAATCCGGGCTCCTTGGCAGTTCTGGCAGTTCTTTGGTGAGACTTGTTACGGTTGCAATTTTGTGTTTATTTGCATAATTTGATTAATGCAGACTTTGAACTGTGTCACAAAGTCAGGACCCATGTCTATATTTACTGGGTGATTTGCTGGGTGATATCCTTGCTATCTGGCATAGGTTCTGCACATAATAAAAACTTCATAAATATTTGCTGAATACTTGAATTCAACAAATATGTTTGATGACACCCTTTTTCTCTGCAGTACTACCTGTGTACTGCTAGCTGCAGAGGGAGGTCATGAAGATGAATGAGTGGAGCCACAGTTTATTAGACAGTCATGAGAGTATAACATGTATCAAAATATAAACTAGATTGTTGAGGGAGGTTGAAAATAATACACTTTTGGGCTGGAGAGATAGCTCAGTGGAATAAGTGCTTCCCTGGCAAGCGCAAAGGCCTGAGTTCAATCCCCGGCTCCACAAAAAGTAAATAAATAAATAAGTAACTTAAATTACTTGAAAATACACTATTACACTTGCCTTTTTCAGTAGACCCAGAATGAGCAAATTATGAAGTAGCACAGGCAATATTTATGGTAGCCTCTTAACATTCACAAAGTAATTCAAAAGAAATAAAAGGTTGAAATTTGATGCTAAAAATTAAAAATAGTAAAATACATTAATATTTCTAAATGCAAGAATCTCAAGCCTGTGAAACAGGTCTATGTGAAAAGAATGAGGAAATTTTTAGTCCTGCCAAATATTCTTTGAAAATCATTTGCAACGTGAGACCTTTTGTCTCTCTGTTTTGTGAGATTGTTGGGTCAGTTAGGAAAATTTCCCCTCTTCCAACATTACTTAAGCTGTGCTGCCCCAGCACTAGGATTGTGGCATTAGGCATGCGCTGGGCAAGAAGATTGGCTGGACTCTGCATTCTCACTGGGGTCAGGTGATCCCTGGTGGAAAGCAGCTGCCTGAGGCTTATGGCAGTCAGTGCCCCCCTTTGCTGCCTCCGGACAGCTGCTTATTTATCAGACTCCTGAGGAGTCTTTCTTTCTCGTTGCTCACTGGGGGGGAGAGATTATGCAGCAGGCTTTTGATTGATCCAATGGGAATTACATTGATCTGGTGTCTGGCCTTGGTTCTTATCAAGTGGATCACGTCTAAGGTAGGCCATCTTTATTTTGGGGATTGTGACACTAATCATTAATTTGCATATTTGAAAGGAATGATATAGCTACATAATTTTCTTCTTTTGCATCAGTTTTTATTTCATTGCTTAAAGGAGTTAGGAATTCTCCCTGTCAGCTAAAATGCTTAAAATTTTTATTTGTAATTTTTATTTTTACCTCACTTTATTCCTTCTCAAGGGCTTTTTATGGTATCATTCCTATCAAAGTAGCTTTTTTCTCAGTGTCATTCCCTGAAGATGTTTTTATAATTGAAGAAGGCCAACTTTTAATAATATAAAATGGATGTAGACTTCAGGTTTACACATTTTAAACATTCTCTTTTGTAGAAAAATTACTATTGCTTATGTTTTAAATTGTAATTATTATTTACAAATAGTGATAAGCTTTTGAAATACTAAATCTCCACCCTCTGTCATGTTTTCTTAAGTTCTTTCTATTAAAAATGTATGCCTTACCTATATTATACTGACAAAAATATATTTGTTTTTGAAGTTTAATACTGAACATCAGGCTTGAGAAATACTTGATAGAATGCTAACTGGCCAACTGCCATGTGGACAAAAGTCTAAAACTAAAGAAATATTTAAGATTATACTATTTGAAATTTTTTATTCTTGTATAAAAATGATTTTATCTTTCATCTGCCATCCGTCTTTTTCTTTCCATATTGAGATATTGAGGAGTGTTAAATTTAAATGTATAAGCCTGTAAGTATTTGCTAAGCACCACTTCGCTAAACTTAGTTTGCTTTTTCAAGCACGATTTTTTAATCCTGCTATGTAATTTTTCATATTTTTGCCTTTTAAGCATGCTGTATCTTACTTGAAGTGTTCTTTTTAGTAAATATAATTTAAAAAATCTCTCCAAGAAACAAAACATGGCAAAAACTTCTAGTGTTTTAAAAGTTAAGAATTTTTTTTTTGTACTGGCAGCTATTTACTTGGTTTTTATTTTTTTGATTGACTTGCCATATTATGGAATGAAGGTCAAGTTAATATTAATAATGTACTAGTTGAATTGTGAAATTTTAAACTGTCCACCAGAAAACTAAATTTTAAACTAAAGAATGCCAGTGATCTTATTTCAAAAAATACTAGAGAGAGGAAGAATGGGAAGTGAAGCAGTACAGTATTGGAATACATTAGAGAGTCAAGCACAAGCAAAATTTTCTCACAGATGTAAGGTGTATATACTTTGAGAAAACTTACTGTACTTTATGAGAGAAAAGTGGTTTGGAACTTTGGTTGTGCTTATGGTATTGCTTATATAGTACTGTTTTTTTTGTGTTACCAGAATTTTTATTGAGTGCTACAGTGTTTAAGCACTTTACTCATTAGTTCACTAGTTACAAATGCAACAAGCTAACTCCTTTACAGTAATGGAGTTCTTATTTGGATGAAATGAAATTTTGCATGAAGGCACTGAACATTTGCTGTTATTGCCTTACATTGTAAGAAAAATACACTTTTTTGTGTGTGCTCCATCATCTAACAGAAAACTTGAGCAAAATAAACAGTAGTACTTCAGATGTATTCACTGGGATTTAAAGCATGACTGTCTTTACAAGTTATATGTTAACTAATATTGTGAACGACTTTTATGCCTCTTGTCATCTTCCTTCAAGTCAAATCTTTATGGAAGAGTGACTCACCCTGATTCAAGGTGAGTGAGTGTCTTACCAGGGCTCTCAGAATGCCCGTGAGCACAGCAGTGGAGTCTTTGGAACCTTACAGTTTAACTTGTTTGTGCTGTGGCTGTCAGTTTCTGATTAGCTCGGCCTCGCCCATGTTTTGACCTATACTAGTTTGCTTTACAAGCTGTTCCCAGGATGGCTAAATTAGAAGAGTCACGAGTAGGAGCCTCAGTTATTTCCATTCACTGGTTAGGTGAGGTGGGAATGTGGATGCTAGCCCAGAGTATGTTGTGACTGACCTGGGACACAGGACTTCAATGAGATTTGTTTTACTGTTTTTATTAAGAGTAAAGTTCTACTAATACATAGTTTTAAAAAATGGTAATCTTTAAAGAACTATTAAGTATGTGCAACATACTTAGTATATAAAGCACAGATTTTTTAAAATAATAATTTTAATGTGGAAGTAAAATTTCATTGTCCCAGTTCACAATTTATAGTATATTTTTCTAAAAGGAATTATTTTAGGTTTTTCTACCTAGATTGCTTAATGGAAGAACTTAGTAATATTTATTGTACTCTTAATCCTTAAGGAGATAAATGATTTTCTCAGGTAGTACTCATTGATGGGCTCAGACAATTTTTAAAGTTTATTCCTTAAAAAAAGTTTTGTCTCACTTGGATTTATTTAGTAAAAATAAACTGTAAGTTCCAAAGACTCCACTGCTGCGCTCATAGGAATTCTGAGAGCCCTGGTAAGACACTCACTCACCTTGAATCAGGATGAGTCACTCTTCCATAAAGATTTGACTTGAAGGAAGATGACAAAAAGCATAAAAGTCGTTCACAATATAAGTTAATACATAACTTGTAAAGACAGTCATGTTTTAAATCCCAGTGAATACATCTGAAGTACCACTGTTTATTTTGCTCAAGTTTTCTATTAGGTGATTGAATGTCTTGTGTTTCAATATGGCATGTAAGCTAAATATTTGTAGACCAGCCTTACTTAATATTTTTCAATTAATGGAAAGATTTGAGTAATTTTCACATTCTTAAGTAATTTGTTAATATATACTTAAAATTGGATTCTTCCTTGTTTGTTGAGTTTTTGCTAAAGCTAATATAGATCCTATCTTTTAAATATATAAATTAGTGATCCTGTAAATAAGTCTAAATGAGTACCATAAAATAACTTTAGTGTGTCATAACTGATAATCGAGATGATTTTCATTACCCTTTTTTGTATTGTTAGAAGACATGGTAAGCAGGATACTGGACGTGTGTTCTGTACATTGCAGTCATTTGACATTTGTGATCATGCTTTTTTTTGTAAAGTATTTTTATTTTTAATTTGTGATGATAATGGCTGTATTTACTACAAAAACGAAGTATAAAGCTGTACATTGAAAGGTTCTCTACATTTGTGTCCATCACTATCTTTAAAGACAAGCAGTGTTGATAATTTATTTTTGTTTGAAATGTCTATTTCTTTTACATTTCATGAACTTTTTAAAACAGAATACATGAAGTCATGGAAGATTTTAATTGACAATTTTCTCTTAAGTCATAAGCATTAAATATATAATTTAAGGTTTGGGGAGTTTTGCAAACTAAATCTTTGTAAGTGTAATTTTGATGACACCTTTTTTTTTTTTTTGTGGTACTTGGGATTGAACTCAGTACCTTGCACTTGCCAGGCAGGCACTTATTCTACTGAGCTATCTCCCCAGCCCCCTATAAGTGTAATTTTGAAACTTTATCTTTCCCTTGAGATTTGTAGATGGGGGGGGTGCTGTAAACCCTGTGTCAGAATTTTGTGAAGATCATTAATCCAATAGTAAAATGCAAATTATGAATTTAATGTGTATTTTTCTTTTGAATAAAGTTGAGCATTTTTCTTTGTGCTTATTAATAAATAATTTTTCCTACACAGATTTTGTCTTGTAGTTTATTTTATTTTTATTTATTTATTTTTGGCCAGCTCAGCCCACCGTAAGGGTGGGGCTGGCACAGCACATGGTTCCAGAGATGGAACCACAGTCCCCTGCTCCTGCCTAAGCTTGCCTAAGCAGGCACTTTCGACAGCTGAGCTATCTCGCCAGCCCTGTCTTGTATTTTTATCATATTCAATATTACTGTATATTCTTTATTTCTAGAGTCTATTTTGTTTTCCCATTCCTTTGTAGTACTATTCCTTTTTGTATATTAATTTCATAGTCCTAGTTTCATTTACTTCTGCTTTTAAAAAACTATTCAACCTTTTAATTCAAGATTACTGTCAAGATTGTGCTAGGCTCTGTTCTGAACATTCAAATTTGTCTTAGATCTGGCAATACACTGGTGAACAAAGTCTTTGCCTCCACAGAGCTTATAGTCTAATGGGAAATTTGTTAAATTTTGTGAAGGTTCACAAACTTGAGCCCCACTTGGGCAATTTAGTGATTCCATGAGACCGTGTCTCAAAATTAAAAAAATAATAATAAAGAAAAGGCCTGGGAATGTATCTGCAGTGCAGAGGCCCTGGATCCAGTCCCTAGTACCACATTAAAAAAAAAAAAAAGTCAATTTGGATGTCGCTCACAGATCATTTCCACTCTATATTTGCTTTTATAATGCTTACTATGTACTTTATATTGTATTAGAAGTATTTGTCTAGGGATGGGGAGATAGTTCAGCGGTCTAAGTGGCTGCCTGGCAAGCACAAAGACCTGAGTTTGATCCCCATGCTGGCATCAGAACCCCAGGTTACTGTGCTGACCCTGAAACTGGACATGGTGGCACATGCCTGTAATCCCAGCGCTGGGGATGCTGAGAAAGGAAGATCACTGTGAGTCTGAGCTGCATAGTGAGACCCTGTAGCCAATAAATGAATAAAAAGAAAGAAAAATTTTAAAAAGAGAAGTATTTGTTTATCCTTCAATTAGACATTTCCAGAGCAGATATCATATCTAATTTTCTTTATATGCCCAGCTTCTCTTACACAGTGCTTCACAAGTAATATATAATCTGTTTCTCTAAATTGAATTTCAGATTACATTTCATTGTCATGTATTAAAATGTCTTTTTTTTTTTTTTTCCTAGAGGCGTGGAGCTATTTCCTATGACAGTTCTGATCAGACTGCATTATACATTCGTATGCTAGGTAAGCACTATTTGGTTTTTAGTGTTTTCAGTTAATGTGGTTATCCTATATTATTATTTGAGGTTGGTGTATCTTTCATTAGGTAGTTTTTCATAACTGTTTGTAGAAGAGATAATCTGTTGCATCAAACTTAAAGTCTAAAAACCAGTCTTGAATATGGTATGAATAAAGAAAGACATTTTAGAGGTATAGGTAATTGAGAAATCTCTGGCTTATTAACTAGGACACTTTCCTTGGTGCTGTTTTGTTGTTGTTGTTGTCATTGTTTTGTTTTGTTTTTGAGACTGGTTCTAGCTAAGTCACTGAGTTACCCAGGCTGAATTTAGACTTGTGATCCTCCTGCCTCAGTTTCCCAGAGTGCAGGGCTTACTGCAGTGGGCCACATGCCCATATCATTAGTACACAATTTTAAGCCAATTTTTGAACATTCTTCATCAAAAATCGTTTTTTAGAGTTGCTAAATGAAGAGGAGTGCTAACATGGATGACGATGAGGCCATAAAATGCCTGATCAGACAGACTTGTCTCTGGAGATACTTTGTTCGCAGTGGACTAATGCGTAAATCTATGTATAACTTTTCTTTTCCTCTTTGTCAGAGCTCTCTCCTGAGCCGTACACTCAGTGACCCCTTGCACTTTAATTCACACTGTTGATTGTATGTATATTAAGGTTCCAAAAGGCAGATTTACTCAGCATTTGTTAGAGGAGTCTCCTGTAGTTCCTTTCCTCATGCTTCGAATTCTTGTCTTTAATGTATTGCGCAATCTTTATTTTTCACCACCTCTAATTTTTTAAGTGTAAATATTCCACAAGGCTTTGATTTTGTTCTTTTTTTCCCCTTTAATCTACTTTCTATGTCTTACCTGCCTCAATTCTGTTCTGCTCTTGTACTTATTTTTTTTTCTCATAAATATGTAGCCTTTTCCTCTTTACCTCTTGTATCTCATTCTGCAAACATGTTTAGGATTCTCTTATACTTAAAATAGCTCTAGGTATTTTGATAGATCGTATTATTAAAAAATAAAGGGAACATTTAAATTTTTAAAAACTTAGTAGACTGAAAGACACACTGATATTCATACCTCTCAAAATATACCCTCCTCCCTAAAAAATACTTATCTGTCATTCTTGCCGCTTTCTGAAGCAATTCTAGAAGTGTTATTCCATGGACATCTAGCTGTGCTAGTGTGGGTGCCTTAATATCTTGAATTAGTTTAAAACACTTATTTTTCATGGTTATTTTGACTTTGGGGAAGAACCACTGTTACACAGTGCCCAATCCTGTGAATAAAGTAAATGTGAGGATACACCTTAATGTTTTTATTGGCCTGCCTTTCCGCTGAATAGTACTTGCAGCAGCATTTACCATATTTTTTAATCACATGTTATGAAGACACAAAGGAATTCTAAAACTGCTTCACAGAATAACAAGAATGACTGGAAAGTTTCTGAAGTGAGAAGGGTTAATAGTAATATGTACTTGTACTATACTGAATTTTTTGAAATTTAAAATTTACCATGTGTTTTGATCACCCTTTCTCTTTAATTTTTAAAAACATCTCCACGTGAGTATGTTTGGATACCTCTAATTTAGCATATCTTAACACAAACAAATGAACAAACACTAGTTTGTGTTCTCCAGCTGTCTTTGTTTGGTAGTCTTTTCCCATATCAGTAATTGTAACTCTAGTCTTCCAATTGTCAGGCCAAGAACATAGGGTCATTTCTGACTTCTCTTACATACTCAATGTCTAAGTCATCAGCTAAACCCTCCAATATACATGTAGAATCTTATCAGCTGATGTTATTACCACAGCAGTCTAAACCATATTGCCTTGTGTTTGTTCTCTAACTGGTCCTGTCTATTCCATGAGGCCATAAAATACCTGATACTGTGTCCACCTGTCTATTCTAATCATAGCAGCCAGAGGAATCTTACTCTGTTCACAATCTTCTGATGGCTTTTTATGTTACAGTAATAACCAGAGCTGTTAATAATGGCCACAAGGCCCAGGTTACAGTGGCCATATTTGCTCTTCAACCTCACCTCCTACCAATTCTTTCACTCTCCAACCTCCTGCCATACTGGCCTCTGCCTATTTTTGAACCTACCAAATATACAACTATCTCAGGGAATTTGTCCCCGCTGTCCTTTATTGTTGGAAGCCTTTTCCCTCTGACACCTAGGGCTCACCGTCTCCTTTCCCTCATGTCTATGCTCATCTGCATCCTCTTCAGTGGGGATGTCCTTGACCACACTGTTGAATCACCCCTCCCCCTGTTTCTTCCTCCCCTTTACCTTTCAGGCTTCTCCATGTAACTTCTTAACATCTTCTGTAGAATGAAGTTATGTATTTTCTGTTTTGTCTCATTCAATGAGAAGATAAACATCTTGAGCAAGGACTTTCAGTATATTGTTCAGTGCTGTCTGTTCAATGCCTGCTGCATATATTGTTCATTAAACCTTTGTTACAGTATGAGGGAGATCACCACATGAAAGATGGTCAGTCATTGTGGGACAGTCATGTAGATGAAATTAATCTGATGGAAGGAATGTAATTACCTAGGGAAACAAACAGGAACGAAAAAGCTTTCCAGATAGAACTGCAGAAGTATGGGGATGGGGCTGAAGAATTGCAGTTATATGCTTGGAGGCTGTAAAAATGTAATAAAAAAGTGCTGTTTTTGAAGCCTCCGGGACTAAGTTTGCACTAACTTTGTGGCATGGAGAATGCTATTTAAATTCTCAGAGTTAAAGGTTCATTTTTCTTGGAAATATGGTATTATAAGTTGAACTAAATTCAGAAATTTTAAATCTTTAAATATTTATTGCCTACTCCTGTCTACTTTGAGAATTCTAATTATATAAATATAAGTTTCTTGGCTTTGACAGTGAACTACTATGACTGATCTGTAAATTCTTTCTTCATTTTTATTTTGGACAACTTTTGTTGTTATATTCATTTATGTTTGTAAATAATTTATTTTCAATTTGCAATCTATTAAAAAATAAAAAAATAATAATTAAAAAAAGAAATTTAAAAAAAGAATAATTATCTCTCAAAGACTCCCATAGCCTTATCCCTGGAATTCATAAATATGTTAAAGTACATACCAAAGGGGAATTAAAGAAGCAGATAAAAAAATAAATAAATGAAATAAATTCTCAGACTCCAGGTTCTGTATGTGTAAAGTGGAAATTAAAATTGCCTGAACTTTGTTAGGGAATTCAGCAAGACCATTTCTATAAGACAAAAAGAGTACTTGGTACATGGTTGCCATGGTCATGTTGCTATATAAAGAATTAATCTTTATGTCATGTGCATACATGTAAGAGCATCACTGACTTATAAAACCCAAACTTTAACCAGCCAGAAACCTGGAACATGCCATTAACAGTGACATAAAAAAAGATGAATCAAACAGGACATGGCAACTTAATTTGCTATATATTTATGAAATTGTAAACTTTATACTTGAAAGTAAATAATGTATTTTTCTATTTTTCATGTCTCTTATAAGCCATAATATAATGCTAGACGCAGAGTTGACATTTAATGAACATTTACTTCTTGCTGTGGCTATTTAAGGTTTTGTTCTGAGGATTATCTATCTCCTATAAAACAGAATTTATTTCTCTTTTAGCTCCATGTGATGTTAGGTTGGACTATCATATACTTGAATTATCCTTTAAGGCCTGCCTTGCTTTAAACCAAAGACAATAATTATTATTATTATTGTGGGAGTAAATTTTTTAAAAAATTATCCTTATCCAGCCTTATAACTCAGTACTGAAAACTTGCTAACCCCTTCAATAGAACCCATTGCTATTATATCATGAGTATATTGTACATTCTTTTATAATATTACATAGCCCTTCTTTGCATGTGGAAGCTTCTCCACTAATGATAGCCTTCTAAACTTCCATTTTATTCTTCCAGGAGATGTACGCGTAAGGAGCCGAGCAGGATTTGAGTCAGAAAGAAGAGGCTCTCATCCCTACATTGACTTCCGTATTTTTCACTGTAAGTGTTGGTAGTCATAGTGTTTCTCCCAGACTTTCAAAACTAAACTTCGGGTCTTCATAAAGTTATGTAGTTTTATTAAGGCAAGAGGAAGACAATTAAAAACTATATTGTGTTGAAATATTTAAAAACCTTTAGGTTGTGACATTCAGTTTCTAGATAATGTTAATAAATGTTTAATGATAAAGGGCCGAGGACATAGCTCAGCAGGACAAGTGCCTACCTGGCAAGCACAAGGTCTTGTGTTTGATTCCTGGTACCCCCAAAGTAGTGTGTAATGATTACAAAAGAAAGGTATTAAAATATCGATAGTTCAGTTATCAATAAGTAATGACATAGGGCCGGGGAGATAGCTCAGTAGAATAAGTGCTAGCCTGGTAAGCACAAGATCCTGAGTTCAATCTCTGGGACTGCAAATAAATAAATAAATAGATTTTTTAAAAATAAGTAATGACATAATTAAAATATGAATAGCTGAAATGTTTTTTTTTCTCTTTTCTAAATTAATTGTAAAATTACTTAGTAAATTATTCTTAAATTAAGAAGGGTTAATCTTAAAGAAAGAACAAGTAAGCAGGAAAGCTTTTCAGGCAGAACTGTAAGAACACAGATGAACTTGGAAATTGTGAAAATGTAATGGAAAAATCTTTAAAAGATTTTTTTTAATAAATTCATTACAAATAGTTTGTTTTCCTTGCTTCAGACAAAATGTTTTTGTGCAAGTGGTATTTATAAAGTTCCCAAGGTGTTATCTTTTTGGTTTATTGGACAATGTGTGTCACTTTTAAATATAATGGTAGAGGGCCAGGGATATAGCTCAGCGGCTTGAGCATCAGCGTAGCAAGTACAAGGTCCTGAGTTCCAGTACAGGAAAAGAAAGAGAAAGATATTGGTAGAATGCATACTTCAAAAGAAAACATTGTGTGTGTGTCTAGACCATTGAGAACAGAAAGGTAAAAAAAAAAGAAGTTCTTGATTTGAGTGAACACTCTAAGCACTGAGAAAAGTGGACAAAATATAAGACGAATTTGAATGCGTTAGAATATTAATAAGGCAGAGAAAGATGACCCTAGCATTTCGAGCCACCCTTACCCTGAGCATTGTGCTGATTCTAAGAAGCTGAGCAGAGTTTTGAGAGGCACTTTTGGCTAGAGAAACAGAAACAGGTGTTTAGAGCCTGCTAAAGTTGAGGAGTTAGTGGTTGTAAACCTTCTGTGCTTAGGTTGGAACCCCAAAATGCCACTTGTACCCTAAAAATAAAATCACCTTTGAACTATCTCAATCAATGTTTATATTTAGTTGGTTTTGTGACTTGTAGTACTTGTAGCTCTGGGTAGAAGAATTGCTTTCAGTTTGCTAGCTGTAACGTTAGCCCAGAGAAATAACCCAGATAAAAACTGGTAATAGTTTTCATTCTTGAAACATAGTAAAAATGTGCAGAAATACTCAGGACCTCCTTGTGGTTTATTCTTCCAATAGTAATAACTCCTAGGTTATCAATATAAAACAACTACCTTTTGTATGTACATGGTTCTTAAGCTTAAGGAATTGACTTAGCATCCAACAGATTTGACTTGCTTGTGCTGTATAATATCTTGGTCTTCATTTGGGATGGTTTTAAAAGCTAGAGATGGCAGGGTTGGCCTCACTGAGTTAACATCTAGGGCCATGGCTTTTCTCATGTCATTACCTGGGACTGGAGCCTCTAAAATGCTGTACTCTGAAGGCATAGATGTAAGAAACATTATAAGTCTCAAGCAAATTAACATTAAAAGAAAACTATACCTATATATCCCCATTATAACTGAAAACCAAAGTTAAAGGGAAAACATTAAAAGTAGTGAGAGAGATGGGGGGAAAAAAAGGTCTTTAAAGGAACAGTTTTATAATTGGCTGAAACAGATTCCTGATATTTTCTCTCACACTCCTCCAGATTGATCAGTAACTCCATTGGATGCACCAGCTTTGGGGCAGCTTCATTCTCAGCATCCTGGGATAGCAGCAGGGAGTGAGGGTTGTGCTGTGCAGACCACAGTAGGGCAGGCCGAGGGGCTGACCTGTGAGGTGGTGTTAAGGCAGAGATGCTTCAGTGTGGACAGAAACCAAGAAGCTAGAAGACAACAAAAAGATAGTTCTGTGTGCTCGGAGGAAAAAAATAACTGTCGAAATACAATTTCTTGCTTAGTAGAATAAGCGCTTCCCTGGCAAGCACAAGGATCTGAGTTCAATCCCTGGTTCTGCCAAAAAAACAAACAAAAATTTATTTTACAAATTCTTCTAGGGAACAGAGGAAAAGGACACATATCATAGTTTATTATGGTAAAACCATCATAATCATGACACTGCTGTCTGATGTGGAAATGTCAAGAACAAAAATCATAGCCAAATCCCTCATGAATGTAGAGGAAGTATCCTAAACAATATGTTACTAAATTAAACTCATAATATATTAGAAGACATGTTTTGATCCAGTTTATATTATTTTAGCAAATGTAAGTTTGGTTTTAACATTGAAAAAACAACCAGTATAATTCATTACATTAATAGAATAAAGGAAAAATTATGGGTAGAACAATACTCTAAATGCTGGAATGACAGTGCTAAGTGCCAATAAAAGAAATTCAACATTGTTCTATATCAAAATTCTGAACAAGTTATGAATAAGAACAGTAACTTAAGTATTCTGAAGAAAGGTATCTGCAAAACCTACAGCAAACATCATATTTAATGATACAGTATTAGAACTTTCTTAATGAGAGGAAAGACCAAGACTTTTTCTCTATTCAGACTTGTTTTAGAAGTCCTAGCCAACACAGTAATGTAAGAAAAATAAATGAAAGGATAAAGATTAGAAAGTGCTCTTATTTATGGATGTTACAGTTATTTACTCAGAAAAGGATTAGCATTAATCAGTGATTTAGATGAGGACACAATGCCAATACATAATTGTTTTTCTGTAAAGCAACACTGACAAAACTGAGATAATATGTGATTTAATTTACATCAATGAATCACATATGTAGGGATAAATATTTGAGACACGTGTGATGACATAGACAACTCTTAGGTCTTCACAGAGACAAAGTAAAGCTCTAAATGAGGAAATGAAGGAGGAAAGGGTGACGAAAACTGAAGAATTAAGATGTCTTATGTACATGTACAAATTCCCCAGAGTGAATGTGAACATTATATACTGCAAACATGAACTAATTAAAAAAAAATAAAGACTTCAATTAATGGAAGAATAACCTGCATTTATGGATTTCAAGATTCAAATTTAAAGGTGTCAGTTTTTCTCTTTAATCTATATAGGCGTAGTGAAATGAAAAGCTGACTTTTTAAAGTGGAATCAATAAGCTGATTTTAAAACTTATATAACAATTGAAAAAGCTAAAGATAGCTAAAACAATCAGGAAAAATACAAGTTATAAAACTTACTCCTAAATATATAAGCTCATAAAGTATAATAATAAGTGAAAGTGATCAAGGACTGACAAAATAATGGCACTTTATGTAGCACTAAAATACATCTACACATATGTCGTATTTGATTTGCGACAAATAGTGGTAAAAGATAAATGGTGCTTAATCAAATGGTTATCCACATGGAAGAAAATAAATCCCAGCTCATCTTCATACCAGATATTATGAAAAAGATCCAATTTGCTGGATTAACTTTGTCATGTTATGCTGATAAGTCAGGTAAGATGAGAAACGATAGTTAATTTAGTTATGTGAAGGTGGTGGTCAGAAGCCTGAGATTAAAGTAGATTTAAGAGAGAGTAGGAATTAGATATGATAAGTACAGACAGTTCATAGGAGTTTTGCTACAAAAGAAGAGCAAATAGAAGCTAGAAATTAATAGCAAAGCTATAAGACAATTAAAGACTACATATAAAAACCTTTGAAATGTAACATATTGAAAAATGAAAAAGAGCAAAATAAGTCAACTATATAGTCCCAATTAAGAAGTTAAGGGGAAGAAAAGGGATAACTAAGAAAAGCTGAAGAAAACATAGCAAAGATTAAAAAAAAAGTAGTGTTAAGTAACTAAAAGTAAAACTAGGAAATAGTTTTAAACTATTGATTGTGTACATTTAATTGATAATTTAAGAAACGATTAAATGAAGCTAAGATGCATACTCAAAAAGTTCTAGAGGATGTAATTTCCATAGATACACAGGGAAGTGAAAAATCGAATTCCTTTGTGTAACCCTAAAATATATTTAAAACAATTATGGAA
This sequence comes from Octodon degus, assembly GCF_000260255.1. Taxonomy (NCBI): domain Eukaryota; kingdom Metazoa; phylum Chordata; class Mammalia; order Rodentia; family Octodontidae; genus Octodon; species Octodon degus. The sequence continues at coordinate 1,146,747 of NW_004524667.1, read as the reverse complement.
TCCTGAAAATTTTCTTGGAAGTTGCAATTTATCAAAGCTGAATATAGAAAATACAGATAAGCTAAACTAGAAATATTCAAAATGTCTCAAGACCATTGAGGCATACATGAAGTTAAAACTATATGTTTTCTTATTAACACTAAGGTATTACTTGTTTTTTCACTTTTATTCTGTCTCAAAGGTAGAATGGAATACATTGTGAGGTTACATAACATGTGACACTTCATGTCAAATGTAACAGCAGTTATGTATGAGAAATAGCTAGACAATGAGGTGATTTATAAAAGTGTAAAATGGTGTCATTCTTCTCACTAGTGCCCCCCACCCCTGCAAGATGGAGCCTTATTGTGCTTTCTTGTCTGGCCTTGGAACTCCTAGGCTCTCTTTCCTCTTCCCTCTTTGCTCAGTCTCCCACTTGCTGGGATTACAGACATGCAACTATGTTCTTGGCTTTCATTACATGTTTTTTTGTTTCATTAAATAAAAGACAGGGTTCAAACTTATAGCAAATAAACAGAGGTAATATCTTTATGTAGAGTACTGTCTGACTTTGTATTTATTTGATAACAGCTAAGATTCAGCATTGCCTCACATTTACTCAATAATAATTATACCTGGTTAATATTATTTTGTTATGAATTTGGTGGGGTTTAGTATTTTTCTAATCATTCTGCATTTTGCAAAAGTACTTTTAGTAAACATAGCAGAAAATATGTTTAATATACAAAATTAATTAGGAAAACACCAAACACCATTATCAAAGAATTATATTTTAAAGTTACAATGAAAAACTGAGTTGTTAAATTAGCAATTTAAAAAAAAAAAGATAACCCCCAAAACTGAATTTGGTAAAATAGAAATATTCTCTCATATATATTTGATAATAAAGTTGAAGTTACAATGTATCTATGAAGTTATAAATTTATAAGTAATACTTTTAAATTGCCATTAAAATATTGATGGTAAATCCATGGCAAAAATAATTTTTACATATTTTAAAATGATCTATATCATATTTTAAATGAATAAATAATATTAAAATTTTAGTTATTATCATGGTAAACATCAATACCCAGCTGTTCGGTGTGATCAATAGCTTTTGGATGCAAAGGAGTTCTAAACGGAGTTCCAACATGTTAGAAAGCTACATATGGTTTACCTCTCTACAAGCCTGAGGGCCAGAGACTTTACAGCTCTTATACTCTTGCAGGTTATAAAAAGGAAAATTTAGAATAATTTTATAGCGCAAATGTATCATTTTAGAAGCAAGTATAGTGTGCTTACCGTAAATATCAGTTTAAAAAATCTTTTAAAACTTTTAGCAAGAAGAATTCCAATAGCATAAAATAATACTCTAGCCATATATATACCTTCTCTGGTGCAGTAGGTTTTGCTCACCACACAGCTCAAAATTCCTTAAAACTTTTAATCCAGTGTGTTCTATGAAATGTGATCTAATCAGAGAATGAGTATGTGCTCCTGCTGTGACTAAAACCTGTTAGCCATCTTCAAACAATCTTTTCTGCTGAATTCTCTGAATGCTCTCCAGGTTTGCCTGAACTTGTTCTCTGTGGGAGTCAGCTTTTAAATCTTTTCCTTATTTTAACCTCAGACTTGAATTTATCTGCTGTTGATTTTGTGCTGCCTCAGATTGCAGGACTAGCCAGACTGTAATTCTCTTCTTTCCAGCTGTGAATTTCAAGGTTTCTTCTTATGGAATATTTCATTTCCTTTCTCATTAGTTGAAGAAGGAGAAGGAGCTTATTTTTTGGAGGCAGATTGGAGCTTTCCTCTCTGTACTTTCCTGTGAAGTGTCCTTGCATTAGGTCACATTCCTGTTCATCTTTTATAATCTCAGACTTCACAAAGTCCTATGCTGAAGCAACTCTGCAGGATGACTTCATACTTAAGGGGTACTGATTATTGAAAAGATTTTAATGTGCCTTTTCCCTCATTAATGTAATTTAAAATAATACTATTTTTCACAATGACAAAAGCTCACATACATGCTGAAATAAAAGTAGTAGATATTTTGTTTGCAGAATGCAAACTAGATATAGGTATATTATACTTAGTGAAGCTAGAATTTTCTGTGTCTAATTCCTTATTAGAATTAGACACAGAGGGGCGGGGGAGATGACTCTGGAATAAGAGCTTCTCTGGCAAGCACAAGGGCCTGAGTTCAATCCCCGGTTCTGAAAAAAAAAAAAAAAAAAAAAAAAAAAAAAAGAATTAGACACAGGGCCGGGTCGGCCAAATAGCTCAGCAGATTAAAGTGCCTACGAGAAGGCACAGGGGCCAGGGGTTCCATCTCCTGGCCTGCCATGCCGGCCCCTCCCCCAGGCATGCTGAAATGGCAATTGAGACTGGGTGTGGTGGTGTACACCTGTAATCCCAGCTTTTGGAGGCTGTAAACAGGTGGATTACTACAAGTGTGATCTAGTAGTGAGACCCTGAACACCCTTAGACCCTTCCCTAAAACACACACACACAAAAAAAGAATTAAACACAGAAAAACTACTTATTTTTTATACCTGTTTACTTTTAGTCTAACCATATTATTTCTTTGTTGTAAAATTCTTGGTTTTGTTCTTTTGTTACTTACATCCAATCTGTCATTAAATCTCATATATTCTTTGCATTCTAAAATAGCTGCCATACTCTGGCTTCTCTTCAGATCATATAAATCTTTTGCCTTCGACTAAAGCAGTTGCCATGTCCATCTCCTCACCGTCCTCCTTGCCTTTTGCACTCGTCTTGGCCCTTAGCATCCTTGTATGGGATTACTCTAGCATTCTCCTGACCACTGTCCTTACTTTTAGGACTTTGTTGCCCTGTTTCATCCTCCACTTTGCACTCAGTCAAGTCTTTCTCAAGAGTAAGAAATATGGTAAGCTAGTAGTATATTTGTTAAAACTATTATTTATAGTTTAGTATTTTTTATATGTGCTCTTTGGGAGGTGCTGCTGGTTTGTTTTTAGATGCTGAAGTAGTTTTAACCTATTTCTGGATTATGATTTTCTCTTTGTTGGTCATAATAATGATTTTTGTGCCACGAATGGTGGTGCACGTCTATAATCCGAGCACTTGAGGCAAGAGGATAACTGCAAGTTTGAGGGTAGCCTAGGTTACATAGTGAATCCAGCTACCCTAAGCTACATAACAAGACCCTGTCTCAAAATGATAGTAATATTGTTTTTTACTAAATTTACCTTGAAATTAGGTATCTGTACTTCAGTTTTGAGCCTTTATTCATTCATTCATTCATTCACTCAGCAGTACTGCAGATTGAGCCCAGGAAATGTTCTCCAACTTAGATACATACCCCCGCCCTTTTTACTTTATTTTGAAACTGTCTGCCTAAATTTCCCAGGCTGGGCTCAAACTTGTGACCCTCCTGCCTCAGCCTCCCAAGCAGTTAGGTTTACAGACTAAGGAATTGCCTCTATTCCTGGCTAAGATTTTTAAAAAACAGTTTATTATAAGATTTGGGCTTACATTATACATAATCATTCTACTGTGAGCCAGAGTTCCAGTATAGCTTGCCAGTTAGAGAACGGTTACATAAGTTAATAATAAAGACTGTAACAATAATTCTGTCATGTGGACAGTACAGTTTATTGTGCCATGAGTTTTTGTGGTTTGAGTTGACCTTTTCCAAAACCTTTATTTTTGGAGGTCCTATACATTTTTACTTTCACTGTGGGATTTGCTGTAGACCTTATTATCCAGCATGTTTTGACTTTTAGAAGGTTTTCTATGCTGATTTCTGCTGGTGTACTGAAAGGAGTACTTAATGCTTAATTTTTTTTTCTTCTCCTTTTTAATTTCCTATAAAATTTCTTCTACCAATTCTGCATACTTATATCTGGTAATCTGAACAACTAATTTGAAGAAATCATTATACAATATAAACTACCATTATCAAATTCCTCTTGTTTTCTTCAGTAAAATTCTCTATCATTTCTAATATTTTTTACTATTTTTTATTTTCTTTAAGAATAAAAAAGATGAAATGATTATTTTCTAGTTTTAAAACAGTGTTTCTAAAAGGAGATGAAAAGGCAAGAGAAGAAAATCAGTTGAATGGAAAAACATAAAACCCCCATAACAACCAACCTGACCACTATTAAATATATACACTCCTATCAAGTTTAGTAAGTTAAAGAGATGATTAGTTAAGCTACAGGTGGTAGGAGTTTAAATTGTTACAGGCTCTTGAGAAGGGGTTTGTCAGCATGCATCAAGAACATTGAACTTTAAACTTTTTTTCCTCTTTGGTTTCGTCACTAGAAATATGAAAATGCATTTACCTTGGCTTTGCTTATGATAGGAAAATGTTAAATTTTAATGTTATTCACTAAAGCAAAAAGGGTAAACGTTTATAACCTACCCTCACATGCAGGTGTCTACACACACACAATCAACAATGGCAAATTTTAGTAGAAGAGTGTTCCTTACACTGTTTTTACTTTTGCAACATTTTGTGTTTCAACTTGTGTTTGTATTTGTATTTGAAATTTTTCTGTAAGCAGAAGTTTAATAAAAAAAAAAAATGATAGCTGCCAGTGTAAAAATTATGAGATTGTATTCAGAACACATATTTGTTAGTTAACTGATGTTAGTCCAGTTCTGTGGTTGTTTATAAAGAACTGTGAGAGTGCGGACTAAGATGATATTCTGAGACTTATTTATACTCCTGGGTGCAGAAGTTGGGGAGATTTCGATGATCATGAGTCCTGTTTTCCAAGACATGTTTCCCAGAGATTTAGTGTAAATCTGAACTCCAGGGCTAGCCTGGAAGTTTTGGTGCAATAATTCTTCTGTAATTAATAATGTCTAAAATAAATAATAAATAAAACTTTAAAATTAAAAAATAATGTCTGTAATTTTTAGGTTAAGTCTTTTCTAAAATATCTAGATCATAGACATCCCTTAACTAGCTTTTGCTTTTTTGCATTGTATTTGCTACCTTTAGACTTATCTTCATGCTAAAATGAAACATTGTTCCAGATACCTCTTACTGAGGAAGTTTTCTGAAGCATTATTTGACCATTATTTGTATTTTTATGAGCTATATCTTTTCTAACAAAAGATATTTATAATGTATGTCAAAACATAGTTAATGTTTACACTTTTAAAAGTTTATTACTGTAAAAGATACATTGCTATTAATCTCTTTCAAAATACTTTCCCTTGTTTCTGACACTCTTATCACATCATTCTTGCCATTTTCTGAAATAGTCCTGGAAGTCCTCTTTCATGAATGTGTTTATGAAGTATGATAAAAATACAGTAAACATTACTATGGCCAAGTGCCATCCACTGGAAAACCAGGTTTATAACATTATCGTCTGCCTTCATTGGTGTTATCCACAACTTCTGGAACCATGTGATTTCTGGTTCTTACCAAAAGTCAAGATAACTGTGAAAGATAAACATTTTAGAAAAACAATCTACTGAAAGATAGAGTACTCAAAACCATAGAAAACATAAGTAAGGCAAAGACGTTGGGGACTTGCCCTTAGCTCAGTTGTTTAAGTGCCTGCTTATGTAAAGGCAGTCAGGAGAAGGATACCGCAGTTCAATCCCCAGCTCCACCTGCCTTACCAGACCTGCCCTTCAGGCAGCCTGAGCCAC
>NW_004524667.1:1140039-1140973 GCF_000260255.1 Octodon degus | reverse complement strand
TCAATCCCTGGGCTTGCCATGCCAGCCTCACACCTGGGGCATGCTGAGATGGCAATTGAGACTGGGCGTGGTGGCGTACACCTCTAATCCCAGCACTTGGGAGGCTGTAAACGGGAGGATCACTGTGAGTCCTATCTAGTAGTAAGACCCTGAACACCCTGTAGACCCTTCCCTAAAAATAAAAAAAATAAAAAAAATAAAAAAGTTTGTCAGCAGTACCCAGTTGCACTGGAAAAATTAGAAAGAATCAACAACAGGAGTCATATCAAATTAGAAAGCAGCAAAAGAACCCACAAACTGAGTGAAGAGACAACCCACAGAACGGAAAGGAAAAATTTTACCAGCCACTTCTCACATAAAGGATTAACATCTAGAATATGTAAAGAACACAAAAAATCAGACACCCCCTTGCCCATATTTAAAGATCCAATCCAAAACTGGGCATATGAAGTGAATAGACATTTTTCAGAAGTACAAGTAGCAAATAATTGTATAAAAAGTGCTCGAGTCCTAGCCCAGTCCCCGTGAGTGTGTGGGAGAGCTTCCAGCTACCCTGCACCTGCGGGACCTGCTGTCCCAGCCCAGGCGCAGAGTAGGCAAGACCCTCTTCCACCCCCTTGTGATGCCCCCAACCACTCCGCAGCACCTCCCCCAACCCGCCCTCAGAGTAGGAATTTCTGCACCATTCCTGAACCCCTAGATGCAGTCCTAGCCCAGGCTAAGTGAGTGTGTGGGAGAACTTCTGGCTGCCCTGCGCTGGCGGGACCTACTGCCAGGGATGAGACCCTCTTTCACCCCCTTGGGACGCCCCCCACCACTCTGCAGTACACACCCACCCCACCCAGCGAGTAGGAATTTCTGTCGCATTCCAGGAACCCCCCAGATCCAGTCCTAGACAAGGCCCAGTGAGTATATGGGAGAGTTGCCTCTCCCC
>NW_004524667.1:1139084-1139939 GCF_000260255.1 Octodon degus | reverse complement strand
CACAACAGGTTCACCCCCAAGGGCAGCGGCAGGAAGGAGCTGAGCACAGCAGCCAGACCCAAGCCAGGCAAAACTGGAGAAATCCAAACTTTGTAGATCTGCACCTGAACTTCACTACGTGCTAAGGTTATAACTGCACCACAGATCTACAACAAAGGTCAGAAGACAGTGCTACACAAAATGACAACAAGAAGAAGCAAAATGCCATTTCAGAACCCAAGCCCACCCATAACAACTGCAGAGGTCTCTAACACAGAACAAAGTGGGACTCACACAGCTGAAATTAATGAATCAACGGCTTCTGAAATAAAGAAACAGCTGCAGAAAGGTATAGAAAACTCATTGGAAATGAAAAAAGAAATCCCTGAATTAATAACATCTGCAGTAAAGAATCAAATGCAGAAATATGGAAGAAACCCAGTACCCAGCCAGAACAAGTACAGAGGATACTAGCTCAGCTCAAATGCATGAATTAATAACGTTGACAGTAAATAAACAACAGCAGAAATTCATAGAGGAATTCAGAGCAAAATTTTCTGAAATAAGAAAAGAATTATCGGAAGTCATTGCATCTCAAGAAAAGAATTAACTATAGAAACATAGGGAGGAAACCCAATCTGAAAAAACACTGCAGTAAAAGAATTAATAACTTCTTCTAAAGAAGACATTGATAAAAAAAGAAAATACAGGCGATTAGAAAAATGATGGATTCCTTGAATGAGCAATACTGGAAAGAAACAGATTGTATGAAGCAGAGTCAAAGAGATACAGAGGAATTTAAAATCTCAGTCACGAGCTTGCAAAACCATTTAAGTGAAAGTGAAGACAGAGTTTCGGATCTTGAAGATGCTGGTG
>NW_004524667.1:1132115-1133918 GCF_000260255.1 Octodon degus | reverse complement strand
ATTCAAAAAATGCAAATTATAACAACACTAAGATGCAAGCTCACTCCCGAAAGACTGTTATCAAAAAATCAACCAATAACAAGTATTAGCAATACTATGGGGGAAAAGGAGCCTTCTCCATTGTTGATGAGAGTGTCAACTGGAACAATCACTGTGGAAATCAGTTTGGAGATTCCTCAAAAAACTGAAACTGGAGGTTCAATTTGATTCTCTTTATTCCTCTTCTTCATGTGTTCCCAAAAGAAGTAAACGTATCATATCCCAATAATATATGAATACCCACATTTATAATATGCAGCGCAAACTTTGGAAATAGCCCATTTGTCCATGAAAACATGAATCAATAAGAAAAATGTGGTAGTAATGGAGTACTACCCAGCCATAAAGAAGGATAAATATGAGTCATTTGTGGGAAAATGGCTGTGACTTCTGACTAAAATCTTAAGTGAAATAAATCAGACACACAAGTTTAAACATCGAATTGGTTCTCTGGTATGAGAAACCTAAAGGATAGATGGAGAGCATGATGGAGAATAGATACTGGGTAATAAGAACATTTTCTGATGGGACGGGAAAAGGAGGGAAATGTAAGTGTTATAGTCAGGATTTACAGGGAATTAGATTTAACAAGGACGTGATTTATAGAATTCTTTCATAATATTTTCCCAAAATGTCAAGTGCAGAAGAGTGCAATAGATCTATCTATGCACTAGAGCCCCAGAGAATCAAGCTGAAGATCAAGAGCCCTTGGCAATCCTCCATGAGTCCAGATGGAATCCTGGAGTCCACAACAATGTCTCATTCAAGTTTGTATCAAGGATCTGCACTGGGGAGGCCCAAGGGTTAGTGGTGGAAACTAGAAAGTCTGTAGCAGTAGGACAAAGGATCTGTAACAGGAGGCTGAGGGATCTGCAATGGAGCTGAGAAACAACCCTCAAAGTAAAGACCACAACTCCCCCAGAAGCAACCACAGTCATCCTCAGCAGTGACAAGGATCAGCTCCTCTGATACTGAGAACCTCCAAGTTCCTGTCAGGGAAGCCAGCACAATAAGCTTCTCCAGGAGGATCAACAGCGCTGTGTCTTCCACTCCAGCTTTGTTTTCTTACTGTTGGAAACAATCCTCAGGTGGGCCTTCCACACCCAGCACCACCCTGATTCAGTTCAGCTAGTGTTACTAGTTGACTATTAGTTGATCCACCACAGAAGGAAGGGAGAAAGGAAAAATAGAATGGAAGGAAAACACAGAAAGTTTTTGTAAATGGGGAAGGGAAGAAGACTTGAAGGGAAGGGTGGGAATGAGAAAAAAAAGAAGAATTAAAATGTATTGTGTGCAGTTACAAATTTTCTATAAGGAATGTGACAAATATATACTAACAAAAAATAAAGTTAAAAAATAATAGTGATGGGGCCAGGATGTATCTCAGCATCACAGCGCCTACCTGGCAGGCACAAGGTTCTAAGTTCAATTCCCACTACCAATAATAATAATAATAATAATAATAGCAATAATAAAGGAGGGCTCAGGAGATAGCTCAGTGGTCTTAAGTGCCTGCCTGGCAAGCAAAGAACCAGGTTTGATCCCCAGTTCTGTATATCATGGTGGCCTGGAAACCTGGGTGCTCCATGCCAGCCACCAAAACCAGGTGTGGTGTCACATGCCTGTAATCGCAGCACTAGGGAGGCTGAGACAGGAGAATCACTGTGAGTCCAAACTACATAGTGAGACCCGTATCACAGAAGAAAAGAAGAAAAGCAGGGAGGGAGGAAGGAAGGACGAAAAGGAAGGAAGGAAGGAAGGAAG
>NW_004524667.1:1121196-1131955 GCF_000260255.1 Octodon degus | reverse complement strand
ATAAGTGTGTTTGAAGGGAGACAAGATTTTCAAAGGAATTATTGACAATGTCTTTACCATAGTTTTGATCATACATCATTCATAGTGTATGAGCTTGAGAAAAGGACTTTTCACGTAAGAAAGGCATTATTGATATTATTTTATGGTGACGAGAATTATTTCTTAGACTACTCTCTTAGATTAGCATTTTCATTGTAGGTGTTCCATTTTGATCTAAACAGGAATTATTTGAGTGGTATATGTCCATTACAAACTTTAGAAGCTCTTAAGTCATTAAAAATACAATTAAATATCTTAGATGCTCATATTAGTCAAACATTTTTACTAGAATTAATAGAATTGTGGTTGCTTATGCTATAGAATAGAAATCAGTGTCTGGTGATGCAGTTAAAGTGTCACAAGTAATCCGTAAGCTTTCATATGGCACTGGTCTTTGATGATTTTGCAAAACGTTTTTTGAAAATAAGTGTTGGATTTGCTTTTGATTTTATTGAGCATATTGATTTTATTTTTGATACATTTAATCTGAAAATGGTAGCATTCATACTTCTCCAAGACTCATAGAAACTTCTTCAATTAAAGATTCCTCAATCACAGACTTAACCTGTATCTGGGTATTATCCCCACTAAAGTACAGATTTCTCATACTCCTGAATTTAAGGAATTTATTTCTCATGCCACTTTAACCTGTTTAGTACTTTAACAGTATGCTAAGAAAATTGTAAATTTGAAGCATGTAGTAACAGACATTTGTTGTGACAGCTTCCCCTCACTGGGCTTTCTCAGTTTCTGCTTTCATATACCCAGAAAAAGAATCAAGAGATTCACTACCATTTTCCTCTTGAATAAATCACTTTACATTTAGAAGATTGAAAAAAAAAAAACTCACATATTCTTTTTTTTTTTTTTTTTTTTTTTTTTTTTTTTTTTTTTTTTTTTTTGTATTTTAGGGAAGGGTCTACAGGTGTTCAGGGTCTCACTACTAGATCAGACTCATAGTGATCCGCCTGTTTACAGCCTCCCAAGAGCTGGGATTACAGGTGTGTGCCACCACTCCCAGTCTCAATTACCATCTCAGCACACTCCGGGAGCAGGGCTGGCATGGCCCCACATATTCTTGCCTATGTTTTTCTCTGTTCTGTTGACTATATATCTGGTTTACTCAAATAAAGTAGTTTCAGTCTTAATGAGCTGGACAAGATGGAATGAATTTCATGGGGTTTTTTTGTGAAAAATTCTTGTTTGCTCTAAACTTGTGTTTAAGTTTATTCATTCTTCAATTATACATTATCTTTAGTTTATATAATAACAAATACTAGTATCTATAAACATAAAAGAATTATTCTAATCCTATCCCATGTGTCCACTTAGAGACTTAGACATATATGCTTATTAACTAATAATGGAAGTTGTTAGCCTCACAGTTTTCTTTGTGAAGTTGGCCCAAGGTCATTGACATCATCCAGACTGGAGGGCATAGTCTCTGCCAATATCTGACAGTAAGATGGAATATAATAGATATGTTTCTTTACAGTTTTTTCATGTCTGCAGGAATACAGTTTTTTTTTTATTGTCTTTTATTCTTGGCACATAGTAATGTTCCATTGCCCATAAATATGTCTTGCCAGGTATCTTAAGATCTTTTTGCATTTTTAGCCCTGTATCCCACCCCACACTAGGCCAGCAGGAAACTTTCAGGACATTTACACTGTAGCCCAAAATCTCTTACCTTGACACAGGGCCTCACCATGTAGTGCAGACTAACCTTGAGCTCGCTTATCTAATACAGGCTGGCCTCCAAATCATGGTGATCCTTCTTCCTAAACCTCCTGAGTGCTGGGATTATAGGCATGTGCCACCATGCCCAGCCTGAAGCTATGTATCTTCTACCAGTTAAATTTTATATGATCTTTGTAGTTCTCTAAATATAATGTTTTAACTGTTAGGCAAGTTCACACTGGTTGCTGCCTATCTAATGAGTCAAGTGTCACGTGTTGTTTGTATTGCAATGATGCTCTGTGAAAGCATGTAAAATTCTCCTTGAATTTCTCACAGTTCTTCACATGCATTTGATTTTGGGTTGCTTTCTGTCTGCCTAATAAGGCTATGTTGGACTTGAATTGTTTGTTTTCTAGTTCATTATGTGATAAGGAACATCTGTTAATATGTGTGTTTTGAACTTTAATGATAATATCATATTAGTTTAAATGTCTGAGATTATCTCAGTCTTTAGTATATCATAACTCCCATATAGGAGTAAGTTCTTATCTATTTGGAAGCTTTTAGTGCTCTTCTTCAGATCAGACATGAAGTTGTTTGCTTGGAATTTCTCCCAGCCTTTTGTTTTCTTTGGTATAGTACTTTTCTCCTAACTTTCATATTGTGTGATCATTATTTTTACATTCCTAAGCATACCTTTTTCTAATGACTGGTTTTTGGGGGCCTGCCCATCAGCTCAGTTTAAGTGCCTGCTTAAACAAAGCAGTCAGGCTCAGGAGGCTGTGGTCCGATCTCCAGATCCTCAAGCCAAACTAGACTTGCCCTGAAGGCATCATGGGTGGCCAAAAAAAAAAAAAAAAAAAAAAATCCTTCTAATGACTGGTTTTTGGTCTGCTGAAGTGGCTATCATTTGTAACTTAGTTCCTAAACAAGCATGCCACCCTGCACTTGTGGTATCATAGATTGTGATCATATTTTATTTGGGGTTTCTATTAGTTTATTCCCAGTTATTTGTCTTGAAATTATATCTGATTGTTTCAAAAAGCAGTATTTCCTTAATTGAGTTTCTGGAGATATCACTGGAAACTCTTTAATTTCTGTGACCTGTGCTCCCTTTTCCTGCCTTTTTTATGACCAGCGTCCCATGTCTGACAGTCTCATTACCAAGTGGTGCTCATTGAGAGTAATGCTGTTGTATTGAGTTGCATTTGGAAACAGAGCATTCTGACCCCACATATTTATAGTTAAAGGAACAGTTAATGCTTAATTTATTTCTAATTTTTCAACCAATATTGCATGCTTATATTTGGTAATATGAACAATGAATTTGAAGACAACAATGTGCAATGTAACAATTGTTGAATTCCTTTCATCTTGTTTCATCTAGTGAAATTCTGTATTGTTGCTAATTTTTTATTATTTCTTGTTTTCTTTTTATTTTATTTTTTCCAAGCAAAACTGTATCTAGCTTTATTAAAGATATTTTTTATAAACTATCATGGTATTTCAAGCAGGATGTGGCCACATAATCTTTAACAGTATACAACTTTCAGACTCCCTTCTTGGATGAACTACCAAAAATCAGAAAGCCACTATAAAATCCAATGAAGTCTTCATTTGAGGCTCTGAAGTAGGGAAAGTTTAGAGTGAGGGTTGACATTTTACATTTAGCCTGTTGTTTAACAACTTTTCACAAGCTGACCCTGATTTTCAGGAAATGAAAATGGCAGAATTATCAATCCAAAGATCCACAATCTAGAAAAAGAAATCAGTTGTTCTTGTGGGACACCATCTCACCGTTACTGGCAAGTCCAGATTGCCTGACACACTGGTAACATCCCTTTTGGAAATCAGATCCCAGTAGGTCTCTGGGCTTAAGGGAGTTAAGCCTATGCTGATGGCAGAGGAAAGGAGGGCATAAAATGAACTGGGAACTGTCCCATACCACAAGATATTTATTCCATTGTGGCCACATGTGTCAACATCAGGGAATTCCTCCTCTTGGGAGGCAAGAGGAAGTCTCTCAAAGCCAGCAGGGAAAGGCACCTTCCCCACATCAATCCAGCTTTGGAGACACCGTACTACTGACATATGCTCCTTCCCCCCAAAACAACGATGAAGTGTGCTGTGTGCTAACAACATAGCTTAAAAAAGTAAAACAAAATTTTGCATTTTTATAAAACTTGATAAAAAATAGAATTTCAAACTGTACAGTCACCAGAAGTACACAGTTACCAAAAACGCATACACTTAACTTGGCATCTCCAGCACCATCAGCTTGTTGTGCCTGGTCTGTTTTGGCAGCTTCATTTTCTTCAGGGTTCTTCCCATCCTTGCTGGCATCAGCTTTTTCCTTTTTCTCTTTGGGAACCTTCTCTTCCTTCTTTGCAGGGGCCTTTGTAGACTTGGAGGAGCTGGTTTAGCCCACAACCCTGCAGGTCTTCTCTGTGGCTCATCCTTCACCTTGGCTTTATCACCTTTAGCGTCCTCTTCAGCCTTTCTCTTGGGCATGGTAGCAAGGGCAGTGGGTCACAGGCACTAGACACGAGATGCAGCGGTGCGCTTATAGTACTGGGAGCATTGAACCGCTTAGAACCAGATTTCACCTCCCGCCGCCACTGATTGGCCCAGCTCTCTTTAAAAAAAAATAAAGTATTTAGAGGCTGGCAAGATAGCTCAATGGTCTAAAGTGCCTGCTTAGGCAAGCCCACAGACCATGGTTCAATCCCTGGTACCATATGCCATTCCAGCCATGCCCTCGGGGTGGACTGAGCCAGCCATAAATAAATAAATAAACAAACAAACAAATAAATAAATATAAAAAGCATAAAAAAGTATTCAGTTTCCAAGTGGTTATAAAATGCCTACATTTAAAAAATCACTGACTGTTTATCATTGCCCCAAAGTTGTAACAGAGTGTTCTATCTTCTAGATAACGTCTCTAACTTGCAGTGTAAATTAAAGGACTGATATGTTTTGGACCTTTTTCTTATGCTATTTAACATGTTCACAAGAAAGCTGCATGCATGGTAGACCCAGGGAGACAGGAGTGTACCATTCGTGGTTCAAACTGGATGGAACATGAAGGGTGGTCTGATTCTACTTGTGCTAAGGCAAACTGGTGAAACTGGAAATTCAACTTACAGTTTTATTTTATATGTTACATTTTGAAGGAAGTAGTGTATTAAGCCCTTGTGTACTTCTCTTTTCTTTTCCTGCCTGCCTCCTTGCCTCGTCCCTGTCTTCCTCCCTCCCTCCATCCCTCCCTCCCTTCTTCCTCCCTTCTTTTCTTCTCTGCTCATTAGTAAGGAAATTAAGAATTTAATGAAAAAGAAGACAAGTTCAAGCCCTGCATATAGGCAGAAGAGGGATTCATATACAATGCTCTGAAGCATGAAAAGTGCCTAATTTTCAACAGGAGTAATTTTGAGAGAATTTTTAATTTTTTATTAAATCTTTTCAAAGTGAGCATTGAATTTTGTGAACTAAGGTTGTAAGAATTGCTTATAGGAAAATATTAGATACACATTTTATTCTCATATAAATTTTGATCTAATTTAGATTATGAATAGCCTGTTTTTGATTAAGTGAAATTTGTACTATATAATCATTTTAAGGTAATGAAATGGCATATTTTGAAATTTTTTAAATATATTCAATTATTTCTGCAATTCCTATATATGCAGTGGTTTTTAGAATGGAAGGGGCCAGGGAGATGGCTCAGTAGAATAAGTGCTTCCCTGGCAAGTGCAAGGGCCTGAGTTCAATCCCTGGTTCCGCCAAAAAAAATAAATAAATAAAAAGAATGGAGCTATGCAATCATGACAAATCTGGTTTGTTAATAGTATGAGGTCATATGTGTAAAGTATTTGCTGCATTTAATAAAATGATCATACTTATTAATTTTAAGTGGTTTTGGCAAAAAATTGCAAAAATATTGCATGTATTATTTCATTCAATAAGTATAATTATCCTGTGGGGTCTGTTTTACAGATCAAGAACTAAGCATCAGAAAGTCTAAATAACTTGCTTAACATCACAAAATTCGTGACTGAGCTGGGTGCAGCCTCATCTGTGTTACCCCCAACCCTGTTGTTGTCTCCCTGCTGTCCTCCTCGCTGTAGGTCAGCTCCTGTCTGGTGGAAGCGTGTCTGCTGGGTACTGCTGCTCTGAGCACCTAGCTCACAGTTCCTCTATCTGTCCCTGCATGCTAAGTGTAAAGTTCTTCCAAGAAACTTGTCCCATTTTGTAGTATACATGTGAGTACTTCATATTAACAGCAGACTCTTAACTCTTTTTGAGAGGAATTAAGAGGGAAAAAGGGGGAGAGGTTAGAATAAATCATTGCCTTTGAACAGTAAATCGCCATCTCCCTGATTTTCCCCCTTAGGGTTGTCAGGCTCCATGTTTGTTTGTTTGTTTGTTTATTATTTTTAAAGAGAGTACAAATCAGAATTAAAACAAAAAACTGCAAGTGATATAGATTTTCACTTAACTAAGTAATATGAATTTCACAGTATTTGTTGTAATACATAATGTTGTCTTCCAATCAGTTACTTATATTATCAGATATATGCATGTAAAATTGGAAGAAGAAAGAAAGAAAAAAAAATGTATGACAAATTAAGAAGACAAAAAGAAATATCTCCTTGGTTTTTATGGCTTTCTTCCCTCAGATTACTGACTAAGTGCTCCCTCTTGTGGCTTATTAAAGCAAATAGCGATCAGGGTTCAAGATCCAAAGGCTTTCCTGTCCAAGACCCCTTTCTTCTTGTTACTAATCTGAATATTACTGAATGCCTGGCACAACTTTTGAGAAGCAGTTTGGATGATAGGTAGGAGTAATACTGCTCAAGATGTGTTGATTTTGAAGCCCTTTATGTCCCTTTAACCTAAGTATTGTATTTCCTACCTACTTTGTAATATGAAGAGAGAAAAAGAAAAAGTAAATTGTCTGCTACCTTACATTTCATTTTTTGGCTTAGAGAAGCCAAGAATTGATGACTGGGCATAATGCCCACAGTCTTTAAGTAACAATATTCATTTTGTTTTGGTGAACACTGATTAGTTTCCTCATGATCACATAGTGAGGTAATGCAGTATTTTAGAAGAGACCTAGTAAAGCCAAATGCTCTTTAATAGTAACTTGATGAATTCATTGAGCCTGTTGGCTTTCTAAGTTGGATTGGAATGTAGGTAACCATGTAAACTAAAACAAGCCTGGGACTTAAAATAAATAGTCCAAGCTTGATGGAAGCTGAGCTTTAATAAAATTTAATCTATTGTGTATTATGCTGTGAAATAAATAATGACCTGCCTCATGTTTAAGAATGAGCTCATGAGAATATCAGTAATAGGGTCAAATTTTTGTGTAACTTGGCCAGAGTGTAAGCTTTTTAGTAATTATCCAAATGAAAGGGTATTAAATTCTCATAGTCACTCTCTTTTGTTCCCACTTCCTCATATCTCCTCCTTTATATATTCCTAAGTGATACCAATTATTTAAGTGTCTATTTTCTTGACCTCTGTGTGCCCATTTCCTCTCTAATCAAGTTGGGTATAGTGGCTGGGGATGTTGCTCAGCAATAAAGTGCTTTCCTAGGATGCATGAGGCCCACGGCTTTATTCCTAGGATAGCCAGGAAAAGAAAGGGTAGGTTCAGTCTTTCCAACTCTTGCCTTTGCTTATTGCCCCAGAAAGGTGTCTATAGGATTTTTCAGCATAAGAATTTTACTTCTAATCCCTCTAATGAAATAGCATGTGTATGTGGTAAGGCAAGGGGAGATGAGCCAACTTGAAAAAGCAAAATGTTTATAACAATCCTGAAATTTTCTTGTTTCATTCTTGATTTATAGTTCCTTATCTTTTTTACATCATATTTTGGAAACTGTTCTAGATCACTTATGAAAATTTCTCTAATTTTCTTTGAGAAAAGTTATTTTCCTGTTTGGTGTATATTTTAGACATCCTTAGGGTCTGGGGAGATATCTCAGTGACATAAGAACCTGCCAGGCAAGTGTAAGGTCCCGAGTTCAATCCCCAGTGCCAAAGGAAAAAAATAATAGACATCATTGAAATGTATTCCTTGCACTTCTGAGGATTTATTCTCAGGCAATCAGTTAAACTGCATGCAAAGATTTAGTTCAAGGTTTCTAATTGCAGAATTATTTGTAAAGAAGTGAAAGAGTTTAACAACAAGAATAAGTAAACATTAATTTCATTCTGTAGAATAATTTATGATTAGTAAAAATTATATGTTTATCAACATGAAGAGATGTCCACACATTATTAAATTTAGAAAAAATATACTGTGAACTTTCTTGGATGGAAAAAAAATTGTATGTACACATATGTATATAGGGGAAAACAACCAAAACACTTTCTAGAGCTCCAGAGTATAACATTTGTTTTTCTGCACAGTTACATCATCCCATGCAACTTGTCCCACTCTCAAACCTAAGCTAAGCAGAAAAGAGGGCTCAGGGTGGCTAATCCAAGAAAAGACGTTAGATTAGCCACATTGGATTAGAACACCACATTGCTTAAGGGAAAGATATAAAAGTCACTCAAAATGACATGATGAGAACTTCCAGTGATTGGTCTGTCCACTGAAACAACTCTAAAGGGGTTGGGGTGACCAGAATAAAACTATTTCAAGACTCTAGATGCTGAGTGATGCAATCACGGAGAAGGGCTCAACAATGGCCAAGGCTGCTGTTTTTTGGCAGAACACCTGGGAGAAAATCAGCAAACAACATCCATTACTGAGCCCCATGGCCTATGAGGACAGCAGCCCAAATACTAGAGTATCTGGCAGAAGCCAGGAGGGGAAGTGCAGAGTAGTCCTTCATAAGCTTGGAGATGTATATTTTAGTCACTCTGGTGGGTTCCTAGGTGAGTGGTGCTGATGCTTTCCTTAGTCCCCACCCTGTTTGTTGCAGTGCCTTCCCCACTGACATGTCAGATTGTTTTAAATTTTTGTTTTTATTAGGACGTGTTTGCAATATACAGTGCTTGCATTCATCAAGAGGAGTCGGTACATGTCCATAACACATTCTGATTCTTTTTACATCCCCTTCCTCATATTTTTGCTCCCCTATCAGGAGATTTTAAAAAAATAGTGCCTCTCACTACTCTCTTTTTGAAGCCTGATATTTAAGAACATCTGTGTCAAGTTACTGGAATTACAGGAATAAGTAAAAATATAATAATAAATAACAAATATAAATAGTAAATAATAGAATAGAAAATTCAGTGAACTACACATGAGAAGTAAACAAAGGTAGATAGATAAGCAAAGGCAAAACGAGTTTAGAAAAGTCACAGAATGGATGGCTGTAGCCAACAACAAACAAGAGTGAGCAGTTGTAGGGGAGCAAAAGAATTACATTTCCAGACCATCTCCAGTGTAAGACTCACAAGGTCTAGTTATTAGTTTAAAAAAATATAAAACAGAAGTAAGAACATGCAATCCACGAAAAAGAATTTTATAGAAACCATAGAAGTGCATGCATTGGAATTCCTAGTTAATAATGTAAAATTAAAGATGCTTCGTGCACTAACTGAAAAACATGAACTAAAAACTAAAATTAGGAAAACAATGTATGAATGAAACGAGAATCTCAATAAATTGCAAAATGGAGCCAAACAAATTCTGGAACTGCAAGCATAATAACTGAAGTGAAGACTTAGAGGTTTTTCAGGAGACTTAAGTAGGTAGAATAAAGCCAGTGGACTCAGCCAGGCATAGTAGTGCATGCCTGTGATCCCAGCACTCGGGAGGCTGACGCAGGAGGATCGTCGCGAGTTCAAGACCAGCCTCGCCTACAAAATGAGCTCAAGGCCAGCCTGAACTGCATGGTGAGACCCTGTCTCAAAAAGACTAATTAATTAATTAATTAATTAAAAGTAAAACATAAAGTTGGTGGGCTTAAAAGTTAGCCAAGTGAAATTTTATATTCTGTAGAAAACACAGCCTGAGAGATTGGTATACAGTATAAAATATATCAGCATATGAATCATTGGAATCTGAGAAGGAGAGAATAGGACATACATTTTAAACTGGAGCAGCTCTGGAAATTTAATTCTTTTACAGTCCTAGGGTTGATTTGAGATATCTATATATTTATATGTATGATTGTAAAAATAAACTTCGTAAATCTGATGAAGGAATGAATATACCCATCTAAGAAGCACGCTAAACTCCAGTTAGGATAAACTCAGAGCAGTGCACACTGAAACACATACTCAGATATAAAAAGTAAAAAATTCTGAAAGCAACAAGATAGAAGCAGCTTGTTTCATAGAAGGGATCTTCAGTGCGATATATTGGAGGCCCAGGTAAGCAGTGCGGTGATTGAAATTCTAAGAGAGACAGACGGTCAAACCACAAACAAAACTGTCAACCAGTTTTTTTATATCCAGTGAAATTATCTTTCAAAATTAAAAGACTAGCAGATTTCCATACACATAAAATTGATGAAGTTTATTACCAACAGAACTATCCTATAAGAAATGCTTTGCATACCTGTAATCCAAGCACTTAGAAAGCTAAGGCATGAGGGTTGTTGTGTGTTCAAGACCAGCCTGAGCTACGGAGTGAGCCAAAGGCCAGCCTGAGCTGCATAGGGAGACCCTGTCTCAAAAATGACATGAGTAAGTAAGTAAATAAATAAATAAATAAGAAGTGC
Source organism: Octodon degus (assembly GCF_000260255.1). Lineage (NCBI taxonomy): Eukaryota > Metazoa > Chordata > Mammalia > Rodentia > Octodontidae > Octodon > Octodon degus. The sequence continues at coordinate 1,121,546 of NW_004524667.1, read as the reverse complement.
TTTAGCCTGAAATGAAAGGGCACAAGACAGTTGCTGAAAGCCTTAAGAACAAATACAGAATATTGGTAAAGGTAACTGTAGGTAGATTTTAGAGCCAGTATTGTTGTACTTCTGGTTTGTAACTATTTTTTCCTATGTGATTCATTTTTTTAATTTAATTTTTTTTATTTTTTTCATAATTTTATTGAGAGACAAATAGCAATGAGACAGTTTCAAATCAAATTGGTAGGACAGTTTTAATAATTAACACATTGCATACCGTCTTCCTAGTGGTTATTTGCTGTACAAGATGCAGACATGATATCCTATTTACAAACACTATTAGAACAAATCCCTCTATTCATTAAGAG
>NW_004524667.1:1119295-1120655 GCF_000260255.1 Octodon degus | reverse complement strand
ACGCTGCGCCTGGGCTGGGACTGGTCCCGCCGGCGCAGGGTAGCAGGAAGCTCTCCACACACTCACTGGACCTGGGCTAGGACTGGGTCTGGATTGACACCTATTTAGAATATCAATCCCAGGTGCTACTCTTTTAGCATTTGTTTGACCTTTAGGTCTTTAGGTCTGGTTCCCAGCAGGAGCATCCACCCCTCCCACAGTTGTAAGGCATCTCATCTTCTGTGCGTCTCCTTCGAGGGCCTGGCCCTGTCTGACTGCCTATAATATTTCTATGTAACTCGGCTGCCTACAACATTCCCCCCTCTGAAGAAGTAACCTGAACTGCCATGAGGGAAATATGGGCAATGACTGCTCTGGCTTCTTCAAGCTGAAACGGGTCGTAGTTGTTGACTGGCAGTCAGATATATTGTTAAGAGGTTCTATCTAAAGGCCCTCAATAGACACCACACATTTTCATTACAGCTTTGAATCTGAAGACAAAGGCAAAGAAACTATTAAATATACATTGGCCAAATAAAAACATTAGTCAGAACATTTTTTAGGTCCATTAGCAGAGATCTCTTAAAGGTGGGGTTTAATCCTTTTATCTTCCATGGCCATTGGGTACTGTCTCAAACAAACTAGCCTTTCCTATTATTACTGGGGAACATTAATTACTGGATATAGGGAAAACAGTATTTTCCCATTTGCAAGTGGGCCACTGGCTGGGTAACTACTGACAAATCTGTATAAGCAATCTATTGAAAAGTTTAACAGGATTTATCCTTATATTGGCAGTTAACATGGGTTTCCTCAAACTGAGGGGGAAGACACATGTCCACCTTAATCTGAAACTTCCTCTGGCTCCATCATAAACACTTTCTCCTTCTCTAGCAGCTGTGGACATTTCTGCTTGAACTGTCTCTTCTCTGTCTACATCCAGGAAAGCATAACTTTTCCTGTTTTTCTACTGGCCTTCTTTCCCATAGGATGCTAGTATTACTATTTTATTTTTCATCTATAATTTTATTTTGTATCCTTTCTAGAAACACCTCAACTGAGACCAATTCATTCCTGAAAACTCTTCTTACTTCTACAGCTTGTGTCAGAAATCTTGGGCCCACTGAGCAACATATAACCTTTTGGTGTTAGATTTTACCTGCATGATTACCTGGATTTTGGTATCTTCTAGAAATAACAAATTATCTGAGAGATTAGAACATATATAATCAAAGCAAGAACATTCAAGCTAACAGGTACATTTATAAACCTTTTTGAGACCTAGCAATCACAACTCACTAGCTTTTAGACCCCTTTATTCATGGAGTTTGACAGTTTGCTGTAAGTCCCTCTAACTTTAGTTAAGAGAGGTCACATATGC
>NW_004524667.1:1113800-1119195 GCF_000260255.1 Octodon degus | reverse complement strand
CAAGATGCAGACATGATATCCTATTTACAAACACTATTAGAACAAATCCCTCTATTCATTAAGAGAATGTAACTATATATCTATCCTAACCATTATGAATACACAGATATAAAATGGACATTCATCTGTATCCCCTTTTTTGTTTAGTTCTGTCATTTGAATTTTATAGGTGTGTTAACTCAGCAAAATATTCTAAAAGAGTCCAGCAGTCCATAATAGTATTGGGTCTTCTGCTTGACTAGCATCCTATGTGATTTAAAAAGAAAATACATGTAACAATGACTCTAAGTCAATATTAATGAACATACTCTACATAAAGATGTAATCAGTGAAAATAATACAAAGAAGAATAGAGATAAATAGTATTTGTATATGGTTATTTGTATATAGTTGAAATGAATTAGAATTATTCAAATAAGGTCATTAAAAATTTAAAGTGTTTATTGTTTATTAAAGATAGCCATTAAAAATGAATAAAAATAAAATATACAAAAGAGAAGACAGAGTCAAAATGGTATTCTTAAACATCTAAAGTTTTAAAGGGCAATAATGGAGGAATTAAGGAATTAAAAAGAAAACATTCAAGAGTTAAGTTCCTTTTAGTAATTGAATTAAATGTAAATGGATTAAAATTTTTTTTTCTTTAAAGGCAGGAATTGGACAGATCAGATTTTAAAAATACAACCTGGTATGATTGTAATCTGACCTTTAAAGTTAATGTGTTAGAAGCTTAATCTTCAGTGTAACAATGTTAAGAGATAGGACCTTTTACAGTTTAACTGAGCACAAGGGCTTTGTCCTCACGCATGAATTAATGCAGTTACTATGAGAATAAATTAGTTGTTGTGGGAATGACTTCCATTATAATTAGAGGGTAAATTTGACTCCTTTTTCTCCAATATAACTGCTTTTTAACTGCTGTACTTGCCATATTCCTCTGCCTTTTGCAATAGGATGATACAGCAAGAAGGTCCTCACTGGACAGACATTTTTATTCTTGGCTTACACAGCCTCCAGAACAATAACATAAACCCCATTCTTTATAAGTTATTCAGCCTTAATTATTTTGCTATAGCAGAGCACAGTGGACTAAAGCACAGTTCTCCTGCTGTATGGAGAGTTACTTTATATACAAGGACACAGTGTGGTTGAAGGTAAAGGATTCCAATGGACATGCCACACAAATAGTCACCAGGAGATCTGGGGTGGTTTTGTTATTGTCAGGTAAAGTGGGCTTTAAATTTTAACAAATAAAAGTACAAGAGATAAGAGATGTTATATATTGAAAAATGTTCAATTCAGCAAGAAAATATAAGCATTATAAATATATACACACCAGAAAACTTAGTTCACTAGTGATTCTTGCTGGGCATGGTGACATATACCTGTAATTCCAGCACTCTGAAGCTGAGACATGAGGATAACAACTAAAACTGTGCAAAAAACCCCAAAAGTTGGAGATGTGTGAAGTCCCTGGGTTTAATACTCAGTAGTAGGAGAAAGGAGACTTTAAAAAACTGGGCACATCAGGTAATTTAATTAAGTAAAGTAGTAGAAGAAAACATCAGAACTTAATGATTGAAAAGCCCTTAGTAGGAAATGTTGCCATAGAACTAATGGTAATTGTAACCAAACTTTCTTCTGCTGACTTAAAAAACTAAATGAAGAAATAACTTGACCTTAAAGCACAAATTTAAGGACTTAGGGAAGAGGTAAGACAGAAACAGGAGCTGAAACTTGTATATTCACAATCAGGAAAGAATAGAAGCAAAATTTCAAATATGCCACAGAGAAGAAAAGAGACTTGGAAGGAGCACAAGATAGAGTCTGTACCAGCAATGGTAAATCTATGGCAATCAGGCCACACTGGGCTCTTTGTTCTCATTGAAAACTCCAAAAGTTTTGCCATTACTAGTCTGTACTAAAATCAGTGGATATGGGCAATAGAAATAAGAGAAGCAAACAAAACAAATGAGTAGTAGAAAACAATTGGAAATGGTTAAGAAGAATTGAGATACAGACTCTAGGGAAGGGTATTTTAAGATAGATAGTTTGAAGTCTGAATAATCTAAAATAGTGGAACAGAATAGTAGTGGTATAATTTTTAAAAACTTGAAAGAAATAACAGAAGTTTTATATTTACCTAATGAGAGAGCATACCACATACTACAGAAAAGTCATCCAGAATGGTTTACGCTAAGATGTATCTTACTTAGAAAAGCCATTGAATTTTAAAGAGAGAATTCTGTGGGTGGGTGTACCAACAGACTCAGTTGCTTATGAGAAAAAATAATGGCCTTGCCTCAGATTTTGCTGGAAGATGATGAAGTTTCAAATAAACACAGGAAAGGAAAATGAGAGCCAGAACATTTATATTCACTCTTCTTGTTCTCCAAGTACAAACATTACCCCAAAATGTTTTGAGCATTTAAGAACATATTGTATGTAAAATATATTACTATGAGATGGTATTGTTTTCATGAGCTCTTAATGAAACTAGCAGAAGGTGGACATTAACAGAACAAAACAACATTAGAAGAGGTTAAAAAAAAAAAGGATATGCAATGAATTTCTCATGTGTAATAATTGAAAATTAAAAGATAGTTTCTTAAGCCAACAAATCAAGTGGTAGTAACATATTTAACAAATCAAACTTTTCAAACTGTAAAATTGTGATATGACATTTAACATAAGGCTTTTAAAGTCCATTATTATTTAGCTATATGAAGAAATATTCAAGGCCTTATAAAACAATGAGGAAAATATGTAGTGAGATAGACATCTCCAGTAAAATTAAAAAGCAAGGTGTAGAACCGGTTTTTAAATGTGCTATTATTTTGTAGATAGACATTTATGTAAAAGAAATAGAAAATAATATATAGTGGCATTTCTATATATTTGAAATTTTAAATCTCAAGGATGATACCTTAGAAACTGTAAGAGAAAGATTATCATTTGGACAGAAGTCTTGAGCGCTTGTTGAATAGAGAACATGGAGTTTTTCACTTTTCCATCCTCCCTCGCTCCCTCCCTCCCCCACATTTTCCTTCAACTCATGTGAATATATCCCATATTAAAAAGTTCCATAAGTGGTACATACCAAAACAGTTATTTCCCCAAGTTCAATTAATATAATCCCATATTAATTCCTAGACAAAACTTTGATATAATTTTAGTTGGCATCTCAGCCAAATATGGAATTTTCAGGCCTTTCTCAATGTAGGGTTCTTGTGTGTAGTTTTCAGGTCTTCAAAGTAGAGAGAGCCTAAGAGCCTCATATGATAGGCTCTAAATAATTCTTTTTTTTTTTTTCCAGAACCAGAGATTGAACTCAGGCCCTTGTGCTTGCCAAGCAAGCACTTATTCTACTGAGCCATCTCCCTGGACCTTTGAATAATTCTTTTTACCATCATCAATCTACATCATTCTCTAAATGACCTCCCATTTCATCTAGACAGGCTCTCTTTCACCACAAAAGCAGATTCCATATCATTAAATGAAAGTCTATTTCTTTTTTTTTTTTTTTAGTTAAATCATGACTTTATTGCTCAAGTACCTAAATTTATGCCACCAGGGCAGAGGCTGTGGATGACTCATATTTCCAGTTGGGGGGGAGGACCCGCTTGGTCTTATAGTGTCTAGCCAATCGATGAATCCGGCTCTCAATAAGGATCAGGCGGAACTTGGCATCCTTATCCTTCCTGTTCCTCTCCAGATGCTTCCGAACTGCAACTGCTTTCTTAATTAAGTGGTAGAGGTCCTCAGGGAGATCTGGAGCAAGTCCTTTAGACTTAAGAATTCTCAAGATTTTATTACCCGTCACAAAACGGACTTGGGCAACACCGTGAGAGTCTCTCAGGATCACACCGATTTGCAAGGGAGTCAGGCCCTTCTTGGCCAGTTTGTAAATCTGCTCCTTCACGTCGTCAGACGTCAGCTTCAGCCATGTGGGGACACTGCCGCGATACGGCAGAGCAGACTGGGACAGGCCCTTCCCGGGAGCATGCATGCGACCCATGATGGCGGCGGTCTCGAAAGTCTATTTCTTTTCCTGTCCTCTAACTTTTTTTGGTGAGATTTATCTCACAAGAAGGCATTGGGCTTCTATTGTGAGTGAGCATTTCCTTTTGAGTAATGTCTAATGTTCATTTTCCACTTAGTATGGCCAGAATAGAAGTCTTGATAATGAAATCTAACTTTGGGGCTTCATGAAACAAGAAGAAATCTGTTAATTAGAATTAGTTTTATTCAGTTAAGGGAAATTAAATCATGAGGTTATGATTTGTCTGAGTCATCCAGAATTAGGTAAAGGATACAACCATTGTATGGATAGAGGTCTGTCCCCTGGACAATGCAGATTGACTTAACCATTGATAGTGGAACAGAGGACTGAGTTGTTGGGGTTTTCCCCTCAAATGAAGTTATTTTGAACCTCAGTGTAATTACCCTTTGCTATTAATGTATACACATATTACTACACATACACTACAGTACAATTGCCAGTAATAATACAGGTGATTTTTGTAAAATTTAAGATAAATCAAATGGAATGCTCATAAAGTCATTCTCATGGCTTGACCTTCCTTAGATTACTTATTTTTTGGTTTTTTTTTTTTTTAGAAATTAGAAGAGTTTTATTCAAAAGAAAGACAAATCGACCTCCTAACTTTTCAGGAAGGATCCCAAGCAGTTGCCCCTGAGGCTCTTTGTCATGGGTAATTTCTATTGCACACTCGCAGAATGTGTGCGCTGAGGGTCAAACAATAATCAACCTTTAAGATTATAAGTATAGGCCCTAGGGGCTACTGGTCCCATAGCCAAATGAGTGACCTAGCGAGGGTACATGGAAGGAAAAGACATTTGGGGGGAAAGGAATAGGTCCCAATGTTCTGACCACACACCTGAGCAGCTGATGCTCATCTGAGCTTCCTGGACTAGGTGGCGCTGATGACAGTGTAATTTGAATTTTTTATCTATTTTTTTTTTATGAGCAGAACATATTTATTGAGAGAAAGAAAACTCCTGTCCAAGAGAGGGACAGGAGGGGGGCCCAAGGGGGTAGTTCCCCGGGAAGCTGTCTCTTCCAGGGACGTTTATAGTGTAAAACCATGTGAGGCTAAGGTAGAGAGAATGGGAACTCACTTAGGTGGGCAGGAGGTGGGACAAAACTATGGTCAACTAAGCACCATTGCTCAGGTAAAACTGATTAAATCCAGTATCAAATGGGAAAGCAAGTCACATAGCAAGCAGGCATGAATATGGGACAGGGTCTTTTCCTGTTGGGGGTTGGAATGCGGGATAGGGTCTCTTTCTGTTGGGGGTTGGGCTAGTGACTCACTTGTGTCTTTCCAGATGATTGACACCTATTTATTTACTTTTTACTTTTTATTTATTT
>NW_004524667.1:1097170-1105147 GCF_000260255.1 Octodon degus | reverse complement strand
GATATGGCCTCCATGGTAAGCAAGGGGCACTGCCAAGGGATTTTTCCTTTTGATGCTGTGGCTCTGAGTTTTACATCACAAATACAATGCCTGGCTCTATCTATAGGCCCAAAGCTATTGAACACTGCGTAAGCCAGTTTCTTTAGAACATTTTTACGCTGACAGGTTGTTATCTGTCCTTGGGAACCTATTTTAAATAGTGAAATACTTTAAGTCTTACACATGAATAACAATATATTACATTTGTAAAACATCAGTCTCAGCACCATCGTTTAGTAAACAATCTGAATATATTGTATTACCTCAGTTACAGCTAAAGCAATATATCTTCTACAGTCAGTTTCTATTGAGGTACAATGACTGGAAGGAAAGTCAGGGTTGGAGAAGGACAAAGAGACCTGTGCCAATGTCCAGCAATAGGCTGGGTTTTCCTGTAGCCATGATTACTCAGGGCTTCTCCATGGAGACAGCAGGAGGAGGTAACAGTCTTGCCAGAGGGAAGAGGCAGGCCCAGGGCCCTTCAGTCCTGCTGGACCACCTGGGAAGCCGAGTCTGAGCTCTGGGGCCTCTGCCTTAGAGTGCAGTCTCACTTTTAGTGGCTGCCTTGGTTTTTTTGTTTGTTTGTTTGTTTGTTTGTTTGTTTTTTGAGACAGGGCTTCACTATATAATTCAAATTGGCCTGAACTCAGTATGTAGCCCCAGGCTGGTCTTGAACTTGGCACCATCCTCCTGCCTCAGCCTCCTAAGTGCTGGGATTATAGGAATGCGCCACCATGCCCAGCATCCTAGATTAGTTTTTATAATGAATATAATGTAGACTATCTTCTGCACTTTTCCAAGGTAGTCAAGGTAATTGGCTTTAATGTATTACTTGTACTACATTCCTACCTTGATGTCTAATATTATATTTCTAAACATGAGGATAATCTTTGCCATCTTCACAGGATCATAGTGCTTACTGAGATAGCATTTATAAAACTGTAAAGTATCTTATAATACAGAGAGCTGGTATCGTGGATTAGATCTTACCTGCTTCTCACATATTCATGCCATTCTACTCTGCCCCTTCCATATAGACACTGTGCTGAGTAAGATAAAAAGTTAAATTATATACTTAGACTATTCCTGTATATTAGTTTTACATGGTTCTTTTTGTACATACCTTCATATGAAATAGGGACTATTTTCAGTACTTTTATGGAGAGACTTTTTATAATAAATATTTAATTATAAGTTATAGATGCAATTTTTAAATTTATGAATAATAGTATAGTTAGACTATGTGGCATTGGAAAAAGAACTTAAATTTCTTATAAGACCAGTGCTGTTCCTGTATAAAGGGTGATATTTATCTTTCAACAATTTTTTTTTTTTTTTTTTTTTGGTGGTACCAGGGATAGAACTCAGGACCTTGTGCTTGCCAAGAAAGTACTTATTCTACTGAGCTATATCTCCCTGACCCCTGTCTTTCAACATTATTGATGAGCCAATATATTTTCAAAGCATTTGGAATATTGTTTTACAGAACTTTTTCTACACTTATTTTCTCAAACATACTAATTTTAATTTAAACATAATTGTGTAATATTTTGATTATAGTCCTTTTTGTATAAATTACATTGAAAAGTCTGAAACTTAACTCCACATTTCTTTCATATACTTTGTTTTAGACTCTCTAGTGAAAAATGTGAAAAAGAAGCTATGTAGCAGTACACATTATTTTACTTTTTTGTGTATGTAGGAACCTCAGAACTCATCAGATATTTCAAAAAGTTAAGAATGTGTTCAATATGTTTTATAATTACCTGCTATATATCTGGTACTATTGTCAGACTTTGGAATATGAAGATTTTAAAAAGTAGCTTGGGAATCTATTAAATAAACTTGTGATTGTGAATGAAACAGACAGTTAAGCAATTATAATGCAGTATCAGATACTATAATAGGTGATGAATATGCAGAGAGCTTTGGTGCCCAGAGGAGTTGCCTACTGTGTTTTTGAGATGGAGGTGTACATTCCAGGAAAGTGACACCTGTGTCAAGTCTGGAGAGAGCCAGGACCTGAAGAATGGTGCTCTCTCTTTCAGGTTAAGCTCATATTAAGATGATATGGAGCCATGGAATGTTGTTGTTTAGAGCAGCATGAGTAGCTTTGGCATTTAAGATAATTACTGGGAGCTGTATCTCTAAGCCATGAAGATATCAATTAGTATTAATTTTATAATAATCTACATCACTACCATTTATTTAATACCTGTTATATATTAGCTCATGTATATATGCTAATTTAATTCAACACCCCTTTAATTAGATATTCTTACAATTATTTTATAGGTAAGACAACAGACTCAGAGTAGTTGAAATGAGTTACTAGACAGAACAGAGAATATGTTTGGTCAGCTATCATTTCATTTAAACTTTCATTTTTATTTCTTCAATCAAAAATAGAAACCTCCACTAGAAATATGCTGTGATGATTAAAGAATGTTTAAAAATACTTGGAAGTCAAAATGGATATTCCTCAAAAAACTAAAAATCGAATTCCACTCATCCCAGCTATTCTTCTTATATTTATTTTCCCAAAATTTAAAAAGTCATTCACACCCATGTTTACAACAGCATTACTCATACTAGCTAAATCTTGAAAGTGGCCTATTATATATGTATTAACAGATGAATAGATGAAGGAATGTGGTATTGATACATATGGAGCACTACTGTGCCATAAAGAGGGACAGATCTGAGTCATTTGTAGGAAAATGGATGCACCTTGAAATCACAATATTAAGTGAAATTAAGAAACGCAAAGTATAAATTTTTAAAACCAAAAGATAATAGGAAACAGATAAATAATTTGCAAATGGGAAGAAAATCAAGAGATTGAGGGGGTAAAAAGAACTAAGATATGTTAAATACTTGCATCTACTCCCTACAATGAGTGTAAATATTATGTACTACAAACATGTACTAATAAGGGCTGGGGAGATAGCTCTGTAGAATAAGCGCCTGCCTGGAAAGCATAGGGTCCTGAGTTCAATCTCCAGTACTGCAAGAACAACAACAAAAAGTACTAATAAAAAAACAATTTTAGTTTACTACTATCTTGGTTTAATACTTCTTCTAAATTATAGTGGGGTATAAAGCAAGTCTGTACCTTCAGATATAAAAATTATAAAGATTTGAGTAGTCTTTCAAAAATACTTGTATATAACTAGAAGCTAAGATGCAGATGTTGCGTATATTCTTTTTGAGTTCTTACCTTTGTCTTCTTTTATTTCAGCTCAATCAGAAATTGAAGTGTCTGTCTCTGCAAGGAATATTAGACGGTTATTAAGTTTCCAGCGCTATCTCAGATCCTCACGATTTTTCCGGGGTACTACAGTTTCCAGTTCTCTTAACATTTTAGATGATGATTACAATGGACAAGCCAAGGTCTGTAAAGCTTTTTCAAGAAATGTTTCTACAGACCACCTCTTTTCTCCATATTTTACTAACTGGTATATTCTTTTTGTCTGTGAAAAACAATCTGGGCCAGTTTTTCAGATTTTTCCTTTAGAGTCACTGTTTGTTTTATATTTAGGTATGGCAGAACAAAGAAGATTTGAGAAATAACTGAAATAGTGAAAATGTTTCCATTTGTCACAACATTAAGTAACGGATAGATCAGTAAAACATTAAATACAGTTTACAAAGGTCACCCAGAATCTTAATGCTGGGAAGAATATTAGAGGTTATGCAGTCTAATATTTCTCTAGTCTGTGCGAAACAAAACTGAGACCTAGAGGGCACAAGGGATGTGAGTTCACCCAGCTGGTTAAAGGTAAACTCAACAGCGCACAAAGTTAAGTTTCATAATTTTCAGCTAAATGCATTTCGTGTAGACTCCTGCATCAAAGAGATTTTAAGGATTTAGACATGTCTTAAGTAAGCCAAATTCATCTTCAAATACTTTAAAAGAAATGTCTGAATCAATTTGAAGTAAAATGAGCCTGTTTTTGAAAAATAAGAATTTTAAATAATCTTAAGTTTATTTTCATGGGCCAATTTTTGTAAATTTGTATAGAATAGGTTGGGGTACATTTTTAACAGATGATACTGAAAAAACTTTGCTTTCTTGTTTGATAAACAATATTACTGAAAAATCTTTGTAATTTCTTTAAACCTTTGAAAAAAACTCAAGTACTGCTTTTTAAACTGAGAAAAAAAAATATATATATATATCACTGTTATTTGTACTTTCATAATAATTTCTAGTAATATGTTAGCATTGCTCATGTCTAATTGCTTTAAGTGTATACCACAGTAAACTTTTAGATGCAAAATGTTTTTTTTTCTTAAAAAAGTATATAAAGTGTTTAGGTTAAGAATATATAATGCAGGGGCTGGGGAGATGGCTCAGTAGAATAAGTGCTTGCCTGGCAAGCACTAAGGGCCTGAATTCAGTCCCCAGTTCCTCAAAAAAAAAAAAAAAAAAAAAGAGGAGGAGGAGGAGGAGGAGGAGGAGGAGGAGGAGGAGGACGACGACGACGACGACGACGACGACGACGACGACGACGACGTGTAATGCAAAGCCAGGCGTGGTGACATGTGCCTGTAGTCTCAACACTTTGAGACTGAGGCAGGAGAATTGCTATGAGTTCGAGGCCAACAGGCCTGAACTACATAGTGAGGCCCTGTGAAAGAGAGAGACAGAGAGACTGAGAGACAGAGACAGACAGACAGAGACAGACACAGAGACATACAAAGTACTTATGCTGTGCTAGTGTTTAGTAAGTACTCAGTATCTAGCTATTGTTACTCATATTTGCCAGCTTTTTAAAATCTAGTTTTAGACCATGAAACCTATGAATCACACTGCTGTGATGCTGAATCATTTCATAACTCTTGAAAATTATTGGAACCATAGGAATAAGTTGAAAGGCTAACCTGACCTTTATATTCATTAACTGAAAGACAAAATAATTTCATTTTTCAAATGGAGTTTCTTTCTTTGGACATTTTTTATAGCTCATTGGAAAAGTCATGATTAAAAGGAGAATTATAATTGGTATTTCTTAAAGTAAATTAGTCACTTTCCATTTTCATTAACTTTTCTATGGACTATCTGAAAAGTGACAGAATGTTATTGAAAATAAATTACAGTAAGAATGCTTGGTTTTCATTTCAGTGTATGCTGGAAAAAGTTGGAAATTGGAATTTTGATATCTTTCTATTTGATAGACTAACAAATGGTAAGTGAAGAATTTGACTTACTCAAGTTAATATCACCTCTAGATTGTACAGTGATCGTACAGCTATTATTGGTGGGTTGCTTTCTTAGTTTCTGAGCTGCTGGCAAAGGGAATATCATGTTGTCCCTTTTTAAGTGACTTTTCTAAAACCTAACAGAAATAACCTCATGTCTATTTTTATTACTAGCAATAGCAGTAATCAAAGTCATTATTACTTACAATGGTGGCACCCATGTATAATCCAGCTATTTAGGAGGCTGAGGCAGGAAAATCACAATTGTGTTCAAGACCAGCCTGAGCAACTTACTGAGACCCTATCTAAAATAAAATTAAAAACAGAAGAGCCAGAGATATAGCTCAGAGATAGACTACTTTGTGTGAGACACTAAGTTCAAGCCTCAGTAACAAACAACAACAAAAAAGTCATCATCCTCATAACTTGTCTGATTGGCAGGTAATGCTGCTATTGTTAATACCCCGGGTGATCATTACTATCTCATTATGGTCTTGATTTTTCAGTTTGATAGAAACCAAACCACATATTTATTCAGCATTCCAGATAGATAAGGTATTCTCTCTGTGTACTTTCTACTGTCTCACTTTATTAAAAAGCTGTTCAGGAGGGCCTGCCCATTAGCCCAGTTGTTTAAGTGCCTGCTTAAACAAAGCAGTCAGGCTCAGGATACTGTGCTTCGATCCCCAGATACTCAAGCCGAACTAGACCTGCCCTGAAGGCATGAGGCCACACACAAAAAAAAAAATCCTACAATCCCAGGCTGCTTAGACCCTGTACCAAATAAATAAATAAATAAATAAATAAATAAATAAATAAATAGATTTTTTAAAAAATAAAAAGCTGTGCCAGTAAAAGGGACAAAGACTAGCTGAACCATGAGAATTATGCTAAAAATTTTTATCATAAATGAAAGAATTTCTTAAAGGAAATCCAGTTCCAGTTCTCTTAGACTGTGTTATTTATAGTGATACTTTCAGATCTATCCTGTGCATGAGTAGCATGATGAGAGGTGGATTAGCTACCTTCTACATTTTCTTGCCTCTGTGTAATTGAGAGACCTAACATGTTATGATCAGTGCAGTGGTTCCTTCTGGCGCCCACATGGCCAGTGATCAGAACATATATGGAGAAAGGAAGAGTGGTTTGAAAAAGATGGCCCCAGGTGATTCACTTCTGCCCCCACACATCCTGAATTTGCTTTAGCTTTGATAGCGATAGGGTTGCCACATTTTCTTATTCTCTTTGGGAATTAGAACTGGATTTCCTTTGAGAAATTCCTTCATTTATAATAAAAATTTTTAGCATAATTCTTGTGGTTCAACTAGCCTTTGCTCTTTTTGCCTGAACAGCTTTTTAATAAAGTGAAACAGTAGGAAGTACACAGAGAGAATGCCTTATCTATTTGGAATGATGAATAAATATGTGGTCCACTACTGTACTTTGCTATCACTTATTGTTGTGGTTTTCTTTTTACTTTGGGATAAGCCTCCTTTCATAAGGAAACCAATACAGTATGTAAAACAGATAAGTGAACACAACCGTATCTTGAGCATTAGAGTCAGTATGACTATGCTATTTCCTTAGGCTGTAAGCCACTACATAGAGAAAATATCACTGTAGGCACTCTCTACTTGTGTATGCATTGTGGACAAGAAGTAGTTTGCACTGATCATCACAGTGGTAAACGCAGTCAGGTTTTCCTTTACTAGCAAAAATTCTTTATTGCTGATTTCCCTGCCTTATTTTTTCCTTGTTAGTCCTTTTTTATTCTTCCTCTTTTTGCCATTTGGTGATAAGGTGCCTGCTCCTCACCCTGCCCACAAAGTAACCTGTGGGAAAGGATGAAATGTCATCACACACTTGGCCTTCTTCTGGGCCATCTGCTTGAAATTACAGGCAGTGAAATATCAGGTGACCCATGTCCTTCTAGATCTGAGAAATGCTCTTTTTCTGACTCTACACAAATATTATTTCAGCTACTATCTCAAGACATAAATGAAATTACCTTAGCCCCTTCAAGGTTTAGCCTTATATAAACTTTCACAACTCATGGCCTATCGTTAGGCTTCTCTGGTACCTGTCATTTGTTGAAATCGTTCATTGTTCTTCTCTAAATTTTATTTTTAAAAATTGCAGGCCCCCCTAGTCAGTCTTGGTGTGAAAATGGAATGGGATTGGTAGTGTGTAGGACCGTCAGAAGTATAGAAGTAGTGGCCATCGTCTAGATTACTTAACTGCTTTCCCTTTAATCACCTCACTTTTTGAACCAGGTTTGTGGACAAGGTGGTTGAATGGTTTCCTCTTAGAGTTAACTCTAAATCATTAGCAGTTAGTATAATTTCACCCATAGTTACTTCCCACCTTTGATTTTTATTCTTTTTTGCGGAACCAGGGATTGAACTCAGGCCCTTGCACTTGCCAGGCAAGCACTTTATTCTACTGAGCTATTTCCCCAGCCACCCCCCCACCTTTGATTTAATAAAGGATAATATATGCATTCATTTAAATATAGCATCCTGGCTCTTGCCCTTTGCCACCACCATGGAAGGTTGCTTTTTGCTCTGTGCTGCTCTGCATTGTACCCAGCTGAGTATGGACTGAAATCTCCAGTAACTGTGAGCTAAATAAACCTTTCCTTCCTTCATTTTGAGTGTCGGGTATTTGTCCCAACAATGAGAGAAGAGTAACTAAGACAGAATTTGGTACCGCAGGAGTGGGGTCATTGCTGTG
>NW_004524667.1:1088109-1095218 GCF_000260255.1 Octodon degus | reverse complement strand
ACTGTGAGCTAAATAAACCTTTCCTTCCTTCAAATAAATAAATAAATAAATAAATAAATAAATAAAGCATCCTATTTATTTATTTTTTATTTATTTATTTTTTGTTTGTTTGGTACCAGAGATTGAACTCATGACCTTGCACTTGCCAAACAGGCACTTATGCTGCTGAGCTCTCTCCCTGGCCTAAATAAAGCATCCTTTATTTGGAGTGATAGTACTGAACAAATAAACAGACCAGTTCTTTCAACTTGAATTATGTAATTACAATGCTTTTCTTGAACAACTATTTAGCCGGCAATTAGTTATGGATCATAGATGTTCATTATAACCAAATGTGTAGTTTTCTCTTCTGTTGACCCAAAATTTTCTTATATTTCTTATTTTGGTAATTTCTGAGATTATACTGGGAGAAGGCAGGTGGAGGAGGAGGCAAAAGTCAGCAATTCATGCCAAGATCAGTGGTCTTCAGCTTGTCTGCTTCAGGGAGGAAAGTAGTTCTTGTCTGGTAGATACATTTGATATTCATCTTGTGATGAAATGAGGCAGTAGGAGGGCAAGACGTAGCTCGTTGCCCCTGGAAGCTGCCGCACTTGTGAGGACAGGTGTCACAGCCTGTGCAGTGGTGGTGGCTCTCATCGGGGATCATGTTCTAAAAATTATCTAGAGCCACTTTATTATGGAAGTACTATATATTTCAGTATTTGTGTGTGTGTGTGTGTGTGTGTGTGTGTGTGTGTAGCAACGTACAATTTACACTTTTCAGAAAGTATTTCCATTTTCAAAAGTTTTTTGCCTTTTAACACAATGAAGCATCTCTTGTTTTGGAATGTCTTATTGACTTACATTCTTATTTATTCATTGGTGTTAAAATATTTAATGTTCTGTGAATTGACAGGGGAGAGGGAATGTTGCATGTAGTTTTTCAACTCAACATAAGCACATGTTAATATATTTGTTGTTGGTGTTTTTCTTTTAAAGTTTTTTAGTGAAGGGCATTATGTGTATCTTTTACACCATTTGCCTGAGTTCTGAAAGAGGCTATTTTCCTACTAGGTGATAGCTTTCATAATTTATTTTAGACAGTAGAAATTTGTCATTTGTTTGCACAGATTTGAAAAACAATTTTAGGAGAACTCAACAATAACTTAAATATACAGAATGAATATGCATATTTCAATCACTGCTTACTAGAAAAACAGATTTAATGCAAGATATACAAATACGTAAGAATTTGTAAGATTGGCTTACAGTGTCTGCCCACAGAGTCAGGTGTGCAAGAGTACAAAAGGGCTGTCTGCTGGCTAGAGGATCCAGTCAAAACCATGGAGCTCACTGCAGTATCCTGTGGGATTCCATATCAAGAGGCTAAAGGGTCAGTGCTGGAAGCCAGATGATATCCAGGGTGAAGGTGAAGACTGGAGCTCCCTCAAGAAAACGGAAGCAACCTCCCTTCTTCATCTCCTTTTTATGCCATTTCTAGTGACAAACCATCTTAATTTTTTTTTCCTTTTTTTTTTAAAGATGAGGTTTTGACATTTCAGTCCACAAACTCATTTTTCTTTTTTCTTTTCTTTCTTTTTTCTTTTTCTTTTTCTTTTTCTTTTTTCTTTTTTTTTTTTTTTTTTTTGTGGAACCAGGGATTGAACTCAGGTCCTTGTGTTTGCCAGGGAAGCGCTTATTCCACTGAGCTGTCTCCCCGGCCCCAACAAACAATCTTAGATAGGTCTTCTGTATCCACAGCTACACTGAGCCAATTTAGTTGGGCGTTTCTTACTCAGATTGACACAATCAACTGATTAATTATCATAATCCACCCCTTGCCAACTTGCCAACGAGACACTTGACTTTAACCCAATCTCCAGACACAAAGGCAAGTTCATAGCCAGGTGTGGTGGCACAGCACTTGGGAAGCTAAAGGAGGATCACTGAGAGTTCAAGGCCAGTCTGGACTACATAGTAAAACCCTGTCTCAAATAACCAGAGAGAGAGAGAGAGAGAGAGAGAGAGAGAGAGAGAGAGAGAGAGAGAGAGAGAGCAGCAAGTTCATAATTACACCTAATATGTTATAACCATCCTGCATACAAAGATATGTACTAATTCCCTCCCCAGAATAGAAGGCAGGATTTCTTTGGGTGATGTTTATGCCTAATATTTCATAACTTGAACATTACAACATAGCTTTAACAATATTTAAGAATCAGGGCCTTGGAGATAGCTCAATGGTATAAGAGCCTGCCTGCCAAGTGCAAGGTCCTGAGTTCTATCCCCCATACTGCAATCAACAACAACCTCCCCTCCCCCGCAAAAAAAAATTAGAATCAATATTAAGTCTGTCAGCGTTATATTACATAGGAAGCATGTAAGAACAAAACTGTTAGAATTACAATCCATGTTTCTATAGATGATCATGGGGTGATCAGAAAATCTTTATTTTTTTCCCTGGTGGGATGACCCTTATCTTCATTCATGAAGGTACTGGACCATTTTTCATTCTGCCTGGATTGGATTGTTGTAGTTCCCTACTGACTTTAGTCATAGGGAATGGTCCTAATAGGTGATGCCCTAAAGGAAACCTTACACTCCACATATATTCTTCCTTTTCCTCCACTGTGGAGTAGTAGTCTAATGTCCTTTTGACGGTTTTGTTCAGTTACCCGTACCAACACTGTGAATCCCTTTTTAGCTTGTTTCCTCAGAGGCATGAGACCAAAGTGACAGGTAAATCTTAACTTCCAGTTTAGTGGTGTTACTGTTGTGCTTCCTGCTACAACCCTTTTTTGCTCTGAAACTGACTTCTAAGCCAGCAGAGCATAATGGTGTGGGAAGAGGAGGCAAAAATTTTGCCAGTGAATCACTGGAGGTAATGGTGAGTGGTACCATTCCAAGTGCTGCCCTTTGATTCCTGGACCCTGTATCCTAGCTATGGGAGACACAGTACCATATAGTGACCACTATTCAAAGCACATACAGCCTTTTGAAGAACCTTGCTTCAGCCCTGGAGCTACTTCCACCTAGCTGTTGCTGTAACTGTGTCTTCAAAAGACCATTCCAACTTTCTTGCAATTCAGCTGCTTCTGGATGGTGAAGAACATGGTAGGACCAGTGAATTCCATGAGCCTGAACCCATTGCCTTCCTTCTTTGGCCTTAAAATGTGTTCCTCAATCAGAGTTGTGTGAAATTCTGTGACAGTGGACAAGGTATTTTGTGCGTCTGAAGATAGTAGTTTTTCCAGAAGCATTACATACAAGTAAGGCAAATCCATATCCAAATAATAATAATAATAATCCATATCCATATCCAAGGTAAGTGTCTATACCAGTAAGGACAAAGCACAGTCTTTTCCATGATTGAGGTGTTCCATTGTAATCAGCCTGCCTCCATGTCACAGGCTGAACACCCCAGAGAATGGTACCACATAGGGGACTCAGTGTTGGTCTCTGTTGCTGGCATTTTGGACATTTGGCATTGACTGGAGCCAGATAAGTGTTGGTGAGTGGGAGTCCATTTGTGAGCCCATACATAACTTTCTAGCCTGCCACTATGGCTACTCTGTTCATGAACCCACTGGGGAATCATAAGGGTGGCTGAAGAAAGTGGTTGATCACTATCTATAGGATAGGTTGTCTTATCCACTTGACTGTTCTGCTGAAGTCACTTTTTGGTGAGCATTTATGGAGCTACAAGTATTTTTACATCTTTTGCCCATATAGAGAAGTCTATACACATACCTCTTTCCCAGATACCCTTATCACTGATTTTCCTGTTATGTCCCTTCCAAGTTTCTGACCATCTAGTCAGACAATTGGCTACAGCCATGAATCAGTATATAGTTGCACATGTGGCCATTTTTCCTTTTAGGCAAAATGTACTACCAGGTGCACTGCTTAAAAGGTCTGCCCCTATAACCACTTTTTGCACTCTGTCAGAGGTGTTGTGGGAAGAGGCTGCAATGTTGCAGCTATCTACTTGCAAGTGTGCCTGTATAATGTGCCAAACTATGTATATACCAGGCCCTGACCTTCTCTTCCTCTGACAGCTCATCATACCCTGTAAGGCCACTAGTGCATGCTAGGAAACAGAAAACTGCAGCAGGAGTAGGAGCCATGGGCATCTGCGTAACTTTTTCATGTAGCTTGCTTGTGGCCTTTGAACCTGCTCTGCCTTAATTGATTATGGACGGTTTCTGTGTACATCCAACCTTATAACTCAGTGGATCAGATAATACCCAGCTCATGATAGGCAACTCAAGCACATGGTAACCTGTTGTGCCACAGTCAAGCATTTAGGTTACACTAGGGCCTAGTAGCAGGCCCAGAGCTGCTTTTCAGAGGGAGAATAGTCATTTGCAGACGGCAGCATCTTGCTACAAAATCCTAAAGATCTCTGCAATTCACCTATGAGGGCCTGCCAGAGACTCCAAACAGCATCTCTACCTGCCATTGACACTTCAGAGTACCATTAGATTTCCTGGATCAAAAGGCCCCAGTGGCAAAGCAGCCTGCAGAGAAGACTGGACCTTCTGTAGAGCCTTTTCTTGTTCTTGGCCCTGCTCAAAACTAGCAACTTTCTGAGTCACTCAGTAAATGGGCCAGAATAAAATACCTAAAGAATGTGTTGCCTCCAAAAATCCAATTAAGCCCACTAAGCATTGTGTCCCTTTTTTAGTTGTAGGGAAAGCGAGATGCAACAACACATCTTTTACCTTAGACAGAATATCTCTACAAGCCCCATACCACTGGGCTCCTAGAAATTTCTCTGAGGTTGAAGGACCTTGAATTTTATTTCCCATCCTCTGTTTCTCAGATGCTTTACTAACAAATCCAGAGTGTTTTCTATGTCCTGCTAACTTGGTCCAATCCCCAGAATGTCATCAAGGTAATGAACCATTGTCATACCTTGTGGGAAAGAAAGGCAGTCAAGATCCCTGCAAACTTATATACAGAACTAAGAAACATAATATGACCTGAGGTAAGACAGTAAAGTAAATACTGATCCTACCAGCTGATTGCAAATTGTTTCTGATAAGCTTTATGGATAGGTATAGAAACGAACACATTTGCCCTGTCACTAGCAGCATACCAAGTACCGGGAGAAGTGTTAATCTGCTCAAGTAAGGACACCACAACTGGTATAGCAAGTATAATCACAATCACCACTTGATTCAGTTTACAGTAATTTACTGTCTGTCTCCAACACCCATCCTTTTTCTGCACAGGCCAAATGGAAGAATTAAATGGAGATGTTATGAGGCTCACCGCCATGTATCCTTCAAGTCCTTGATAGTGGCATTAATCTCTGAAGTCCCAGGAATGTAATACTCTTTTTAGTTTACTATTTTACCAGGCAAAGGCAACTTTTAATGACTTTTATTTGCCCTTTTCAGCCATAATAGCCTTCGTGCTACAGGTTAAGAAACGAGTGTGAAGATTGTGCCAAGTACTAAGTATATCTATCCCAATTATACATTGTGGAACTGGGGAGATGACAGCAGAATGGATTTGAGAACCCACTGAATCAGACTTTAGCCAGGAGACCATGTCCAGCGTAAAAGTGAAAACTGAAGCTCCTCTGAAGAAGCAGAAGCAAACCTTCTTCATTTTTGTTTTATATCGTTCAGGCCATAAGCTGTCCTACGGTGGCTCTTCCATAGATCCAATTTAGTCAGGCATCTCTTCTCAAGTTGACATAATCAGTTAACTAACTGACCATAACAAAAAGCCAGCATAGTAGTAACCACAGAAACAGCACGAATCCTCATGATGTGGACTCATGTTTGTTCCACCACAGTCATTGCAGGGTTTGAATGCATTTTAATATTTTCTTAAAAATAAAAATTTTCAATATTTTACCTTTCTGAGAACATCGTATGTTATGTGTTCTTTAAATAGAATCTCTTAATGAGCTGAAGAGATTGCTCAGCGGCATAAAAAGGATCTCTTTTGACAAGCTAAGTGGTCTTTTGACCTTTCTAACTGTTGCTCACATAAATGTTGTTCAGTTAATTTATCTTTCCCTCAGCCATGATCTTCTATTGATAGTTGTTTTGACTATTTTATATAATGAGTTAAGTGAAATATTTTTTATTGTTCTTTTTAAATATTACCCACTTGTAGGCTGATGCAGGAGAGTCACAATAGGGAGTATAAGACCAAACTGACCACAGAACAAGACCCTGTCTTAAAAACAAAAACAAACAAAACTTTATTACTAAAAATTTTCAGTGTTGGACTGGTTATGGCTTTTGTACTTTTTAGCAAGAATTATTACTTATTCAGAGAATACTAGAATTGTGTGTTATTGTTATACAAATATTGTAACTTATACAATCATATACTTCTCAAACATACAGGCTATTTGATAGTTGATAATATAACATATGTATCCATAGAAAGTGTCTATAAAACTTTGAAAAAATAGTAGAAGATTTAAAAAATGGAGAGTTGTAGCACAGAAGGGAATAGTATTAACTAATAGAAATTGAAGACAATCTTCATTGTGTCTTTTAAAGGGGGAGGAGCCAAGAGAGGCCAATATTCTCTGTTGTTCTTAGTTTTTTTATTAGTATATGTTTGTGATATATATTAATCACATTCATCTTGGGGCATTCATACATATACATATTGAATCTTAATCATTTTTCCTTCCCCTTCCCACCCTCCCATCTTCCCCCACCCAGCCACCTACCACTTTCTCATTTACATAAGGTCTCCCACTCTGTTGTATGAAAGACAATGAAATCTAGAGCATGTCTGAATACTGATGGTCTCTGGGACAAATGGCAGGGGTGGGAGCTGTCTGACAGAACAGGAACTGTCCTGTGTGGATGGATTGGCTTTTGGAAGGACAGGAAAATTGGGGGCTTATATTCTTTTCTGTGAAGTATGAGGCAGGGGAGAATGAGCTGGCAGATAGGAAGTGAGTATATTGAAAGTTTAAGAACAGAAGTCTTGAAAAGAGGTGTTTTAAAAAGTGAAAGTACCCATTTGGTAGAAGAGATGAATAAGATTTCTGGGTATTATAATATTGACCATGAGTTTATAGTGATAGAGTTCTGCATAGTTTTATAAACACTTCTACCCCAAACAATTCTAACATTTTCTGTTATATA
>NW_004524667.1:1078536-1079919 GCF_000260255.1 Octodon degus | reverse complement strand
ACATTTACAATGGGGAAAAAAAAAGATTCTATCTCTGTTGCTTGTGGTGGTGCATGGCACTCAGGAACCTGAGGTGGGAAGATTGTTGTGAACCCAAGACTAGCCTAGGCTATTATAGTGCAGCCTGTAATATAGAGCACTATAAAGTGAGAACTTGTCTCAAAAAACAGCATGAAACAAAAAAAGTTATCTCTTTTATAGCCTAGACCCTTAGTTAACATCACAGTTTTTTAGTGTTTTCATTAATTGTCAGTATGTAGTCACTTGAGCATCTGCTGCATGCAGGCACTATCCTGGGGACAAAGCAGGAAGGGTCTTTGTCTTCATGACACAGTAATTAAACAAAATTTTAAATAAAATTTTGACATAACTGCCAGTGATTAAGGCTCTGGAGGACCCAGAATCTAGAACAGGGGAGTGTGACTGGGCAGATGGCAGCTGCTTACCATTCGAGGTAGAATGATCTGAAACCACTTAAACAGAGGAATCAGCCACAGAGAAAGCCAGGTGCAGAGGGAGCAGTACTCGGAAAGCTTCAGTAGGTGTATTTAGTGAAACTTTAGCTTGTATTCCTTATGATTTCTATGAGAGAGCTAAATTTTGTACTCTTACCTAAGTGAAAAGAAGTAATATTCTAAGCCAGAGAAATTGCTAGAAATCATGGTTTATACAACATTTCCTTTAGTTGAACCTAGTATATCTTTGCTTTATTTACACTGGTAACATTAATTAGTTGTCAGATGAAGAATTGTGATTTTTCAGTTTCCTATTTTAACCTTAATCTTCATGCTTACATACAGTTTTAAGTTAGCTATTCTGTAGTCGTCCCTCAGGGTTCTTGGAAAGTTGGTTCCAGGACCCTCTTCCTACCATTAGTTATTTCTCAAGTCCTGTGTGTAAAATGACATAATATTTGCATGTAGTCTGTGAGCGTTCTTCCATATGCATGTGTTAAATCATCTCCACACTACTTACAATATCTAATATGAGTACTATGTAAATAGTTGTTATACTGTTTATTTAGGGAATGGTAACAAAACTATGTAAATATTCAGTACAAATGCACTTTTCCCCCCAAATATGTTAGATCCAAGATTACTAAATGTATAGGTACAGAAACTGAAGATATGGAGGACCTACTGTTCCTAATTAATATACACTAAAAGTAGACCTAGATAAAAAGGAATAGGTGTAGACATTCAGAGAGTACTATCCTAATAGCAACCTAAATAAAAATATGCTCAGATAAATCACGGCAACACCTGTGAAGTGCTCTAGGAACTCGGATATAACTCCAGAGTAGCTTTCTTAGCATTAAGACTACAGTTGTGGGGCCGGGGGAGATGGCTCAGTGGAATAAGCGCTTCCCTGGCAAGTGCAAGG
>NW_004524667.1:1072680-1078376 GCF_000260255.1 Octodon degus | reverse complement strand
TACACAAATCTTTGTTACTTAGAAGCCACTGTTTTTCAAGAAGATTGTTTTATACTATAGCTGCCACTTTAGTAAGTGTATTAGATATGAAGAGGTAGAAGGATGAGGACAGGAACACTGTGACAGCTCTGCTGCCCCAGTACCCTGAGGAGGGACAGTACCTGGAGGTCTCTGTGGTGTTAATGAACAGTCTGCCTGGGAAAAAAAGAGAAAGAAAACGAGAGAAGATTCGATAACCTAAACGTGTTCCAGCGCTGCAGGGTTTAAGTGTTTGCAATTAATTATTCTTTTGTCATACTTTAGCTTGCCAATTCTGTAACTCCTTGGGATATCTTGCTGAGCTTAATCGCAGCTGCCACTCATGATCTGGATCACCCAGGTGTGAATCAACCTTTCCTTATTAAAACGAACCATTACCTGGCAACTTTATACAAGGTTAGTGCAACTCTGTCATCTAAATTTAATGTTTTTTCATTCTAGTATAAATGTTTCATGTTTCGACGAAATTATAGTAGTAAAAAATTCTAATAAATGTTAGAAAGAACTAGATTAGTATTACTAACACATAATTCTTTATTAAGTACAGAAAGAGAGTTAGCATTAACTAACTAAGAATTATTTCTTGTAGAATACCTCAGTACTGGAAAATCACCACTGGAGGTCTGCAGTGGGCTTATTGAGAGAATCTGGTTTATTCTCACATCTACCATTAGAAAGCAGGTAGGTTAGATTAACAAAAATTTAATTTGTAATCAGCTATGGAAATTAAGTTGCCAGAACAGTATATAGTTTTTATAACTATATTATTATGTTCAAGCATTCCAAAGTTTTCAGTTTTTGTTTAAATTGAATAAATTACAGAGTATAACTTTATAATTATAAGTTATGTATTATGAATAAAATTATAATTTTTAAATGTATTTCAAAATTTTAATTATTTGACTCTATTCAGTAGTTCAGTCAGTAATATTAATGATTTTTAAATGAAAGACCATTCCATGAATTCTAGTACTATAAATTTCTCTCTAGATGTACAGTGGTTCAATCATAATTTACTACTTATTTACATAGATATTACATATTTCCACTTTATACTCAGCTGAATAAACCCATAAGGTGAATTAAACATTCTGTGTAATAAGTAGTCATTAAAATCTGTCTTTGGAGAATTTCAAAACTAATGAGAAAGTAATGATACTTTTACATCCTTGAAAACGTAGTCCTAAAGACACTTCTGGAACTATGGGACAAAATAGCAAATCAAAAGAACAAAATAGTTTAGAAAAAATGATGTTAAGTAGGCCATTTGAGGACATAATACAAAAGCACTAACGTAAGCTAGCCTGACATGATGGTGGTGCAGATCTCTTGCCCCACTACCACAGTGCGGTCCATAAGCCAGAGCTTTTCCAAGTGCCACACTAAGAGCACTTTAGAAAACTGCCACTGGGTGTGGTGGCACACACCTGTAATCCCAGTACTAAGGAGACCAAGGCTGGAGGATTGCTGTGAGTGCAAGGCCAGCCTGGTGACAAAGTGAGCTCACGGCCAGCCTGAACTGCATAGCAAGACCTTGTCTGAAAAAGACTAAAATAGAGACAAAAGAGAAAGGGGTGGTGGGGGAAGAGAGAGAAAAAGAAAAACCATACATGTAGGTTTAAACCTTCTAAGTCAAGCAAAGGGGTGAAGAATAAAAATTGATGTTCAAATATTAAAATTTACACTTATTTTTCTTTCTTCTTTCCTTTCATAATTTAAAACTACTTAAAACTGTTTTGTATAATGACTATAAGGAAAAAGCCGGGCTTTATTTTTTATTTTTTAACTCTTTACTCATGGTTACCATTTGGAGTATGACAGTAGTTCTGGTAAGTAAAACAATTTCTTGCTGTAGTACAGATATAAACCATCTAGTATTTGTATATCTAAATTATTTTTAAGACAGATTTAAATGTTTTAATATTCACTTTTTATCCTGTTTTCCATATGATTAAACTTGTTAAATTCTTAGATTTAATAAAAATTAAAACTGAAAATACTACTTAATAGCATATTTTATGGTTTCATTATTTAGGGCTTTTTACTTAACCAATGAGTGTTTTAATATATTTGACAGCTCTTTACTTATAGAAAGATATGCTTACTATAGCCTGTTAAAAGACCAGAATTTTTTAAATGTGTTTCTTCAGTCATTTGACATGGGGCACTTTTTAAAATGACATATTATTTGCTGTTTGTATTAACAATGTTACTTTTTTCCTTCACATACAGATAATTTGGATATTCATATACAGATAATTGAGTCTCGAGTTTGACACTGAAAATTTAGTGAAGTATAAATGTTATTAAATTGTTTAGTGGAATTTCAATAAAATTTCATCAGACATCTTAGTCAAAATTTCATCAGACAGTTAGTCTAATGAGGTCAGTTGCTGAATAGGCTAGTATTCACTCCACTTGAACCTTCTTTCTGCCTTTCAGATCTCAGTCCCCCAAAAGAGAAACGAAAGTTGTTTACTTTCAGCAGGAGACTTTTTTCCAGCAAAGAATCCTAGCAAAGAATTTTCTCAGACAACATTCTCATATTGATTTAAAAAAAAAAAAAATCCTACCTTGGCTAGCAAGTTAAAGGAACTTCTTTTGGAATTTTACATATTGGTACAAACTCTTGATTTTAGTTTTAATTACTTTGTTAGTTATTTAATACAATCTTTAAGATACATCTTTTGTGATACATTTTCAATTAAGTGGAAGTTACAGTATCATAAGGCAATGCAGAATTCCAAATACTAAATTTAGGGGGAAAAAAACCAAGAATTATTTAACTGAAAGTCTTACATTTCTCTCTATATATCTCTAATTTCAGGCAACAAATGGAGACTCAGATAGGTGCTTTGATACTAGCCACAGACATCAGTCGCCAGAACGAGTACCTGTCTTTGTTTAGGTCCCATTTGGATAGAGGTGACTTATGCCTAGAAGATGTCAGACATAGGCATTTGGTTTTACAGGTAAAGTGGAGCTTGGAAAGATTCTATTTCTAGGCTTATCATGAAACTGATAGAATAAAAATGAAGTATTATAGCCCAGTTTTTCAGAGTGGTTGGATCTAAAGGGAAAGCTAAAGAATTACTTTCTAGAACATCACTGGCAAACCTATTATCTGGGACCCCATTGTTGTTATTTTGATATTTTTCATGCTTAAGATTTCTTATAAAGCTGAGTATGGTCATATAAATTTGTGATCCCAGCACATTGGAAGCTGAGGCAAGCACACTGTGAGTTCGAGAACTGCCTGGGCTACATTGTGAGTTCAGATGAGCCTGAACTACACAGTGAGACCCTGTCTCACAAAACAAGACAAAAAAAATTCTGATTAAAGAAAAAAATCGGATACATTTCCACATCTGAAAAATGGGTAAAGAAGTAGATTATTTCTTCATAGTTTATTAATTTATATTTATGGATAATTCAATCATAGTGATTGGCTCTTTGGGATTTCTAAGCATGGATGACTACAGGCCAGCAGTCTTATAGTATCTTCATCAGCAGTGCTGAGAAAAAAAGATTAGTATAAAAGACAATGAATTTTCTATTGCAGTATTTTCTTTTTTTTTAAATTTGTTTCTTGGGAGTGAACCAAGGATCTCATGCATGCTGAGTGTGCTATTATCTACCACTGAGCTATACTCCAGCTCTTGTCTTTCTAAAGTGTTCTTTTCCCCTTTATTACATATATCAAAACAGTGCAGTTGAAGTGCTACTTTTTTAAAACACAGTAATATTTTGTTTGCTAGATGGCTTTGAAATGTGCTGATATTTGTAACCCATGTCGGACCTGGGAATTAAGTAAGCAGTGGAGTGAAAAAGTAACAGAGGAATTCTTCCACCAAGGCAAGTTACATTATCAAGTGATAATTATTAAGTTCATATTTTTATCTCATATGAATAAGAACTCATCCATTTATAAGAATCTTAGAGTACTTGATACTTTTCAGCAACAATTCACAGATGTTGATGTAAGCCAATAAAGTACAAATATAGTGTCTGTTTTAAAAATTAACAGTCCCCTCTTGGAATGATCAGATATATGAATATTTCTTTATCAACACATAGAGAGGAAGCTAGATATCGTCTATACAGAAGGATTTCTCGGAGCCTGCTCCATCCCTTGTCATGTGTATAGGGCATGGCCATGTGATCATGCTGAATCACTGATTCAGAGCTAGTGTCTTCCTTTCATGCCACCTTCCTTTTAAAAATTCTAGGGCTGGGGATATAACTCAGTGGCATAGCACTTGCCTGGAAAGCAGTACAGGAAAAAAAAAAAAAGAAAGAAAAGAAACCATTCTAAGTTTTAAACTAATTTGCTGAGAGATTTACAGTCTGAGGGGGAGTAATGCTTGCTAAAAGTTTTTATTTCCTCTAATTAAATAAAGATATCAACTTGGCAACTTTAAACTTAAAAAAGAATTGAGAAGCCATCTTCTCATGAGGATTAAATTTGTTTTAAGAAATAAACAGGTATGATAAAAATATTAGTTGCGTATGTAACCAAAGATATGTTCCATTTTAACAGTTCTTTTTTTGATTCATAGGAGATATAGAAAAAAAGTATCATTTGAGTGTGAGTCCACTTTGTGATCGACAAACTGAATCTATTGCCAACATCCAGATTGGTAACTATGTATATTTAGATACAGTTGCTTATAAAGATCTATTCATTTTATCAAGAAGAGAACTATATTTAAAATACAAAATTCTAAAATTATGCTCATTTGTACTTTATAAAATAATTTAAGAAAATTTACTTTTGTTTTCCTTTGTTGTGACTCCTTGAATCCCTGTGCCCTGCCAGTCTTTCCCGGCTCCAGACTGCCTTCCCTCATCGCCTCCTCTCTAGGCAGCTAGGTCTTCCTCTCCTAGGCTTCTTTCACAGTGGTCAGGTAGCACTCAGATCCTTGCCTCACCTTTGGTTGTGCATCTTAAAGCTTTGCATGCACCTGAAAGCAGCACTTGAGAACTATTTGTTGAATAAACTAGTAACTGATAGAAAGCACAATGAAACATTCTGTGATGGCAGTGTAGTAGCTTGTAGAAAACTGTAAGGATCAATGATGATTGAACGTATCAGGACTTAGTTGTAAAGCTGGGAACAGTAAAAGGAAATAGCTGAAGGAAGAATGAAATTTTGATGCCTGGCCTTGAGGGAGCCTTTGAGCATTGGGTTGAGTGTAGTGAAATGTGTAGACAAACTTCAGAAAGATAAAGTTTCTAGAATATCAGATGGTGGCTCAATCATTCATTGTAATACTCAGAAAAGAGACCATGCTTAAAAGTCAAAATTCAGAACTATAATTCTTATATTGTGATTGCAAAAGACCCTTATGGGGAGGAAAGTAAAGTAGGACATGACTGATCTGCCTGCTGCAGGTGAGACAGAGGCAGAACACACATACAGGAGTATGCAGGGAGGTCCAGCCTTGAGCAGAGCCCCGACTGGCTATGGATACTGAGGTTCCTAGAAGAATGTTCTTATTGTAAAAATAAGACAATGCACACATCTGCTGTCTTTATTAAGTAGGATGATTTTTAAATGCAAAGGAATAGATGATATATGCGTGAAAGGGAATTGAACCAAAGTTAGGTGATAGGTAGCTACTTTTTTTTTTTTTTTTTTTTTTTTTTTTTTTTTT
>NW_004524667.1:1070215-1072580 GCF_000260255.1 Octodon degus | reverse complement strand
CAAATCCCTTTTGTTGTATTGTGTGTTAGCTTTCTGAGACAGGGTCTCACTATGTAGTTCAGGCTAGCCTTGAACTCACTGTGTTACCTAGGCTGACTTTGAACTCAGTGCATTCCTCCTGTCTCAGCCTCCCAAGTACTGGATTACAGGGGTTTGCCACCACACTTGGTATTCAAAATCCATATTGAAAAGCACAGTATAATTAGTGTATTTTCTACTAATGTAATATTTCTTTTTTTCTTTTTAGGAAATAGTCTAGTAAGCTTAACCTTTCATTTATTTAGTCATCATGGACTAATTGAATACTTCCATTTAGATATGATGAAACTTCGTAGATTTTTAGGTAAGTAATTCAAACCTGCTTAACAGTAAAAAAGATTTATATAGAACTTGTTTAACTTTTTATCAGTTTATCAGGTAGCTAATGTTCTACTATAATCAAATTTAGAAGCTTAAAACATACATTGACAGTTATGTACCACGTAATGTTTTGATCAGTGACCAACTAACTGCACATATGGCAGTGGTCCCATAATATATCCTCTAGTGGCATCATAATCTTCATTTGTACAAGTATACTTTATGATGCTTGTAAAATGAAAGCACTTATCTGCACGTCTCAAGATGTGTTCTGCTGTTTAGTGATGAAAGATAATACATGTGAATTGCGAGGTGTTTATTTTCTCTAATTCTGGGCAGTTTTAGTTGATAGCCACATAGAAAATGAGGGGTAACATAATTGTCACAGTTTCTTTAAGTATATATACATGTGACCCATTGTAAAGTTGGAATCCTTACCCATTTATAATCTTGCCCATTGTAAAATTAGGGCCATTTTCTTTTCTTTGATGTAGTTATGATTCAAGAAGATTACCACAGTCAGAATCCATACCACAATGCAGTCCATGCTGCAGATGTTACTCAGGCCATGCACTGTTACCTAAAAGAACCTAAGGTAAGGGGTTGACATTTACTTTAGGTGACTATTATTAGAAAATTCTTTGGATGTACTTGTTAGTTACTCAAAATCAGAAACTTCTTTCATAAAGATGAAATCTAGTTTGAGTTTCTAAATGTGGCTATCTTTGTACCTTCCACAAGTAGAGATTTGGGGTTCTTGTTGAGAGAGAGGCTGGAGAATCCCAAACAAGGTCAGAATCACTTGAAACCTTGAGCAGTGAAGACACATGGTATTTGCAGTGCACACACATGATATGCCATGATGACAGGCACAGCCTTGTTCTCATTGAGTGAATGGATGGAAAGCTGTGGAAAGGACTCGGGAAAACTTTCCTGGCTGTGGTGTGAAGATCAAGCAGACAAGACCAGGAGACGTTGCAGTGCTCCATCCAGGAGAGCCTGGTGGTCTTGGAGGAGGAGAGAAGTGGATGGTTTGTTTAGAATGAGGATGAAATTGGCGTAGGTTATGAATGCATCTTGAGCAAGGAAAAAGAGAAGTCAGTAAAGACTGGTTTGGGCAGTTGAGTAGGAGCTAGTATTCTTCAGGAAGAGGAAGAATCTAGAAGGAGGATAGGACTGGTGGAGATAATGAGTATCATTTTGTGGTGTAGAGTGAAATGTATTTGTGTGCAGATGAAATGTCTACCAGCTAGCTGGGTGTAGTGGCACATGCTTATAATCCCAGTACTTTGGAGCCTGAGGCAAGAGGATTGCTGTTGAGTTCAAGGACAACCTGGACTACAGTGTGGACCATGTCTCAAAACAAACAGACGATGGTTATGCTATGTTATGTTATGTTATGTTATGTTATGTTATGTTATGTTATGTTATGGCAGAGAAGCAGAAGTAAAAGAAAGGGAGGGAAAGACCTTTATTGCCATTGAGAGAGACATGGAGAAGACTGATGACAGGGAGATGGGGGGATTCTCTGAGACTGGAAGGATGAGATTTTTGTAGAGTTTTGCTAGGGGCGGAGTTTGAGGGGCAGGTATAGTGACACACAAGGACCTGATTGGGGTCTCCCTTGTGGCGCAAGAAAGGTGTCCAGGACTAGGGTAGGGAAGAAGGAGGAAGTGGTAAGCTATCGTTTTGGAGATTCAGCCATGTTGAATCAGTAGCAGTTTGTTCTCAGGCTGGAATCTATCAGTTTACAAACTGGATATAAGAATCCAAAACAGAGAATTATAGATGAGATACAGGTTTGGGAAGCATCAGCTGTAGAAGTTATTAAAAGTGATCTGCCCATTGAGGTCTTCTATTCTTTGAGGTTCTAAAATTGCATCTGCGTACCCCTGGTACTGTTTAGTACTGTTTTCTCACTGGACCTTCTGCATGACTGGATATTAGGAGCAAAGTATGCTGATGAAACTGGATCCTGCCAGTTGATGCTGACTTGAGAACAGAG
>NW_004524667.1:1053695-1069385 GCF_000260255.1 Octodon degus | reverse complement strand
AGCTGGGATTACAGGCCTGTGCCACCACGCCCAGTCTCAATTGCCATCTCAGCATGCCCCTGAGGGAGGGACTGGCATGTCAGGCCCCGGAATTGAACCCCCAACCCCTGCGCCTGCTTGCCCTCTGCTCCTGCGCCTGCTTGTAGGTGCTTTAATCTGCTGAGCTATTTGGCCGCCATGATGGGTAGCTTCTTTACATAAGTGTCTTTTTGCCTGAGTAAATTACTCCCTAATGTAATGCATTAACTTGCAAATGAGCTTCTTAAAAATTACAGTTTATTTAAATGAGCAAAAGTTAGATCCTTTATTAAACTGTTTCTTCAAAATGGCCTGTTAGGGCCAGTGATATAGCTCACAGGCACAAGCGCCTGCCTGGTGAGTGCAGAGTCCTGAGCTTGATTTCTGGTACCAAAAGAAAAATGGTCCTGTCAGTGTCGGACATTCCTAGAGTGGGTTAGCAGAGGGACAGGGATAAATAAGCTAAATGATGATGGCACTTGACATCTGCTGACCCTACAACTAGCCCAGGAGGCAAGTGCTGCTTCCAGTACTCCTTTTTTACTTGCATTTTACAAGTGTTAGGGCTTGCTTTAGACAGGTGCTTCTACTGTCCTATCCCAGGTTCTTAACTACTCAGAGGTTACTCAGAGGCAGCATAGTGTAATTACAAGTCATGTTTAACATTTCCTTCTTTGATAAGCATACTAGTTTTATTGAACAAGTAATGAGTAAGAGTAAGGTGTTGATTGGTAAAGAACCCTGTGATTTTTGTGCAGACTGAATTGTGAGACTGGTACAACTGAGTCACAGATGGTTGAGCAGCTGTGAGGTCCTAAGTATAATAGTCACCCCATGCAGCTGGCTCTACTGTGGCACATGCATTGTTATTAAGTTTATAAGATCTAAATGAAATAACACAGAGCCCAAAGTGATAGCTCATTTGTTGGAAGTAAGAGATCCCTGAAAGATCTTAGCCAGGTGAGATAGTGGACAGAGTCAAGTAAGATAAATCCTATAAAATCTATAATAAGGTAGCTGGGGAGATGGCTCAGTAGAAGCAGCACTTTCCTGGCAAGTGCAAGGGCTTGAGTTCAATCCCCAGTTTCGGAAAAAAAAAAAAAAAGAAGGTCTATAATAAGAACACTAGCTGTTCAGGACTTAACTGAAGGGCACTCTGAAATGACTGCTGATCAACAGCATATGGCAGTGTTACAAAGACTGCTCTGTTCTTTGACTATAGTAATGACACTCTGTATTGGTTTGCTCGTCACTAAAACATACACTCCTTGAGAGCAGAGATTTTTGAGACTTTTTTCACTGCTGTATTCTAGCTTCCTTAGAACAGTGCCTGGCTTATTGGTCCTCCACTAATGCGTGTGAAAGGAATGACCCAGCTACCTGGGTCCGCCAGATAGCTCAGCAGACTAAAGTGCCTGCTTAGACAGAGCTCAGTGGTTTGATATCCGGTGTGCTATGCCGGCCCTGCCCTAGGGCGCCCTGAGATGAGGACTGAGATTGGGCATGGTGGTGCACGTCTGTAATCCCAGTGTTTGGGAGTCTGAAAACAGGAGAATCAGTATGAGTCCGATCTACGTAGTGAGATCTGTAGACCCTATAGACCCTGTCCTAAATATATTAAGAACTATAACACTATGACTTTCCTATAGTATGAGCTAGTTACTTTAAATCCAGTGGTATTTATATTCTATGTTGACTGAATGGAACCCATGTTATCTGTCATCCAGTGATCTTCTGCTATAAAGTCTTGAATGAAGAATTAAAATTATTTTTAAACTGTTAAATAAGCAGTGATAAGAGCTTTAGGATAATGATGTATTTGTTCCCAGTTTACATTATTATTTGATTGATCAGCTGTTCTAGGATGGTTCTCTGGGCCCTGTGTAAGACACTAGTATTAAGTCAGATAAAATATATAAGTTGTTTGTAAAATAAAACTGTAGTACAATTTTGGTGTTGAGTTCAATTTCTTAAATTTCTTTTCTGTTTAGTTTAATTCTTTTCAGTAGTTTGGCTCTATAAACTCTGAGTTCCATAAAACATTCCACTGTAATCATGACCAAGTGTGAGACTTGGGTCCCTGAGGGGATAAACCATGCTTGAAGCAGCTCGCTGCAGTGCATATCTTACTGCCCACATCCTGGAGTAGAACCCGTCCGTGCTTCCTCTTGTCTTCCTGCAACTGTCCCTTGAATTATGTCTTTAGTATCCTTGAGGAGTTGCTAGGACCAGTGTATGTCTGCTTAAGTAGAAAAATGTGGTTGTTCAGCTGACAGAAATAATTAAAAAGGATTTGATGTTTACCAGTTTACCTTTAACATCCCACTGAATTAAATAAATTTTTCAGAGAAGATAACGTAAATTATATGTATACACATTGAATCTTTGGGAAAGTTAGATTTTAAATAATATTGGAGTAAGTCTTAATGTTATCACTAAGTGCTTTTTAAAGACAAGTTTCAAAACATGTATTAACAGTTATTTTCTCTTTCTCAAGGTTTTATGACTTACCTAGTGGAGCCTTTATTTACAGAATGGGCCAGGTTTTCAGATACACGGCTATCTCAGACAATGCTTGGACATGTAGGGCTAAATAAAGCCAGCTGGAAAGGACTGCAGAGAGAGCAGTCTAGCAGTGAGGACACTGATGCTGCGTTTCAGTTGAACTCACAGTTATTACCTCAGGAAAATCGGTTATCCTAACCCCTGAACCAGTGGGACAAACTGCCTCCTGGAAGTTTTTAGAAATGTGAAATGGGGTCTTGAGGTGAGAGAACTTACTCTTGACTGCCAAGGTTTCCAAGTGAATGCCAGCATTATTTATTTCCAAGATTCCTTCTGTTGGATCATTTGAACCTCCTTTTTAATTACAAGACCTGAACTTACAGCAATATGCATTTGGCTTTAGTGTGAAACCTTGAATATGCAAAACCCAGCAGGAGAACTTGAAAGGAATAACAAAGGAAGTTTCTCAAGTTGTGCCATGTGCTTTTCAAAATATTCAAACTCGTTCTTCAAACTCCTTCAAACTGTGAAACTTGAACTGAATATTTCAGCAGCAATCTCTTGGAATCCAGCCAGTCTGATGCAACAGTGTGTGTCTGTATCTTCCACTAAATTCTCTCTGAGAAAATGGAAATGTGAAGTGCCCAGCCTCTGCTGCCTCTGGCAAGACTCAATGTTTACAAATCAACTCTGAAAATCTTGGTTCTAAATTGCCTTGGAGCATGATTGTGAAGGAACCACTAAAAAAATTTAAAGATCAAACTTTAGACTGCAGCTCTTTCCCCCAGTTTGCCTTTTTTCCCCTTCCTTTGGATGCCACCAAAGCCTCCCACTTGCTATACTTTATTTTATGCACTGGAAGCTGAGCATTTATCATAAGAGTACCGCCAAGCTTTCACTCCAGTGCTGTTTGGCAATGCAAATTTTTTTCACTGTTAGTTTTTAATTTGGGGCGGGAGGGGAAAAACACCAATGTCCTAGCTGTATTATGACTCTGCAGTGAAGACATTGCATGTTGTTTTCACTACTGTACACTTGACCTGCACATGCAAGAAAAAGGTGGAATGTTTAAAACACCATAATCAGCTCAGGGTATTTGCCAATCTGAAATAAAGTGGGATGGGGAAGTGTGTCCTTCAGATCAAGGGTACTAAAGTCCCTTTCGCTGCAGTGAGTGAGAGGTATGTTGTGTGTGGATGTGTGAATGTGTTTGCATTCGTTTGTGCATGTGTGATGTGTGACTATGCATGTGTCATGTTTATCCATGTGGGAAAAGATTGGAAATGTATGCTTTTATTTATTTTACAATGTGACATAATGAGCAGCCACACTTGGGGGAGGGGATGGTAGCTAAGCTGTAACAGATTGCTCCAGTTGCCTTAAACTATGCACAAAGCTAAGTGACCAAACTTCTCGTTTTGATTTGAAAAAGTGCATTGTTTTCTTGTCCCTCTCCTTGATGAAACGTTACCTTCTGATGGGCCTTTTGATGTGAATAATGTTTTCTAGAACAAAATTTAAGGACTAATTTTAAACTTAAAACATTCCACTTTTGTAATTTGTTTTAAATTGTTTTATGTATAGTAAGCACAACTGTAATCTAGTTTTAAGAGAAACCGGTGCTTTTAGTTCATTTGTATTTCCCTTGTTACTGTAAAAGACTGTTTATTAATTATGTTTACAGTTTGTTGCAACAGCCATTTCTTGGGAGAAGCTTGAGTGTAAAGCCATTTGTAAGGCTTTGCCAGACTCATTTTAATATGTGCCTGTTGCTGTTAACTTTTGATGAATAAAAACATATCTTTTCACATTTTTATCTTTGATATTTACCTTAAAACTCAATCCTTTGGAAATCACAGTATTAAATGACAAGTAACTCAGAGTTAGCTGTTTAGCTCTGCAGTTGCTCGTCAGAGGTTTATTCAGTCACAGTTGTGTACAAGGCACCGACCGTCCTGGGGGTTTTTCCGCCATTATCTGCACCTTCCGAATATGCGCTCTGAGCCCTGGTTCCCTAGCTGCAGTCCTGACTAGTATGTCTCAGAGGTCAGCTTGAGCCAAGCCCCAGACTGCACAGCCCCTGGTTCCCACAACTGGGAACTGTGCAAGACATCACCTCTTGCAAGCACTAAATACTAGTTGTATTTATTTCTGTCATTGGCTTTTTTAAAGGGAATATGAAATAAGCAATTAATTCTGGGTTGCTATCGATGTAAGAACAATACCATTAGGCCTCTCCTATATTCATTTTCCCAGGGCTACTAATTCCTTAGAAGGGATTTGGTGTAAACTTTAGAGTCAAACATATTCATTTCATTTCATTGAAATGTAATAAAAACCACTTAAGTAATTTTCAGTTTTCTAATAACTACACAAAAAATAAACAATTATAGTAACATTTTATTGCCATATAGGCAAAACAGTGTATCATTTCAATAGTCAGTTTAAACAAGATTTTGTTTTGTTTTTGGTAGAGGTCTTTGATATCTAGTATCTATTTTACACAACCAGCACATCTCAATTTGTACTACCCACATGTCAAGTACATAATATACACATGTAGTTAGTAGCACCCATGTAAGACAGCATAGGTACAGAGGTCTGAAGGTAACAGAGCTGAGTGTTACTAGGCAAAAACAACTTTTATGATATGGAGTGACAGCATGGCAAATTTAGTGTTAAGTCTTACAGGCTCACAGACCATTTGTCAGTGCACGGAGAGTAGACCTCAGGGCATACTCACATTAACCAAAAGTAACTGGTAATTTTAAAAG
The DNA here is from genome assembly GCF_000260255.1 of Octodon degus. Classification (NCBI taxonomy): domain Eukaryota; kingdom Metazoa; phylum Chordata; class Mammalia; order Rodentia; family Octodontidae; genus Octodon; species Octodon degus. The sequence continues at coordinate 1,064,088 of NW_004524667.1, read as the reverse complement.
ACAGTATCAATAGTTTAATTTATAATGACAAATTTAACTATCTACCATTCTCTTCTTTTAGGCAAATCTTCTTGAAAAGTATGAACTGGGTGAGCGAGGATTCTGAGCAAGGGAAGCAAGTTGCCTCATCCATCTATCTCCCTATGGGGACACATCTGCTGTTACCATGTCTGTGGACCCGGGTACTCTCTTCCCCGGATGATGCTAGAGATTCTCTGCCAAGAGTTGCTCCTCCACATTAGCTTCTGATGGGCAACTCCATTAGACACATCATACCTTCAGCCGCGTTTCAGTTGAACTTGTCTGCGCTCCATCCTGCCTGTTTGATTGCTTACTTCTTACTCTGTCTTACAGTTTCATAATGAGTTTCCTACTTGCATATTCTCAGGGACACTTCACTGTTGCTTCCATCATTCTGCCTGAACATATAATAAACCCAATGAAAAGTTGTGTTGTACTATGTATATGTGAGAATCACATTCTGCTGTCCTGTTTCTTAGATGTGACATCTTTCTTCAACACTGACTTTTCTAGAAACTTTGAAAGTTAAAAATTTAGAAGATCACATTTTTTAAAGTAAGAAAATACTATTGAACAGAATGCAAAATTCATATAAAGTTTCAAGATAAAACAAATTTCAAATAACTGTGGAGCATGTAGAAGCCACTTTGGGTTCTCTGTCCAACACTGTAGTGGTGAAGGAATCTCTGCCTTAGGGGTAAAAATCCTTGGAGTTTTGATACATCCTAGTTCAACAATAAAAATTGGTTCCTTGTCAATATTTGTACTCACTGTCAACGTGGTTTCTAAAGATCTTCTTTGTATAAAAGTAAAAACTACATTTTATGTCTTTGCAAACCTGGAAAATATCCTTGTACCTGAGGTACAGGTTAAAGAGGTGCTAGTAATTCCTTCAGGATTCTGAAAACAGTCTCTTAATTTTCCTCAATGCTTTCTTGGCTTTTATTAAACTGTTTTCTTAAAACTTTAAAATTTTCAAATCCAGTTTCCACTGTCTTCAAGCATATAAATATTTTAATGTATATTGTTTAAATTCCCTTCTAATTGTGTCTGCCAGCTGCCAAAATATATATATTGGCCAATAATGAATTTATACTGCTTTTATTAAAGTAATGTACATGCCAGTAACCATAGCATCAACATATATTTAAAACAGGGTAAATATGGACAAGACTTAATCTGCAGTCATTCCTTGCTAAAGGCCTGCAGCATGTGTCATTTGGAAGACCCTAAGCCCAGGATCTGTAGGAGGAATGACCACTACTTGGGGGTGAACTGACAAACGGCGCCTACTGGGTTATCTGTCTTCCTGGTTCCCATGTTCAACATAGGGCTGATGTAAGTTGGGTCATCAATAAATTCTTGTTGAACAAATTAATATGGAGTTAATGTGTTCCCTTTTTAAAGACATTATTTCATAACTATTTGTGCTGAAGTCATGGTAAGCAATATGTGAGTTCCTGGTGTATATAAAGAACACTGGATAGAAAAGGGCACTGAAGATTATTAAACATAGTCTCTAGGCTTGAAAATTTCAGGGACAGACACTTTGCAAAGTGTTTGTTATATAATATGGCTGGTTTCCATACCGTACAAAATGACTAAAGCACTGGGGTACTGTTTAGAAGAATGGCTTGGTTAATGATGAAAATGCCATTTCTAGTCATTCTTTAATTTTTCTAAAAAAAAAAAAAAAAAAAAAAAAAAATTTAGCTTTCAAATATGATTTTAAAAGTTTTAAATATTCAGTATACTTTTTTAAAATTTTATTTTTGTGTGTGTGTGTGTGTGTGTGTGTGTGTGGCCAGCTCAGCCCACCAGGGGGCGGGGCGGGCTGGCATGTGGTGCTGGGGGATTGAACCACCGTCCCTGGGCTTTGCTAAGCTTCTCCTAAGTAGGTGCTTTAGACCACTGAGCCATCTCACCAGCCCCTTCAGTATACTTTTTAAAGTACTAATTTTTATCAGTTACATTCTACAACATTATACTTATAATGTGCAAATTGTGCTAAAGCCCATTTTAAAACTTAGGAAGATGGGGCTGGGGAGATGGCTCAGTGGAATAAGGGCTTCCCTGGCAAGCACAAGGGCCTGAGGTCAATCCCCTGTTCTGCAAAAAAATTTTAAAAAAAAAAAAAAAAAAAGTAAGATGGCAAAGAAAAACACCCTTGTTTTTGGTATTAGATTTACTGGCTTTTAGGTAACTTCAGTAACTTAGGTAATTTACTGAAAACAATGACTTAATCTCTCTAAGCCTTCTATTAATCCCATCAATAGTCTTTGTTAATAAATTCCATCTTGTACTTTAAGCTGTACATTTGAGTTTTTTGAATTTAAATATGAAATACTTCTACATTTGTGATGTGTCCTATAAAGTGAGACTTGCTCACATATATTCTTTATCTTAACTGAAATTTGTAAAACTTACATAAGTTTTGAAGGCAGTAAACATGGTTATCTTAGTTTGCTCAGGTTGCTACAGATAAAAAAACAAAAGCTATTTTTTTTTCACAGCTCTGGAGGCTTGGAATTTAGGAATCAGAGTGTCAGAATGTTTGTGTTTTGGAGAAGACCTGCCAAGTTGCAGACAGATTTTGCCAATTCCAGGTTGTATTCTCATGTGGCTCATGGAAGGAGAGGATTAGCTGTTTAAAAAAAATAAAATATATAATATATATATATATATATATATATATATATATATATATCCCATCATGGAGTCTCCAACTTCAGGCCTAATTACTTTACAAAGGCCTACTTCTAATACCATCCCAGTAGGGGTCCTGGGTTTCAACACAGGAATAAGGGGAAGTTGTTACACAAATATTTAATACAGTGCTTAAAATTCCTAGGTGTAGGGCTGTGCATGTAGTTTAGTGCTTGGCTAGCATCCTGGAGATCCTGTGCTTGTTCTCTATCTCCAACACCACCAACAACAACAAATTAAAAAGGTAAATGAAAAGTTAACAAAAATTTTTGTTTTTTTGAAACAGGGTCTAGCTATGCTTAAACTCATTCTGCAGCCCAGGCTGGCCTTGAACTTCTGGCAGTCCTGCCTCTAGGCCTGTGTCACCACACCCAGCAGAACACAGCTTTCGAATTTCTAATAGTCATTGCTCTGATTATTTCAGATAGCAGGCTCTGTTTTGAATATACATGATAATGGAAACCATGTGTGTGCATGTGTGCACATGTGTGTGCAGATTCTCATTACAGCTCAGACTTGTACTGATTCTCCTGTTTTCTGCCTCCCTAGTGCTGGAATTTACAGGCATACCACGCTTGGACTCCATTGCCAGCTCAGAGTGCCTGGGGGCAGGGCCCGATGAGGTAACAGGGATCAAACCCTGGTCTCTGCACTTCCCTAAGCAAGCACTTAGTCCGCTCAGCTATCTCACCAGCCTTGAGACCACTCGTGAGACTGCCTCAGGAAGCAGAATCTGGGATCCAGACATTGTAATAAGGAGCTTCTTGATGCATCTGCTTTCTTCTACTCTTACCTCCTAATCATCTTCCATGTCTTTTCTATCTTGCAATTTCTGCTTGGACAGTAGATATACTATGGTTTTTCAAAAAGCACTGTCTTGGGCCAAGGATGTAGTTCAACAGCACAGCACCTGCCTGGCAAGCACAAGGTTCTGAGTTTGGTTCCCAGTTCAAAAAAAAAAAAAAAAAAAAGCATTGTCTCTAAGGCTTGAGAGATTTGGCTTGAGTCTCAGCACGTTTTCCCACATTTCAGTGGCTTTCTAACCTGCAAGTTGCCTACCTCTTATAGTATGTACTGACAGTAAGTGCTAAGTCAATGGGTGCTGTGAGTACTCTTTTCCTCATAGTGTCTATATAAATCTACAGATTCAGTTGTACCTCATGACATCCATATTTGAGCTAACTGCCTCACTTTCTTCAGGTTTCCTAATTCAGATTCCTGGAGAACCTAACTGGAATAGCTCACCAAGGCTGTGTACTAGGGTGCCACACAGTCTGCATTACCAGGAGTTTCACTTGGCAGCAGGATAGGCCAAGGATAAAGATATCTGTGTAACTTGACCCCCAACATCACCTTATATACTGAAGTAGCCCTGATGTTAACACCATTATTTTACAGTGACTTCCCAACTATATCCTAGCTGTCATCCTTTTTACTCTTAAGATGATAGCAGCTTCTACAACATTAATTCCTTGGATGTATACTTTCTTCATCCTTTGATAAGTACCATGTCTGGCTAGTGAGGAACAATGGCCATTAGGCAACATTAATACAAACTAATTATATGTTCAATAAAAATCCTATTGTGAAGAGCTGTCCTTTCTCCTCTAATTAAGGCTCTTTCCGCTATGAAAAAGCAACTAAGGGTTACGCTAAGACAACCATTTACCTCCTGAGAATTACTCTCATGTTCTACTTGAGCCCTCTGACCTTTATAAGGAGCCTGAGAGAATCTTACCAAGAGAGAAAAGTTGAAAAGGTACAGCTGTAGCAATATTAAGGCCCCTTGTGAACTATGATCAGTCTCATAGGGAACTATATTACCATTTCTGGGTCCTTATTTGGTCGTGCTAGTTTTATTCTATTCTCAAAGCATTAAGATCAACGAAGAGCTTAGCCTACATACAGGATCTCTTTAAGAGAAAGAGTGAATGACAAGCAATACAACTCATTTTAAGGAATGTATTTCCACTTGAAAGAGGCAACATATGCAATGTCAAAGTCATACCTAGTTTAAAAAAAATACACAAGTGGTTTGTCCATGGAGAATGAAAAAAGTCCGCTTTGTTTTAAAATAGTTACTTCCTTACTGTTTGTGTCTAGTATGTCCCCCTCAACACCTCATGTAGTCTTGGGGCAGCTTCTAGAGTTTGTGATTGACTACTGTGGGTGTGGATACTGCACCTGCCCTGGGGCAGGTAATTTGCATCACAATATAAGGAGGGAAGAGAAGCTAGCTGCTTGAGCTGCTGGTACTTCTCTTGAGCTCGGGCATGCTCTTTGCCGCTGCCGTGAAAGGTTGCCCTCTGCTGTGTGACACTCTGCCTTGGAGCCAGCTGAGCATGGACTGAAACCTCCAGTAACTGTGAGCTAAAATAAACCTTTCCTTCCTTCATTTTGAGTGTCGGGTATTTGTCCCAGCAACGAGAGAAGAGTAACTAAGACACTTATATTGGAGCACTAGCCAAAATTCAATACTAATACAAATAAAAGTTTCTGAGGTCACAATATATAAGGTGAATGTTTTTAATTTCTTAAAAGGCACACTATTTCAACCATAAAAAAAGAAAAAACACAATTAGAAACATTCCACAGTTCCAATTTAAGCTAAATAACCTACTAGTAATTTATGTCACATACCTTTGATACTATTTAGAACAACATTGAGGCCATAAAACATGTCCCACCTCACAGCAGCCCTCATTACAATCACATTAGGAAGAGGACAGGACCCTGGAGTGGGGATGGAGGCACAGGGCCAGGGACCTGCACCTAGCAAGTCTGGATTCAGGGGGAGACCCCTTGTACCCCACCCACAACATGTCTGAACATCTGGATCCCTTGGTAGGGACCCAGGGACCAGATGGGAGCCAGGGACAGGGTTCCCCAAGGGAGACAAGCATGTACAAGGGCCACGCCAGCATACCTCCTCAACTCCTCCAAGGGCTCCAAAGGCCACCAAGCCACCACAAGATGACAAATGGTAATGATGACCAGAGCAGTGGGGCACAGAATGGCACAGCTGGGAAGATCATGAAGCTCCTCAAAGCTGACCACAGAACTACACAGAGCCAAACTTCCATGACAGGTCCAGGCCTCAAAGCATGAAAACCCAGACTCCAACAGGGACTTGCACACCAGTGGTTCACAGCCATGTGATTCACACAGCCAAGAGGAAAACGTCACGGGACATCCACAAACTGATGGACAGAACTGGTAGATGTCATGCCACATGGTGACTTGGCAATGAGCCAAAAAACAGCCAGTCCCCCAAAGGTCAGGTCCCACGTAACCCCACTCTGAGGAGACTCCAGAGATAACCAGGGCCAGGGGATAGGGGAGTAGAATGGTATCTAATGGTGCAGAGATGAGGAGGGTGGGGTGAACAGCAGTGCTAGCTGCACAGGGTATGGAGGGGCTCAGTGGCGCAACTGTGTGCCTAAATATGGCCAAAATGGGACATTTTATACCAGGTATACTTTATCACAATGAAAAATAAGAACATAAAAAAGAACAATGTACTTTAATAACTTAAAATGTCTACCTACCTTCCCATCTCTTAATACTCCCAGGAAGTACAACTTTTCAACAGATTTAAACAATAAATCCAATGTTTACTTATGGAGGCAGATTAACTATGGCTAGTAACTACGACATGAACTATGGCCGAGTTTATCAGAAAGTCATGAAAATGTATTAAGCATTTTTAAATGGTCACTTAGAGCAAGTCCTAACAAGCCCTAGAAGAAAAATAGGAGTTTCTATTTTGAGACAAGGTCTTACTAAGCTGTGCAGGCTACAGTTCTCCACTTTTTTTTTTTTTAAGATGGTTTCATTATGTAATTCATGCTGGCCTTGAACTCACTCTGTAGCCCAGATCATAGCAGTCATCTTGCCTCAGCCTCCTGAGTGCGTGTATAAGCATGCACCACCACGCTCAGCTTCTACTTTCTAATAGGACCCAAGGTTTATATTGCATAATGTAACTCTCGAAACAGCACTGTGACCAACAATATTTTATAGGACAGTCATTCAACTATTTAATGTTTCCTTATAAATAGCATTAATATTTTGACCAATACTTTAAAATTTTTAACTCTATTATACTGACAATTCCAGAAATATCATAAACTCAGCAGTAAGTCAACCTTATGATGCCATTTATTAAATAGAAAACAAACAAGATAATTTATTCTGGTTTTTACCAAAAAGTAATTTAATTCAATAATTTGTTACTACTTGGAACTATATTGTCTCCCCAACACTGGATGGCAATGAGATACAAGCAAGCCTTTCTAGTCCTGAACTTCACTCTAATAGAAAGCATTAAGGAATCTCTGCAGCAAACATCATCCAGTTCCTATGCAAAGCCTGCCTCTGAACATGGGCAAAATCTAAGATGTAAGTTCTACTCAAGGCAAAAAGATTGTAATTTCCACTATTTTACTTAATAACTTAGGTTACACCAGCTGTTCTAGTACTGAATAGTAAACAATTCTTGAAAATGAAGATAATACTACCCTCACTGCCATCATTAATTTCTGCATGAACTGTTTTATATCCAGATATATAAATATAAAACTTTTATACAGATAAATTAGTGTTAAAAATTTTAAAATGTGTAACATCACAAATGTCTTTTCTATGTTCTGAAGTCTTATAAATGTTTTCAAGACTGAAAATCTGAACACTCTAGTTATATATCAAAAACATTGTCAGAACCCAACTTATAATGCTCTTATTATTGCTTAATCCCCTAATTAGTTTTAAAAAAGAAACCAATGAATAATACTAAAGCCAGGTATTTACTAAATAGTGCTGATTTCTACTAGCCAAACTCAGCCTTTATAAAACAACAGTTGATCCACGATAGTCTTTCTCAGCTCACTGTCCATCAGAAGTTTCAAACATTTTCAATCAGAGCCTTCATTTTTCCTGTAGACTTCAACATATGTGGCCCAAACTGAAAAAGAAACAAATAGAAGATATAAAGATAGACAATGGTTCTTCTAACACTAACGATAGGCCCCACTCCAAGAAATAGAACTCGAAGCTGGATAAATCAAGCAGCTCTCAGTAATATTAAAACTTTTATGAAAAGACAAGTTATTATAAACACAAGACATATAAACAAAAAGGCAAGACATATAAACAAAAAGGCAATGAGTTAACTAAATTTCTTCCTAGAGAAAAAAGTTATAATCATCTCAGCAACGTTCTTTTTCAGTCTAATTTTCTTTTTTTCTTTTAATGTTATTTATTTAGTTAGTTATTTGGTACAGGGTCTCGCTACAAAGCTCAGACTTATAGTGATCCTCCTGTCTCAGCCTCCCCAGCACTACGATTACTGGAGTGCATCACCAAACCTGATTTCAGTGGCCGGCTCAGCACAGGGCTCACACAACATGGCTCGAACCCGGGTCTTTGTGTTTGCCAGGCATACACTTAGACCACCAAGCTATCTCCCAGCCCCCAGTCCAATTTTCTTAATAAAAGAAGAAATAAAGGGCCTGGGAGATAGTTCAGTGGCACAACCACCTGCCTCGCAAGCACAAGGTCCTAAGTTCAATCCCAGGTAAAAAAAAAAAAAAAAGGATAAAACAAGTATAAAGTTACCCTGCAAAGTGGAAAGTTTCAAGGGCATCACAATTAGATGTCTACCTCTCTGGAATATGTAAGCACAACATATTCCTGTGAAAGTAAAGATGAATAAAGGGGGGCTGGCCAGTTAGCTCAGAGGACTAAAGCAACTGCTTAGGCAGATACAGGGACAGGGATTCAATCCCCAGCATGCTGTGCTGGCCTGTCCCCTAGGGCATGCTGAAAAGGTGACTGACACTGGGCGCCCTGGTGCCTGCTTGTGATCCCAGCGCTTGGGAGGCTGAAAACAGGAGGATCACTACGAGTCCAATGTACATAGTGAGACACTGGAGAGCCTGTACTAAATACCTAAAATAAAATAAAATAATAATAAAGATGAATAAAGGGAGTGTAGAAACACCATCGGAGAGGCTCTATGTAATGTGCTCAATCTTCACCCGTGATTTGATGTGCATCTCAGCTCTCACCCTCTTCAGAGAGCTCTTACAGGGTGCCCAAAGAAAATGATTTATTTGTTTTTAGGGTCTCATTATGTACTTTAGGCTGGCCTCATACTAACACCAATCCTCCCACCTCTACCTCCCAAATGCTGGGATTACAAATGTGCACCACCACACTCAGCCCAAAGAAAATGATCTTGAGTTTATATACCACAACACACAAACTGTTCTAAGATATAAATCCTATTATACTGACTTTCACTTCATTATGCTTAAATACAAATACAACCCTACATAGAAAACATGACAGTGGAGAATGCTAACCAATGAGATCCAAAGTTAAACTTCCTTTATATTCTTTATTTTTTTTTTAATTTTATTTATGTGTGTGTGTGTGTGTGTGTGTGTGTGTGTGTGTGTGGCCAGCTCAGCCCAGAAGGGGTGGGGCTGGCTGGCATGTGGTGCTGGGGGACTGAACCGTGGTCCCTGTGTTTTGCTAAGCTTGTTCTAAGTAGGTGCTTTAGACCACTGAGCCATCTCACCAGCCCAACATTCTTTATTTTAAATTCTCAAATGAACAGCTATCAATTTTAGTGAGAACAATAAAAGTATAAACGATAAGCAAAAATGTCATCCTATTCCTAGCTAACTGTATACTTGTAGGTTGGGACTAAACCATGCATCATATACCACTGGATCTTGCATAAGACACAGGTAAATGTTGAGGATCACTTATGGGGTGCACTCCCACACAACAGGGAAGAATCTCAGCCAATACGCACCAATGCTGTCTCTGAGGTGGTCTCTGATTCAGACTTTGAAACTCCTATTTCTACTTCAGCTTGGCTATTGCTTTGATACCGATAAGCAAACTTCTTCTTCAGCGCCTCTGCTATGAGAGCAGCAGGGTCAGTAGCATCCACTGGCTTGGGCTTTACATCTTGCTCTGACCTTAGAAAAGTGAACAAAAAGCAAGAGGACAGGTGTATATGATGGCCCTGCACAGAAGTATTCCATTGATTTTTATCTGGTGAACAGAGACTCTGTAGCATCGTGGTCAGTAACACTGGCAAACATTGCCAGCAATAAGATGGAAATCTAGACAAAGAGCTCAACCGAAAAAAGCACACAAAGGGCCAGGGAGATAGCTCAGCAGCATACGTGCCTACTTCGCAATTGCAAGGTCCAGAGTTCAATCCCTGGTACCACAAAAAAAGCACACAAGTCATAAAAGGTCACTTAGGCCACCTCCAGGACATTGCCTGCCGGCCTGTGGTTTTCTTCTCCTTCACAGCAATTAGGAGCACCTTACGTGTATGGTCAGTGACTACGCCTAAACTTGGCCACGTAACACACCTTTACTGAATAAACTGCTGAGCAGTCATAATACTTTATATGAAACAGTGATACTTTAATGAGAAAAATATAAAATCATCTGAATTGCTTTATTACTATCTTAGCTACTACTTACATAGCTACTGTGCATAAGAAGAGCCAATATGGCCCATTGTTTTGTAAATTAATAACTTAACTGCTAGGCTGAGGATACAGCTCTGTGGTACAGTGCTTATCTACTATGCATAAAGCTTTTTTTTTTTTTAAATATTTATTTATTTATTTATTTA
>NW_004524667.1:1045503-1053162 GCF_000260255.1 Octodon degus | reverse complement strand
CACTCTTATGAAGCCCTACTGGAAGGGGTGGTGGTGGAGGTGGGGGTGGAGGAGGTGGTGCTGTTGCAGTAGAAGTGGCAGAATCTAAGGCACCTACAGGAAAAATAAACAATCCGGCTGTTAGTAGGCAAGAAAATCAGCTTTTAAAAGCAAACTTAATCTTGAATACTGTATTCTTACAAACAATATTCTTAAAAAGAATTTTATGTATGCAAGAAAAAAAGCAGTTTTCAGTTATTTTGTGAGAAATGTCTAAGTCTGAGCTATTGTATCAAAAATCTGAGCAATCTAAACTCTCCAGATGGAAAAGTTCCTTTTAACATAACAGAAGTATATTTCTGGCTTCATATTCTCAAGTTTGACTGTGATACAGTGCACTGCCACTTTTAGCAGAAATATAAAGCATTTTTCAGCACATAAACATCTCTATCTTCAATTCATGTTTTCACAATTTAGTACAACTTTCAGAAAAAAACTGCATTTGCATTTCATTTAAAGTATATATTCATATAAGACTTACTGGGCATTAAAAGCGTGCATTGGCTAGAATATGTATGGAAGAGTTTCATATTTATTATTGAACAAAACTGCAGAACAAAAAAGTATATATATTATAGCTAATTTCCAAAACAAGAAGGCCACCTGTAATCCCAACACTAGCTAGGCTCAAGTAGGAGGAGTGCCATGAGTTTGAGGCCAGCCTGGGCTTAGACAGTGAGTTTAAGGCCAACCTGAACTACAGAGTCAGATGTTACCTCAAACATAATAAAAATAAAAATAAACAAGAAGACAACTGAGGATGTCTCCTGTTTCTCAGGAATTATTCCTATTCCCCAATATATTTCCCTAAATCTTAAAAAAAAAAAATTCCAAAAACCAATAAAAAGTAATTCAGAGTTAAAACGTGATTAAACAAGGACCTAAAATCCATCTGTCTAATTGGAAGTTGGAGAGTTATTACATGAACTATCTTGATGGGGCCAGAAGGGAAATAGCACAAATGCAATAATTTTACTCAAAAGACTCAAATTACAAAAAAGACAACCTAGACATCAATTCTACAATATCTATTAATAGTATTTTTCCTAGTCTGCCAGAAGAGGGAGATGAAGCAAAAGAAAACAGCAATTTGTTTATTTATTTATTTTGTGGTATGAGGAATCAAACTCAGGATCTCATGCTTGCCAGGCAGGTGGGTGCTATGTCGCTTAGCCATACCCCGGGTGAAAACAGCAATTTAAAGACAAGAAACAAACAAGCTTTTCACATTTTAAGGTTCATGCAATTTATTGAAGGAATACCCATTACCTCTCCACTGCCCAGTGCCCAGAATGCTTTCACACATCATCATGTCAGGTTAAATGTGAATTCCAATATAGCATAAGCAGAGTAACTAAGAAGTAGGGTAAACTAATCATCCTTATTCTTTTGATAGAGCTAATCAATAGCTCTATCCAGGACTTGTGAAAAATGGGAAAAACAACTACTACCTGCAAGTTGGCAGGCTAGGATTTCAAGGCTATGGTTTCTTTGCCAAAGAAGAAACAATGCCACACTACTTAAAGTAACAATATTACATGCTGGCCTGCTGAGCAGGCTACCAAGACTGGGCATTGTGACACACTCCTGTAATCCCAGTGCTGGGGAGGCTGAAAACAGGAGGATCACTATGAGTCTGAGCTGTGTAGTAAGATCCTGCACCAAAAACATTAAAATACAACATAGAAATAACAGTATTAGACCAACTGTTAGAAGACCTGACTTTAGTTTTTAACTCTGTGCAAGAACAGAAGGCACAACCATGAAGTAGCTTCTGTGTGCAAAGGACATTTTATACACCACGCATTCACACAGTAACTCAATAACACAGGTACTATTATGCACATTTTAGAGCACAACAGTGAAAGGCCAAATGTTTACATCAAGACATGAAGCATTAAAGTAAAACAACACATGGCCCAAGTCTTGCCCATAATCTCAGGCTCCCTTCACTAGACAAAAACCGATGGGGGCTGGTGAGATGGTTCAGTGGTCTAAAGCACCTACTTAGAACAAGCTAAGCTAAGCAAAGCACAGGGACCACGGTTCAATCCCCCAGCACCACATGCCAGCCAGCCCCCGCCCCCTGGTGGACTGAGCTGGCCACACACACACTAAATAAATAAATGAATAAATAAATATTTAAAAGAAAAAAAAAACCTATGGAATTAGCTCAGGTGTAACAGAGGTGGTGTCATTACTACAGACATCTAAGTTTCCAATAAGAAAAACATTCACAACAATAGCGATCCAATGACATAATTCTAGTATTTTCCAAATAAATTTCCTATTTGTCCTGTGTGATAACATTAAGAATCTGCAAAACATCGCAAAAAATCTACCTAACTTTGACCATGTTCTGCACCAGACAAGGAAGAGGATGACATCTGATTTTCAAACTATAAGGGCTATTACCTTATTATTCAATCATGAATTAAGTGGCATTCTCCTTTCCATTTCCTAGTTCAAACAAATATAGGATTTACAGACCTGTAGTGAGATTTTGTTGCTCTTGCAGAGTCACAATTTTGGCAATCTGAGCTCTGAGAGCAGCAAGTTCATTTTCAAGCGCACAGATCTTCTGCAGTGCTTCCTCATTCGCCAGGGTTGCAGTCTTCGGTGGAGGCTCTTCTTGGGATAAGTTCGGTAAGGAAATATGCCTGCTTGGGGGCTTCTCAAAGAAAGGGTCATCCTGAAGGAATGGATTGGACCTGACCTCTGTCCTGCAAGGAAGATATAAGGGTGGCTTTCACAGGCTTCGTGAGATTTTGAAAGGCAATATGAACAATCACTATCCATTAACAGTCTCAGAGCTGAATATCCACAAACAACTTTCAGGTAGATCTTAGATCCTCTCCAGGGTTAAAAACAACAAAGCAATTATCAACCTTATTAACTACATACTATACCTGGAGCTTTTATCATCACCACTCTTAATCCTAATCTTTATAGTAATATATACAAATCAATACTATCAAGAGGCACAACAGGTTCTGGTGTTCCAGCAAAGGGTCTGCTAATTCATGTTTTGTTTGTGTATGCAATAGAATATTTTAAATGCTTTTCAAAATGGTAAACTTGAAAAAAATGGTAAACTATATCTGACTGCAAAATCAGATCCTCCAAGTGTTTCCCATGTACAGAACACATCAAACTACAAGGTACACAGTGCCAAAAACAAAAAAGGATATAAAGGAATCATAATTCAGTTATGTAGTAACTCCACAGATGGCCTTTTTTTCATCTGAATATAAAAAGCTTTTTTAAAAAACATACACAACAAAAATTTCCAAATGGAAATCTTCTATAGTTGAGAATAAAATTTGTATATATATTTTTTTTGTACTGAAAATCAAACTCAGGACCTTGTACTTGCCCTGGATTTCTTTTCAACTGTTAAAGTATATACTCACCCATTTCCTTCCCTTAAAAAAGTCTTGGGCTGTACAACCGCACACCACTGCTCTCAGCACTTGAGAGACTGAGGCAAAAGGATAGCTGTGAATTCAAGGCCAGCTTGAGCTAGTGAGCTCAAGAAGAGCCTTTATTACACAATAAGACTATGTCTCAAAAAAAAAATAAGTAAGTGACAGTTCTCAGCCAGCATGGTGGTGCACACCTGTAATGCTACCACTCTAGGAGCCTGAGGCAAGATGAAACCAAGTTCAAACCTAGCCTAGCCAACTTATTGAAGACCCAGTCTCAAAATGAAATGAAATAAAATGGGCTGGGAATGTAGGTCAGTGTAAAGGATCTGGGTTTAGTCCCCGATGCATAGGTTCAGAAAATTGCTCTTTGAATTCTCTACTGAAATACAAGTTATTGAGCTCTATAATACCAGAATTCTTCACATGAGTATAAGAAATAATTATATTTAACAGTCCCAGATCTAGAAAAGACTATCTCAGGAGAGGAAAGCCAAGACCCTAGCATGACTTCATTCCTACATTTGAAAGTTACTGGAAGAGAATGGGAACTAACATGGAACATAACCTTTGCTGTCAGATATGAGGCAAGGGTGTTTCTGTCCACCTCCACATTTGATCTAAATCCCATGAAGGACATATTACTGTCTTACAATGGAGAGTCAATAGCACATTGCCAGTGTGTACCGTAGTTGAGTTTGTTTGTTTTTTCCAGGCTATCAATATCACTATCCTTCTATAAAATACCAACAAGTATTTAGCCCTACCTCAAAAATGTAAATGTTTTCTGAGTTCAGAGTACACTATAAAAAAGAAATCTACCCATTTCTAGCCAAAGTCTTTAGCCATATAAAGGAAATATTCTTTTTTTTTTCTTCATACTGGCAATGATGAGTCACTTAACCAGGACTGCTTGCTCTTTATGGCAGACCAGACTGTGTAGGAACAGAAGGATGAAATGCCTTGACCACTGACTTCCTCCTCTTTGAAACTGTTGAGAAATCAACAGTAATAAATTGTGCCCAACTGTTTAAGTCACAAATTCCTTTGAAAGTTTTGTTTTTCCAAGTAAGCGATCAAACACACTCCTCAACAAATTCTACGCAGTTTCAGGAGTCACAGTCTCTAAACAAAGAATCTGTCCGTGACTGGTCCTGCTAAAGGGCAACAGTAAAAGGCCAGTACAGACAAGATGCTAGTCAAGACTTTCACCAGTGCACAGGTATGTTGTGACAGGGTCTGAAAGTTCGATGCTTCATCAAGCACACCCCTTTTCCTCAGTAAAACCTGCCAACCTCAACCCACAAAAAAGAAAAAAAAAAGAGGAGATACAAAGATTCACATTTCAGGGCAGCACTGTGCCCAGCTAAGAGACTACATTTCCCTGCTTTTCTTGCAGTTTGGTGCAGACCTGTGAGCAAGCTGAGCAAACAAAATTGGAGGCAGAATGTTTGTGTGCCACCTAGGAGGGCCACTTAGAGGAAGATTACTGCAGTGAAGTCTTTCATCTCCCTTTTCTTTTTGCTAAGTCTTGAACCAGATGGCATTTTAGCAAGAGAAGGTCAGAAGGTAACCTCGTTGTGTTAGGGTTTATGTCTAGATAAACCCCCCAAAGCCTCATGCACTTTCAGATTGGGCTTTTTCAGAGGTAGCTAAATCTGAAGTTTGTGGCTGATTTATAGTGCAGTGTTAAGGGTGCAGGGATTAAGGATGGATGATTGCTGAATCAGCCAACTGACTAGACTGGCACCACCCTAATCCAGGTAGACTGGATACAACATAAAGAAGAAAACAGGGCTTGTCTCTTTCCCTCTCCCTCTTTCCCTCTTTTTCCCTCTCTCCCTCTCTTGGTTGGTCTTTATCTGCGTGCATCTGTCTGTCTGTCTGTCTGTCTGTCTGTCTGTCTGTCTGTCTGTCTGTGTCTGTCTGTCTGTCTCTCTCTCTCTCATATTACTTTTGCTAGCCTCTGCCACTATGAACTACCTGCCCCTCTGCCATGTGCCACCATGCCTTAGTCAGCTGATTATGGACCGAAACTTCTACAAACTGTGAACTAAATAAGTCTTTCCTCCTTTAAGTTTGGGCATCAGGTATTTTGTCTCCTAACTTTGGGTGTTGGATATTTTCTCTCATCAACAAGAAAAGTAACTAAGACTGTATGGAAGCCCACATTAAGAATGGGACAGAGCATGGCTGGGTACTTGGTAACAACTCAGAGCCACTTATCTGCTCCAGATCACCTACCCATGGACATCTTTAACAGTGAAACTACCTGGAAAGAAAAATAAATTCATAAAATTATGGAAAAGAAAAATAAATTTCTATCTTGTTTACGATTTCTATAGCTTCACATGCAGTTAAAAGTTAATCCTGTTAGGACATTCAACAATATTAAATTCTATTTAGATTTTCTTTACCTGGATATTGGTATTTTATTTTTGTTTGAGAGCTGTATAACTCCTCATTCTACTTTATGTTTTAATGGTACAATCCTAGGACTCTTAGCTCTTGGCATTATTTACTTTATTTACTTTATTGTTTTGGAATATTTGTGGGATTTGTTTGGATTACAAAGCTTCAATTAATGTTTCTTTTCTTAGCCTGAAACAGATGATAAAATTATTTAAAAGGTACATGAAGAATAAACAATGTATCAATATCCTTTTTGAAATATTTTATGTCATTAAAAGTCAATGATTAGACTTAAGTGCCCTAATCAACTTTTACCAACTAATCCTTCAGGTACTAATCCTATGCGTACCTACTGTTGTGTCTACCCTTTTACTTGTCGTTCAAATCAAATTCCTTCTTTGCTCTTGGATTTTTTCATTCTTAATTTATTCAGCTCACATCATTCAAATTAAATTATTATTGCTAAAGTCAGTGATAATCTTCCAACTAAAAAAATATACTTACTGGCTCTCCTCCTCCTTAAGTCAATTTTTGATTTGGAAGGTAGAAATGCAGGACTTTTAACTTTTAAATGCTGACTTAATTCAAACTCCAGGAACCTGAGGCTGACAGCTTTGTGGAAGAAGCCACTTAAAGGACTGAGCTAGGGCCAGGCCCCCTGACTTAATTCAAAATACAAATGTTTTTCATGTTTTACACATGTTCTTTGAACACTCTCTCTTTCAGCCATTCTATCTTTACATTCTAGAGCATAAGACTTTCTTATCAATATCTATTTAAACATTCTAAATCAATGTAAATGTCTCACAGAAAATGCAAACATAATATATTCCAGGCTTCTCTTTCCTTAACCTCTGTATCTCATGAATTTCTTTCAGTCTTTTCAACCCTCTGGCTTCTCTTGGCTTTTTTTCTTTTGGTCTTTTTTTTTTTTTTTTGGCAGAACCGGGAATTGAACTCAGGCCCTTGCGCTTGCCAGGGAAGCACTTATTCCACTGAGCCATCTCCCCGGCCCCTCTTTTGATCTTTTGAGACAGCATCTCACTATGCAGTTTAGGCTCACCTCAGCTTTTTGTTTTTGGCTTTTTTTTGTGTGTAGTACCAGGGATCAACCTCTGGATCTTGCGTTTGCCACGCAGTTGCTTATGCCACTGAACTATCTCCCCAGCCCTTGAGTTCACTTTGTAGCCCAGGCTGGTCTCAAACTTGCAATGATCCTCCTCCCTCAGCCTCCCAAGTACTGGGATTACAGGCATGTACCACCATGCCCAACCTCCTATCTTGGCTTTGATCTTTCTTCTGCTAGCTTCTTAGTTTGTCAAATTTTGGCTATCTATTGGTCTATGTTACTTCTATTCTTTGTATTATTTACAGATTAATTTTACTAAAATACAAATCTGATCACATTACATATTGGGTTTAGACTTTTTCCCTTATGCCACATCTTCAGAAAAAGATCTAAATTTCTTAGTATAGTATATCAGAACTTAACCTTCTACCTACTTTATAGCCTCATCTCCTTCAGCTCAAACTTCTCTGGGACTATGTAGTCTCAATGAACTATCTGATATTTCCTAAACATACCATATTGTATCTTGACTATATTTTTAAACAAGTTCTTAGCTGGGTTTAGTGGCACATGCTATAATCCCAGCTACTCAAAAGGCTGAAGAAAACTCAAGGTCAGCTTAGGCAATTTAGTGATTTAGACCTGAACTCAATTGTCAGCATGGTTTAAAGACAAAAAAGAAGAGGAGGAGGAGGGAGGAAGAGGAGGAGGAGG
>NW_004524667.1:988561-1045403 GCF_000260255.1 Octodon degus | reverse complement strand
GGGGGGAGGGGGAACGAAGGAGGGGGAGGGGGAGGGGGAGAAGAAAAAAGAATCAAGTTTTTCATTCTTCCTGCAACATAGCTTTCCAATGTGCTTGACTACTGAACCTTCATAATTTAGTTGTAGCATCCCCTCCTGAGAAGCTCCACTGAACCTCTCTCATCCTACACTGGCCTTCTGTACCTATTCAGTAGACTTCACAGTATAGTATCAGTAATGTAGATTACCCTTTTAATCTCCTCTAGCACACTGAGCATCCCTCACCATATCTTTTTCAAGTTCTTTCAAATAAATGGAAGCGTTTAACTCTTATACCTTGTTTCCTTTGAATCGCAACTCACACTGACTCATAATTTTTAGGAAATATTCTACAAGAGTTTTACTATGATCTAATTGATTCTTCTGCCCCAAGGAGATCATAATAATTACTGTACTTAACATATCATGATAGTTCTTTCTGGTCTCTCATACTAGAATATACACTTATGCAAGGCTAGAAATATCATTCATAATGACTCCAGACACAATTGTATGTTCCTACAAACTTGTGGCTAAGTGTTAAAAGTTTAAAGAAAAAAAAATTGATCAAGAAAAAGTAGTTACTACAGCACAAAAATCAGAATATGAAAAGGAAGTACTGCCAATTATCCTAAAGCCTTAATATAGCAGACACTGCAGCTGAGCTCTCAACAGCCTTCTACACTTACCTGAGTCGTGTTGAGTACTCTCCTCCTTCTGTGGCTACCCAAGCAACATCAGCAAAAGACACCACTGCATCCTCTCTTGGATGACTAGAATTCCACTCTGTCGTATGGCTAGTGAGCTGTAAATTACAAATAGGAAAGTCCCTCATTTGACACCAAAACATTTTTACTTACCTAGAAATCAAGCCAGCTCTGGTGTTTTCTACCAACTCCACTGAAGGCCTTCATAAAAGAAACCACTTGTTATATCCTGTTACTAATAGTACAGGACAACACCCGAACTACAAATGAACTTTTTATTTTATGTTAATCTTTTTCTCCTTTTTTTGAGACAGGATCTCACTATGTAATACAGACTGGCCTTTCCTAGAACTCATGGCAATCCTTCTGCCTCAGCCTCCTAAGTGCTTTGGGATTACAGTCATGTACCACCATGCACAGCATAAAAATTTTAAACTCCCTAAATCTCTCAATTTTCTTTTTTTTTTTTTTAAAGAACTTTATTTATTTGTGTGTGTGTGTGTGTGTGTGTGTGTGTGTGTGTCCAATTCAGCCCACCGGGGGGCGGGGCTGGCTGGCATGTGGTGCTGGGGGATTGAACTGCGATCCCTGTGCTTTGCTAAGCTTGTTCTAAGTAGGTGCTTTAGACCACTGAGCCATCTCACCAGCCAAAAAAATCTCTCAATTTTCAACAGTATTAAAGAATTTAAAAAAGAACAGTAGAGCAGAATTTAGTAACCTAAAACACATGGAGGAAGGAACCAGTATTTTGAAATAAAACAAGAAGAAAGTATACAAGGCTGACATGGTGACACACACCTGTAGTTCTATAATCTGGGAGACTTACGTAGGAAGACCACTCTGAGTTCAAGGCAAACCTGAACTACATAGGGAAACCCTGACTCAAACAATACAAAACCTATAGCTTTGGGGAAGGATAAGCAGACATGAAAATATGTTATAACAGGAGTAGAGATTTAAGAGTTCTAACCCCTGGCCCCCCAAAAAATCTAAAACAAAAACACTTAAAATTAGATTAAGATGAAAAGATTTGAAAATACTAATGTTTTGCATGTAATGAAAGTAATCTGTAATCTGTAGTCTGATGAGAAAAAAATAAATTTAAATAAATAAGAAAGAGCCAGGGAGATAGCTCAGTGGTCTAAGCACCTGCCTGGTAAGAGCATACCCAGTACCATATGCCATGCTCACCATGGAAACCAGGCATGGTGGTGCATGTGTGTAATCCCAGCACTGGGGAGGCTGAGACAGGAAGATCACTATGAGTCTGAGCTGTATAGCAAGACCCTGTACCAAATAAATAAAAATTAAATAAATAAGCAAGCAAACAGCTGGCTTTTGTATTACATGCTTGTAGTCTAGCACTGTGAGACCAAGACAAGAGTATGTCCACAAGTTCCAAGCAGTGTGGGCTACACAGTAAATGCAAACCCAGTCTAAGCTACACAGAGAAACCCTATCTCAAAACAAATTATACACAAAGCACGAAAGAAAGGCTTTTGTGCTTTTTCCTCTGTATTTATGTACTTCAGAAATTCACCCAAACAGATATTTAGCAAACAATTAATTTATACAACTTATGTAACATAACAAGAGTGCCATATTCAAGGCGTTCTTAGCCATTCCTGAAAACAGAACAGTACCCTGATAATGCTATAATACTTTTTTTTTTTTTTTTTTTTTTTTTTGGCAGAACCGGGGATTGAACTCAAACCCTTGTGCTTGCCAGGGAAGCGCTTATTCCACTGAGCCATCTCCCCGGCCCTATAATACTCTTTTAAAAAACAAAGATTCTTTTAAGTGGTGTAAGTGCAGATCCTTAGCAGGAAAGTCCCTTTACCCCACTGAAACTCCTAGGTGAGATGGTATTTAATCAGCCATCTTGCACATGTGAAAGAAGTTGTAATAGTAAAATCTGGGGCTGAGAATGTGGCTCAATGGCTGAGTGCTTATACTTGAGGACCCTGGCACTATAACACACACACACACACAGACACACACACATACACACAAGATTAAAATCCAAATGGTGTCTTTCTAAGGTTTCTAAGGTGCTGGCTCATAATCATTCTGATTAACTACATTTAGAAAAGAAAACTGTCTTAGAACAGTTACTATCCGATACAAATTATCTACAAAACAAAGTCCAATTTTTACTGTATTTCCCATGGAAACAAAAATTGCTGGTTTCTTCTTAAACATTTACAAAAGGAACCAATGTAGAATTTTCCCAGTACACACTCAAGCTGTGTGTACTGGCAAATGCCTATAATCCCAGCAGTCTGAAAGGCTGAAGTAGGAGGATCACAAGTTTGAGCCCAGCCTTTAGTGACTCAGTAAGTTCCCCTCTCAAAATAAAAAATAAAAAGAGATGGGGATGTAGCTTAGTACAGAGGCCCTAGTCCAATCCCCAGTACCACACACAAAAAAAGTCAAAGATGTTACCTAATTTTCAAGATCTCTTACATACTAATGAAGGATCAAACATGTTTCTCAATTTTACATCTATACCCTACACAGTATCTATGAATGTTGCTTTTTGCATAAACTTAAAAAAAAAAAACCTCCAGCTACTAGTTTACAATCTTATACAGGCATTAATATACTTAGTATATACTGAACATGTGCTCAATGAGATGAAAAAAGTAATGATACATAATGTCAAGATCCATCTGTACCATTCCTAGCTGACACCCTCCTCCAACAAACCAGTAGTTTCGTCATTTAAGTCAAATTCATACAAAAAACAAAACTGACAAAAACAGTTTTTTAAGGCCATTCAGGTTGTTTGCTAAGAATATTCAGAGAGTAATGGAAGCATGAAATGGAAGGCACAATTTTCAGATCAGCCCATTCACCAAAGTCCAAGCCAAGGTGGCAGCAGTGACAAGGGGTGTGAAAATGACAAGCTCATGGAGTGTGATTTAGACCCCACCCCAACACACAAGGATGACTGACACAAGAACTACTTACTGCTAGCTCCCAGCAAGTTCCTGTCCTATGACTAAAGCTACAGTAAGTACAAAAGAAAAAGAAACTAAAGACACAGAAAACTTAGTGTGGCATTGTATTTTTACTGGTTTTCCAAACTTTAACACTGGAAAAAAAAAAAATTACCTAAAATTTTATATTTTACAATTGTTACTATAGCAAGATTTACTTAGTTCATAAACAGTGTGATTAATGTAAAACTACTATGGAAACAGATTCATTTAATAAAATGCTTAGAATTAAAAATATATCCCTCTGTCGACTGAGATATTGGTTTCCAGGACATTCAATCTTCCCACCCATACCAAAATCATTACATAATGCTAAGTCTCTTATAAATGATAAGTACCATTTGCATATAAACCACACATATCCTCCCACATACTTTAAATCACCTCAGATTACTCACATAAAAATGTTACATAAATAATTATTACACTCTATTAGGAAACACTGACAAAAAATGTGCATGCTCAAGAAAAAAGCAATTTTTGAAGGTTTTTTTTTTCTTTTTTTCTTTTCAGAACCGGGGATTGAACTCAGGCCCTTGTGCTTGCCAGGGAAGCACTTATTCCACTGAGCCATCTCCCCAGCCCCCAAGATTTTTTTTTTTTTTTGGCTCTGAATGCCTTCAGGGCAGGTTTGACTGGCTTGAATTGTGGGGATCAAACCACAGCAACCTGAGCCTGACTGCTTTGTGGAAGCAGCCACTTAAAGAACTGAGCTAAGGGGCAGGCCCCCTTTGAAGTATTTTTGAACTTCATGTGATTAATATAGAAACTGGTTACAAAGGGCCAACTGTACAAAAGTTTAAATACTTAGAGCAAAAATATTAGAGAGCTTTTTCCTCATGTGACTTTTCACAAAATAAATACACTGCTACTATGAACTAAGATTCTCTGCCTAAAAGATACAAACTCAGTGCACTTAACTACCCTGTTTATATCCAAAACAAAACATGTATTCTTAAAAGCAACATAATAAAAATCTCCAGCTTTTATTTGCATAGAATTTATTTATTACTCTTTTTCTACAAATTCTTACATCTGAAAAAAAGATTGAAAGAAGAATTTCTAGGGGCTGCGGAGATGGCTCAGTAGAATAAGCGCTTGCCTGACATGTGCAAAGTCCTGAGTTCAGTCCCCGGTTCTGCCAAAAAAAAGAATTTCTACATTTTAACATAGTGACACCAACTGGCCAGGTGATACACATGCATAAAGAAAACCATTCTGGAAGCCAGAACACTCAGTCAAATATTGCTCAAACTTGGACACTACAACGTTCAGTGAAATATTATAGCTCAGACTCATGCATTAGAACTCTCAAGTAAATACTATAGCTCAGACTTGGGCACTAATGTTTGTGGACAATGTGATCATTCTTTTGAAAATGTATTTGGCTGGGGAGATGGCTCAGTGGAATAAGCGCTTCCCTGGCAAGCGCAAGGGCCTGAGTTCAATCCTCGGTTCTGCCAAAAAATAAATAAATAAAAATTATAAGAAATAAAAAATTTTTAAAAAAGACTTTTTGTGTTTAAAAAAAAGAAAATTATTTGGGAGCAAAAGGAGGGCAAGGAGACATAAAAAGAACTAAGATTATTATGTACATGCTTCAGCTCCCCCAAAATGAATATAATCATGTAATACAAACATGTAATAAAAATTAATTTTAGAAAATTATTTTTAATTTATTTGGCACTGGGGATGTAGCTCAGCGGCAGAGATAACACTTGCCTACCAAGCTCAAGGTCCTGGATTTAATCCCCAGCACTGAAAAAAAAGGTAAATAGTTTTAATCTTTTAAAACTGACTAAATAAAAACTACATATTTTATTATGTAGAATATTTGTTTTAAAATACATGTGTATTGTGGAATGAACTATTCAAAAAATGTATAACCTCACATTTTCCACGAGAACACTTGAAATCTCTCGACAATTTTCAAAATACAATACATTGTAACCTATAGTCATGATGTCTCATAGTAGATCTGTCTGTGATTACTGTTTTTAGTTAAGTATTTACTAGAAGTTTCTATACCTGCAGTGGAACAGTGGTGAGAAAGAAGGAAAAAAAGGGATAAATAAAAAGAGGAAGGAAAATAGGTATCTCTGAAAGTAAGTTTGGTGGGCATCAGTTATCTCCAGGGACAAACACAGCCTGAAGAGTCAATTACCAAGGATGAATAAAATGTCCATAAACATTTGTTAGTTACCAACTCAATCTTCAAGCCAATATTCCAAAATTTATGAAACACAACACTTGAATTGTTAGTTAACACCAAGCTGAAACCAAGAAATGAAAATCACATATAGTATGATATCACACAATAGAATATTCCAAATCATGAAAGTGTACCTGAGGAAAGAGGATTAAATCTAACAGTTACTGAAATATTTAGGAATTTATGTTTAGAAGACTCAGACATCAGAGATCACTGGATCATACTAGTCTACCATCTGATTAGTTCCTGAAAGAATTCTCTCAGTTTGCAATACTTTCTTCCTGCTTTGGGACCTCTGCATCAGCTATCCTTTCTATCCACAATACTCCCCCAATCCCATTCCTTTGTAATTCGATAGAGCTCACTTGCTCTAATCCTTTTTTTGTTTGTTTTGTTTTGGCAGACCTGGGATTGAACTCAGGCCCTTGCATTTGCCAGGGAAGCGCTTATTCTGCTGAGCCATTTCCCCTGCCCCTCACTTGCTCTAATCTTTAACTGCCATTTCCCCTGAGCCTTCCTTGCTGTTACTTCCCTTCCCTGTCCCTTGCCTACATTTACTTTTTATTTTACTGTTTATTACAAGTTAGGACTATCTATTAGGCAATTTAGTTGTTTAATATCTCTTCAACCAAGTCATATCATATCAAATCATAAGAACATATTATTCAAATCATAACAGCAGATCTACATGCTTGTTTTATTTAGTGCTGAATACCAGTATGTAGTTTAAAAAGGTACAGATTTCAAGCTTACTTATGAAATAAAAATGAGCTGTAAAAAGTGAACATTTTACTTCCAGATTTTATCATGGTGTATGAACTCTAGTGAGAATTTCATCATTACTTTGTCTTTTCTCCACCAATTCCAACAGCCACTCCTCACATCCAAGAAAACAGTCTGAGGTGGACCATAGGTAGCACTCACACCCAGGGCAGGACAGTATTAATCCCACCATCACACGGCATCACACACCCTAGATCCAGCCACCTCCAAAAAGCATGAGGCATAGACATCTATATATAAGCCATAAGACTAGGTGTCTCTAATAAGCTTTTTATATTGAATTTTTTTAGTGCAACATATCTACTATGTTAGATTTAACTAGATTTGTTGATCTGTGTTCTCATTTGTGACCTTATGAATATGCAGACATCCACTCTGTAGAAACAGGGAGTTGAATTAGAAAACCAAATAAGAAACTTGGCTCTATAGCTCTAAGGTGGCAGTAACAAAAAAATAAAAAAATAAAAATCATCACAATTAACAGCACTTTTATTGAGCACTCACTAATCACCAGTTATTATACTCAGGCCTTTCACATTATTCTCATTTAACACACACAAAGTAACATTCCTGTTTGGCCTAATGTTTATACACAAGTCTGATTTTACACAAAATATATGGGTCAGCTAGCACCATGAAAACTGCAGTCTAAAACAGAAAAAATATACTGGAGTTTAAGATCTCAGAAGTAAAACTAACTGTAACAGACTTAAGCTGTTACTGATAATCTGAGTACTAGGAAAATAATGTAAGTGGATGTTATGGTTTGGGTCTACATATACCCCCAACGCCTCATGCAGTCCTGGGGCACAGAGGATCTTTTCAGAGGTGACTGAATCTAGAGTGTGTGATGCTGGGATTACAGGTGTGTGATCAGTTCACTGATTGGTTTGGCACTGTCCTAATCCCAGCAACCCAGATAACAGTAGAAAAGGGGTAGTAAGACAATATTAAACTTGCTTGTTGCTTTTGCTGTCTTCCACCACCATGAAGGGTTGCCTCTCTGCCGTGTACCACCACCACCCTGCCTTGGAGCCCGTCAATCATGGACTTTGAATTATCAGCTAAATTAAGCCCTTCCTCCTATAGCTTTGGGCAATGGGTATTTTGTCTCAGCAAGAAAAAAAGTAGCATTTTGGCCAGCTGACTGTCAAGGAAGATTTGAATCACAACAGAAATTACTAGAAATCTCCAAATTCTTTTGTATGTCTCCAGCTATATGAACACAAGTTCTCCAGCAAGTAGAAGTTTAAATAGATAAAATACATAAAACAAAAATTTTGTTAGTTCTAGGGATCAAACCCAGAGTCTCATTCATGTTACATAAACTTTCTACCACTAAGCTATACCCAATGCAACAAGAACAAAATTTTAATGCGACTAAGCAGTCAGAAAATGTTAATAAGCATTAGTTAATACCACAGTCATCTGAAGAAAATTGGCAAGTAAACAGTAATCTATGTTTCAATGAATTTAATTCTGAGAAACTACTTGAGAGACCTACTACCATACATTTCATTTTGATCATTAAAAAGCCTGGAATTTGATTAAAAAATTACTTCTTGGAAAGCTCCAATCTGTCAATTTTTTTTTTTTTTTTTTTTTTTTCGGAACCAGGGACTGAACTCAGGTCCTTGTGCTTGCCAGGGAAGCGCTTATTCCACTGAGCCATCTCCCTGGCTCCCAATCTGTCAATTTTTATACTGACTCACAAAGATTTAGCCAGCCAATCTGCAAGCAGGATTATTAAAAAAAGCAATGAACAACGCTGCTAATCTCAAAAAAAGAAAAGCAAATTTTAACCCCTTCTTTAGAAAGAAATCTTCACCTTCATCTACCACGAGTGATTGAGTATGATGTTCTACCAAATAAGCACACACAGCACACATGAGCTTCTAAATAATAAGTTAAATGTTATACATCTTCCACATCTCTGAGAGCTAAGCTATTAAAGCTGGTAAAGACCGCTGTTGAACTTTACATTATTAAATGGTGAACTGAAATATGTTGTCCTATTATTGTCATAGAGAATTAGTAAAAAAAAAAAAAAAAAAAAAATTCCTTACAATGTCTAACTATAGTAAGGAACAACAGCACAAAAAAGAAAATAGTAATATCTCCAAACAAAGAGTACAGCTTCTCCTGTCTTGGTACTAAAAGAGAATGCTAAGAGTTGAGCGTTCAGAAGTACTCTAATCCAGTGCTTGACTCTCACTTCATTCAGAGAACTGTAATTACTTTTTATCTTGACACCAACATTGTATGGCAATGGATCTTACATTTAATGCTTTGTTTGAAACCAGTGATGGAGAAAACTTACATAGCAACCACAGAGACATCTAAAAACAAACCAGAGGGACAAAGCTGTCCAAGGAGAAAAGTGTAATATTAAAAAAAAAAAGTGAGACCTTAAGCACCCAAAGCCCTGTTTGGGGTCATCTGAGAATTAACAATGGCTTAGTTTATCATATGCTTCTAAATCTTCACATAAGTATTTTCAAGGATAAATGTCTTAAAGAGTTTAAATAATCACAGAGGAACTAAAATTAGACTTGACTTCATTTGTTACTCATCTTCTTTTACTGGTAAAGGCATCAATATGGACAAAGGTTCAAAATCAGCAAAGTATTTCTAAAGCCATCTTGTACATATTAATGTTAATATCTAGAATACATAAAATACAGTACCTGGAACTGAACTCTTGGGCACTGGATCACAGATAATTTAGTACCAATTTTCCTTACAATACTTCGAGATGAACCATATGGCTTTCCTGACCAAAGTACCTGAGGAAGTAGGGAAAAAACAAAAAGTTTAATTACAAGACTTCCAAAACTGCAAAGATTATATATCACTGGGCTAGTAAATGCACAGTATGTTGCCATATTTAATTATGGTACCAAGATATTCTAAATAATATAGGAAATAGCCAGTTTTTCAATTCAAAATGAATGAATATATAACTGGCTATTATTAAACCAACAAAATTTAATGTACAGCATTATATACAAATATCCAAATATAATGTAATTTTTCCATAATACTATATAGCATTTGGAGTAAAACTTTACTTTTTAACATGAGCTACTTTTGCTATTAATAAACTTTCCAAAACAAATTAGTACGAAGTTTAGAATGCGAATTTGTGCCATGCATGCCATTTGCTGTATGAGAGCGGAGAGTGGGGGAGGAGTGAAATCCAGTCGCACTGCTCTTCAAGCATTACATCTTCAATGATTTGATCTTTAATGTGCATAAAGGCATTAAATGAGCTGATGGTAGTCTTAATGAACAGAATTTACCTGATGAAATAATGCACACAGGACATTATGCTATGCTTAAAGCAAAAGTAAAAACCCCTGAAGCAAAAAGCAAACAAAACACACACATATGATGTTAAATCATTACAAATTGTACCTTGAAATTTCTCCCCCAGTATATGATCTTCCCTTAAAGAGAAAAACTATCCGATTTGAGTGCTACACCTGAAAGCCTGGACAGAAGAGGTAAAGAAAGTAGTAGCCATTAAAAGCAATTTTAAAGAAAAGAATGAGAATAACATGAATATTAAATTTGGTCATCAAACTTTAACATCCACCTATATATCCTAAAGTGTAAATAATACCAAATAAACTATATAGATCCTGAACAATGGACATTAGCCCTTAAGGTTACTTCACAGTTATTCTAAAGACTACAATTATCCAAATAAAAACAATAACCAAGTAGTCATAGTAAAGAGTGACTCCAATACCTAACCCAAACTAGGCCTTCAGAATCAGACCTTCAGGCCATTCTAAGAGCAGGCACAACTTACAAAATAAGAATAGAAGCAACTTGATTTCTTAAATTTTTTTTAATTTTTTTATTTATTTGATACAGGGTTTCCCTACGAAATTCACACTCATAGTGAACCTCCTATCTCAGCCTCCCCAACACTGGGATTACAGGAGTGTACCACCATACCCAGTTTTCAGGGCTGACATGGCATGCCCAGGGTTCTGGGGCCCACACAGACAAGATATTCAAGATGAATAGGGAGTTTTGAAAGTAACTCTTGCTTCTTAAAATTTTTTAAAAATTTTATTTATTTATCATTTATTTATTTACTTGTCTCACTATGCAGCTCGGGCTGGCCTTGAACACACTTCATAACCCAGGCTGGTCTCAAACATGCAATGATCCTTCTGCCTCAGCCTCCTGAGTGCTGGGATTACAGACATGCACTACTATGCCCAGCATTATGTTAAATTTTAATAACCAAATCCAATTAGGGATAGTAAATAAATCACAGTGAGGTTTATGAAAGTATGTAAAACATCCATGGCAATCTATTTCAGTTTTTAAATAATTTTTATCATGTATGTTCAAGATTTTACAAGCAGAAATGTTATAATGGCATTTAGCAAGCAGAATTCCACAAAATAGTTCATAACCTACAGAAACTATGATTTTTCCTTTGGAAATATAAATAAAATGGATGGGATAGCTGGTCAGAGTGGCCCATGCCTACAGGCAAGAGGACTGCACATTAGAGGTCAGCGTAATCAACTTGGCCAAGATTCTCAATCAAAATAAAATACAGGAGGGGCTGGGGGATGTAACTCAGAGCTAGAGTATTTGTCTAACACACACAAGTCCCAGTACTATCAAAGAATTAAAAAAAAAAAAAAATGTTGGTACAGGCTGAAAACGTGGCTAAGATAAAAACAAGATGGTGCATGCAGATAATCTCAACACTTTGGAAGGTTGAGGCAGGTAGATAAAAAGTCTGAAGGCTACAGAAATAGCTCAGTGGCATAAGTGCCCACTTGGCAAGCGCAAGGTCCCGAGTTCAATCCCCAGTTAAAAAAAAAAAAAAAAAAAAAAAAAAGTTTGAGTGCTGCCTTCGCAACGTAGTGACTTACTGAGGCACTGTCTCAAAATAAAATAGAAGGGCTGCAAATGTAGCTCAGTGTGAAGGCTTTGAGTTCAGTCCCCAATATACACATATAAAGATATCAACATTAAAATACAAATACTATAACTAGAGATCATGGCTCATGATTGTAATCATGGCTACTCCAAGGTGAGGCAAAGGACTATACATACATACATTCAAGGCCAGCCTTAGACACCTCACAACAACCTATCTCAAAATAAAATTTAAAAGGGATTGGGGATGCAGCTCACTGGGGAGCACCCTTGGGGCTCAATTCCCATTACAAAAATAATAACAATAATAATAATAAAAGGCAAAGTTATTGTTTTGTTTTGATTTGTTTTTGAGACAGGGTCTCACTATGTAGTTTAAGATGGCCTTGAATTCACTATGTAGTCCAAGTTGGTGTTGAACTCATGGTGATCCTCCTGCCTCAGCCTCCCAAGTGCTGGGATTACAGATGTGCACTATCACACCCAGCTAAGGCAAAGTTACTCTTTTTTTTTTTTTTTTTTTGCGGAACTGGGGATTGAACTCAGGCCCTTGCGCTTGCCAGGGAAGTGCTTATTCTACTGAGCCATCTCCCCAGCCCCTAGGCAAAGTTATTCTGAAATTTAAAACAAAACATCATTCATGGCAATGATCATACAATCATTACAGCATACTAAGTAACATAGGGACAGAGGTGGAAAACACACCTGACTAGAGAAAAATGAGAAGCTTCATTGTCCTACAAAATTAATCAACTAATCCCACCCAAGAAACAACATGGGCAAATAATTCTAAAACATAATATTTAAGGAAACAATTTTATACATTTTAATAGTCTTAATCCATAGGGCAATGGGAACTACTCCATTCAGTCTTTTCACTTTTGAATCTTCTATTTAGTCAGAAGTCAGAACTCTCCTATGACTCTATTTGTACATCACAATTTGATAATTACATAGTCTAAAGTCAATCTTCCCTACTCTTCAGGAAACAAAGATCCTGCCTGAAGATAAGAAGTCAAAAAGCTACAAAGAAAATTTTAAAAAGAACTTGCCAGGGTCAGGAACTAAAGTGTTTGCCAGCTGTTAGCATTCTTCACACTGCAGTGACAAGGCTAAGTTTTAACTACTGTCTTTTTATCTGTTTAACATCAATAGGAAACAAAACCAGGGGCTTTCTGTAAGAACAGCAGCTTTTAATCACAAAGAAAAAATAGACTAGGTTTTATTTACAAAGTTAAGGTAAAAAAAGGCAAAAGAACAAGAACAGATTGTGATTTTTTTTCAAGCAGACACAGTTGACTAACAAAATGTTGTTCTTCTGTTACTCGTGAATTGTACAGTACTTAGCACCAAGATACATGAAGCAAGGGTCTGTAAGCTAGTGACTAGAAAAATGAAAAAGAGTCATAACCTTTATTGACTAATAGAAAAAAGTGAGAGGAAAAAACAGCTAACTTTCAGGAACTTTTTTAAAAACTAGGTCTTAACACTTTTTTCTATTCAGCCTTCATAGAGAAGAAATTGTAAATGGCTGTGAAGAAATAGTGAACAGATGGTACCAAAAAGTTACCATCTGTGCACTGGAAAGCTACGTGACCCAAAGTGCATCTCCCACCCTAATTTGTGACTGAACTTTGTCTTATCAGTACTGGTTTGGAGAAGGGTTAGCTTCCTCTAAACTGACATTAATACTTTTTCAGATAGAAGAGAAGGTAGACAGAAAGCTATCATTACTAGGAAATTTGATCTAATTGAAAACAAAATAATTCAATTCCCTTAAGAAATAACTAAAGAGAAAAACTACGCTTTATCTATAAAAGCTGCTTATAAATAATCTAATGAGTCTTTATGTATATATATGTGTGCGTGTCTGTGTCTAGCAGTGACAGCCCATAACATTTAGCAACAATGTTTGAAAGTGATGACAGCAAGGAGGAGGATGACAACAGAAAAGCAATTTATTCTTTTTCAACATCATGAAACACTACTGCAAAAGTTGTATGTGAGGATACAATTTGAAGTTGTCATCTATCTCATCCATAAGTGCACCCAAGTTTTATGTTTTATGTCAAGTTTCATTTGTTATGAACTAAGTATATTATTATTTGAGGAAAAATATTTAGCAGGAAGAACTATAAATCTAATTCTAAATATAATAAATATATTTTTCTTAAGAAACAATGTGATATCCCCGTTCTGAAAAAAAAAAAAAAAAGAAAAAAGAAAAAAAAGAAACAAAGTGATATAATTTACTTCACAAATTCCTAAAAAAACATGCAAATTTATGTGCATACATTACTGTCTTCTGGGATGAAGGGACATTTCCAATAAAGTTTTTCAAAAGTCTATGAGCCAATAAAGTGTAAATTCTTAATCCCAAAGTGTAAAATATTCTTTTTTTTTTTTTTTTTTTTGCACAGAACTGGAGACTGAACTCAGGTCCTTGCACTTGCCAGGGAAGCACCTATTCTACTGAGCCATCTCCCCGGCCCCGTAAAATATTAATTTTTAATAAAATAGGTATGTCAGAAAAAAGATGAAACTCACTAACACTTTCAAAATCTCTAAAGATTAACACCCCTCTTATTTTATCTTCTTTCTTCCTTGGATTTCCTAGCCATATTCACATTACTCCAAATCACAAAAGGAAAAGAAAGGTATAATATTTAAGCATTTCTATATTGCTAATACAAATTAGATACCTGCTGTAACTTCTTTTCTAACATAAAGTACTGAGATTAATAAGAAATACATTACCTTGATGCTATTCTGATTCTGCAACTTAAAAATAACTTTGCTCAGGGACATACATAGTAGTTCAAAAAGCTTCAAGAGTAAGTATGTTTCAACTTGAAACAAATGTTGAGGCAAACTTGAAGGCAAAGAAGAGAAAGCAGCCTACAGAAGCATAAAAGCCTGTCACTTACAGTCCATTGTTGAATGTGCTAAATTTTTCTAAAATATGCACTTTATTTATATTTCTACCTTCCACATTAGAAGTGTGCATATATGGACTTTTTTTGTTTACAGAATTGTTATGTTTAAATAAATGTGAATTAAAATTTAAAAAAAAAGATACTTAGAAGAACTCTGGGAGTATATGCACTATTATTAATTATTAGTTTATTATATACTAGCATTATATTTTTATAATGCTAGTAATAAGATTACTAGTATTAATAGTTACCTTGTATAATAGGACTGGGGCAATTTTTATTTGTTTATAATTTTTTAAAGAGTATAAATTAGAATTAAAACTGAAAAATTACAAGTGATACAGATTTTTCACTTAACAAACTAATATGAATTTCACAGTATTTGTTGAAAAACATAGTGTTATCTTCCAACCAGTTATTCATATTGCCAGATATATGCATGTAAAATTGGAAGAAAGAAAAAATGTGTAAGAGTTTAAGAAGATAAAAAGGAGAACCAATTGGAAAAAGGAGATGAAACAAATTAAAGCAATAACTGCTTCTTTCCATAAACAAGCAGAAATGCACAGCAGAGTTATCCAAACCATCCTGCTTACATATATAGAAAAATCTCTTTCCCCCACTCTCTCTCCTTTCTCTTCAAAGTAATAAATCTTTCCTTTTGAATAAATTCATTCTCTCTTTAAAAAAATAAATAAATAAAATAAAATAAAAGCAGGCTCTTCTAATCTTTTCACCTATATAAAACTGACCAAATTACTGCCCCCTGTAGGCTTCCACTTTCTCATCTACAAATTGAAGACAATATCTAATTATTTCACGAACCTATGAGCATCAATGAGTTAAAATATTAATAAACATTAACATTATGGTTTGTGTCTAGTTGTCCCCCCAAGTCTCATGCAGTGATGGGGCAGACTTCTAAAAGGTTGTGATTAAATTCATGATCCAATGCTGGGATTATGGGCATGAGTGCTACACCTGCCCTGGGGCAGATAACCTGGAAGCAATATAAGCAAGGGAGAGGCTTGCCTCTGCTGTGCTGCCACTGCTCTTCCCTTTTTGCTCTTGCTGTTTTGTTGCCCTCTGCCATGTGCCACTCTGCCTTGGAGCCCACTAAGTATGGACAAACGTCCACAAACTGTGAGCTAAATTAACCTTTCTTTCCTTAATTCTGGATATCAGGTATTTTTTTCCCACCAATGAGAGAAAAGTAACTGAAACAATTATCTTCTTCCCTTTTCTATTATAAGAGGTGCAAAGTACATTAAACAAAAAAAAAAAAAAAAAAAAAAAAAAAAAAAAAAAGATTTTAGAATCAAAATTGGGTTGGTATTACAGTGTTACCACTCAGTAAGCATCTAACTTTGGTCAAGATGGTCAAACATTGTAAACCTCAGGTTTCCTATTTGTGAAGAGGTTTGTTCTGCCAAATATTTCAAATGTATGTAAAAGTACTGGGCACTGTCAGCATTAGCATAGTACACCAATCTGAGGTGGTCATTACAGGTGGTACTGATGTGCAGAGTGAAACACAAAAAGCTAATTATCACCGACATCTTAATGGCAAAAATAAAATGAAATCGTGAATTAAAAGTTTATACTATTTTTTAAAAAAGTAAGGCCAGGAATGGTGGCACACACATGTAATCCCAGCATGCAAGACAGTGAGGCAGGAAGATCACTATGAGTTCAAGGCTAGCCTGAACTACAAAGCAAGACCCTGTTTCAAACACAAAACCAAAAATAAAAGCAGATAAAACTGGTAAAGGAAAAAGCACTGCAGTTTCTATTCTTAGAACACTTTCAAGCATAGTACTTAATTCATTTACACCTCAAAATTTTCAGGAATATACATTATCAATTATTAAAAGGTAGAGCTAATAGAAAATAGCAAGATGGAGGGAGTGGAGAGCAATCAGATTTAAAAAGAATAAAGGGGGTCATATTGCTTGGCAAACACAAGGTCTTGAGTTCGATTCCCAAGAACTTCAAAGAAAAAAAGGGGATCAAATTGTGAAGTGCTGTGTATGTGTACCAAATTCCTACAAGGAATGAAGCCATGCACCATAAACGTGTATATAAAATTATATACATATATATGAAGGCATATATATATAAAATATATTATACATATATATATTATATATATATATATGAAGGCATCCAAAAGATGCAGAAAGGCAGAGGAAAGGGATGCCATTAAAACTATAGAATTAAGAAATCTCACATAAATGTACCAATTCCCCACAATAAATGTAATCATTATGTACTACAAACATATTCAGTTGGAAAAAAAAGGTAGCGCTAAGAAACTTTCTTCTATGGGCCAGGGAGATGGCTCAGCAGAATAAGCGCTTCCCTGCCAAATGCAAGGGCCTCAGTTCAATCCCCAGTTCTGCCAAAAAATTAAAAAAAAAAAAAAATTCTCTTCTAGAGCCAGGCATAGTGTCACAGGCTTATAATCTTAGCACTTGGAAAGCTGAGGTAAAGAATCACCCCGAGTTCAAGGCTAGCCTGAACTATACAGTGAGATCCCATCTCAAAAGAAAAAATTAAATAATAAGCTTTCTTTTATTTTAGATATCGAAGGTATATTACATCTCTGTATTTTTACTCATAGTAGGCAGACTAAGAAAATCTTAGAAATTAAAAAACACCAAATAAACTGAGTACAATAGTGCACACCTGTAATCTCAGCTATGCTGGAGGCTGGAACAGAAGGATCAGAAGTTCAGAAGCCACGATCCCATAATAGAAAAGAAGCTGGAAATGGTACATTGCTCCTGGGTTCAATCCCTATCACTACACATACCAAACAAAAACAAGTAAGTTAGATGTGATGATACAAGCTATAATCCCAACATTCTGGGAAGCTGAGGCAGCAAGATCCCAAACTCAAGACTGCCCAGGGAAATTTAGCAACTTATTAAGAACCTCTGTCAAAAAATGGTGTGAGGGAGAGGGAGAAACAGCATTAGCTCAGTGAGAAAGTCGTGGGATATTCAGCAAACAGATTAACAGAATATGTTAGTCTAAATATATTTTTTAAATGATCTTCTTCATTCCTATTAGTAGGATGGTCTATGCTTTCAATGTTTTAAGAAGGCCTATTTTCTGGTGAAAGGCAACTATTTTATAGCTTTAAATGAACAAAGCTAAATAAAATGCGTCACCTATGAATGACAAAATTCTGCGCTAGGCCTGAATTAGCACTAGTAATGTCAGCCTGACTTGGGAGTTGGAAGGCAGGGCCCAAGTAAAACCATAGAAACCAAGCCAAGCACGGTGGAGCCTGCCTGCAATCCCAGTACTTGGGAGTGGACAAAACATCAGATTTTGAGTACCTGGTCAATGTGGACTTCAGAGTATGTCTTTGTCTCAAAAACAAAAGAGTAGCAAAATGATGATTACTGAATGTAGCTACTTCACATGCACTATATTACATGCTTTTTCTACTATCACAGGCTAACACTGCAGTACTAATTCTACTCATCTCTATTTTGTGATGAAGACAGTAATCATCATGAACATGTTTCAGATCGAGGTTTCTTTAAATCCAGCACCCACAATCTTGCCCCCCAAACCATTCCTTGTACTGTAATTATAAACAAATACATTGCTTTGGGGGGAATCTTTCTTTTTTTTCTGGAAGTAAAAGGAAATTCTTCTGCTATCACTACTAAAATGTTGATTTATGCTACCAAGCCAAACAGGGGTTTAAAAAAAAGGGTGAAAACAGTACACTAAAAAGTATACCCATATTTACATTATGTAACTTGTCAATATCATTAATAAAACTAAATTCACAAGGTATGATGGTGCACGGCTATTATTCTAGCACTCAGAAGCTGAAGCAGGAGTAACACTGAATTTGAGGCCAGTAGACTACATAGTGAGTTCAAGGACAGCCTGAACAGTACAGCAGGACCCAATCTTAAAACACAATCAATCAATCAATCAATCAATCAATAAACTTAACTCCACGTCACAGACATCAGAACACTGAATTTGAAAATGAAAAACAAAGCCAGGTGCAGTGGCACATGCCTATAACCCCACTCTGGCTGAGAGGCTGAGGCAGAACTAAATTCAAGCCAGCTTTGGTAACTTAGCAACTTAAAGAGACCTTGTCTCCAAAAAATAAAAAACATAAATGGTCTGGGAATGTAAGTAAAACCACCCTCGGTTCATTTTCTGGTACCACTACTTCCCACCCCTATAAAGAAAGAAAAAGGAAAAACAAGTATTGTACAAAATGTTCTTGATACAATTGCTCTGATAACTACAGTGGAAGCAGATAAAACAAAACGTATATATCAGTAGAAAATACATATAAAATCTAACCTCCCTAGCACAGAACAATCATAATACTAAAACATCACATGGAGAGAAAACATTCTCTCAGGCTTTCACAGAGAGCAAATTGGTCAAGCAATGGCCATGACTCATCCACATGGCTGACACTGACAAAGGATCTACAAACTGCGGTACAGGGTTTCAGGATAAATCCTGAGGGGATTTGACTGACCCTGTCACATACTAAAGTTACATTTCTTATATATATCTTGCTCTTAACTATCCAGCAGAAAAGCATAAAAATGAGGTATAAAAAGTAAAGTCATATTAATATGCCGAGCTGTAAAAGGCTCAAGTCAATAACTTCTGACATTGCCAGTCTTACAGAAAACCCACTACTATTATGGACTACTGTACTATTTTGGAATATTTTGCTGAATTCACACACCTATAATATTTAAATGACAAAACTAAACAAAAAAGGGGATGCAAATGAATGACCATTTTGTATCTATATTCAAAATAGGATAGATATATAGCTACATTCTCTTAATTAGATGAATAGAAAGATTTCTTAATTTCTTATACATTGCTCCAGTTTTTTCTTCTTCCAATTTTATGTGTATATATCTGGTAATATGAATAGCTGGTTGTAAGACAATACCATGTATTACAACAAATACTGTGAAATTCATATT
This sequence comes from Octodon degus, assembly GCF_000260255.1. NCBI lineage: Eukaryota > Metazoa > Chordata > Mammalia > Rodentia > Octodontidae > Octodon > Octodon degus. The sequence continues at coordinate 1,025,834 of NW_004524667.1, read as the reverse complement.
ACTTTGTTAAGTAAAATTCTGTATGAGTTGTCAAAAAAAAAAATAAAGTGAAAAAAAAGTTATCAAGTATAAGTCAAATATATTTTATTCAAATATGCTTTATTCAATGACTTTTCTATAATGTATATTTAAGCTTCTTCTTCACTAGTAACAAATGCTTTGCTTTTAATGGTCACATGAATACATTAGTAAATTTTAGATAACACAGAAACATACCCCCTCCCTTACATAGGACACTAGAAAAAGATTCCCTTTTAGGATTTAAATAATAAGCAAAATAGTATACACTGAATTCAAATGTTGGTCACATAGTTCATTTTCTCTAAAAATATCTTAAAATATCTAAATGTCTGAATTTTAAAATAAATTTTGATCACTCACCGACTGCATGCTTACTCCAACCTGCTGAAAAACCATCCTCATCAGGCGCTTAATCCAGCCAAGCATTTAGATGGCAGAGCCTTCCCAAATTTGCATTTCAAGTACTTCAGGCATACATAGCAGAACATGGTCCATAAAGCAAACTGAAAATTTTAAATGCAAATACCAGAATGAATTATTATATAAAACCTTTGGTGTCTACAGCACGAGTCACAAAGTAAGGCGAATACATTTAAAAATTTTTTGTATAAATTAGAATAAAACAAAATTTGCCTGTGATCAGTTTGCTTAAGGTAATAATAACTATATAAGAATTTTTAAAATTATCTTTGCAGTCTAGGTTCTTGCTTTAAAATAAGGAGAGCCTACAGTGGCTAATTTAAGTAGGGAATACATTTAAGACATGGTGGTACACATCTATAAATTCAGCACTTCAGAAGAATCCCCAGTGAGCCCACTGTGTGCAACTTATCTCAAAATTTTATATACATATGTATGTATATATACATACACATACACACACACACACACACACACACACACACACATAGTACAGGGTCTAGAGATCCTCATTACATAGGTTGGACTTGTAGTCATTCTCCTGTTTTCAGTCTCCCAAGAGCTGAGATTACAGGTATGTGCCACCACGCCCAATGCCCAATCTCAACCTCAATTACCATCTCAGCATGCCCCAGGGGTGGGACCAACAGGACTCAAAACTTTTTAAGAAGGGTAGCAATGCAGTTTAGTGCAAAGCAGAGGGAAGTGATTGAACAGAGAAGTGTGCTTGGTAGTACAGTTGATTTAAATTTAGATGCAAACTCCTTTCATCATGGAGTTGTCTGCACTTTGAGAAGAACCGTACAATCAGAGAATCAGGAGAAAAACATGAATGGCACAATACGGTAAACACAGTAAAAATGAACTGAAAAGAGCTGTGTCCTAATGACAGAAGAGTGGAAAGGAGGATAAGCACAGGGGTAAAAATGAACAACAATTCCACCAGAAATATAGAAATGAATTTATAGGGGGAAACAGGAAAAAAAAACAAGTATCAGATTTAACGTAAGTTGAAACTACACAGAAGAATCTGACTCCAGGTGTTAAGACACTTCAGAAAGTTTGCTGAAGGGCTGGGTATCTAGGTTTTTAGCTCACTGGTGTACAACACTTGCTTAGCATATGAGAGGTCCCTAGGTTCAATCCCCAAAACCACCATCATCAAAAGAAGTTTGAATTCGCTAAAGTTTAAAGTAAATATTATTTTTGATTCTTTGGAAACTATAGTAAGAAATAACAGTACATTTTAATGTGCTCTGTACCAATTTTCTTAGCTTCCTGAGACAGTGTCTCACTCTTACCAAACTTACTCTATAAACCAGGCTGCTTGAACTCACAGCACTCCTCCTGCCTCGGCCTCCCAAGTGTCAGAATTATAGGCATGCACCACCATACCAGGCTCTGTATCAATTTTTACCACATCAGAAAGTCCTAATCTGCTAACAACTTTGACTGTTTTATAAGTAAATGAAAAATCTCTGAATTCTGAAATAATGCATTAGTCACCTTTACTTATTGTAATGTCAAATAAGTATCCTTCAGTAAAAATGTCTACCCATGAAACTCTGCAGTAAGAATAAGAGTTAACTTCAGTGAATATTTACATGTGCCAGGAACTATGAGGAATATTTTATGTTTAAGTTACTATATACAAAATCTAAATTACCACAAACCACTTTTAAGAAATTAGACACCAAATTATCCTCAATTTCTAGAGGGACACACTGAATTGTAGTTCATATCACTTAATTAACAGCTACTTTCATGGCAATTAGGATTCATCTTTTTTTTTTTTTTTTTTTTTTTTTTTGCAGAACCGGGGATTGAACTCAGGCCCTTGCGCTTGCCAGGGAAGCGCTTATTCCACTGAGTCATCTCCCCGGCCCCAAAAATAAAGCCTTGTAAAGTTCAGTGGGCGGCTTTCTTTTCTTTTTTTTTTTTTTTGTGGAACCGGGGATTGAACTCAGACCTTTGCGCTTGCCAGGCAAACACTTATTCTACTGAACCATCTCCCCAGAACCCGGCAATTAGGATTCAAACCAGATGTTTAGATAAGTTTTGTTTTTTGTCCACTACACCATGCCACTCTGAAAAAGACAGTAATAATTTGGGGAACACATTAGAAAACATTGAGCACTTTCTAATAAGTATTATTTTGTCATACTGCTACCCTACTCAGCTTTCCCCATGTTTATATCTTAAATTACTGACATAAAATAGTAAAGTATTCAGTCTCTGGATCTAGATGTTTTAGCTTTGTACCACCTACCACAATTGGTACCTTGAAACAAGCTACTTTCAGATAGTACTTCAGAGTTGTGAGAACTGAGAGACAATGCATAAACCATTTTAGAGACACTACTAAGAAAATTAGGTTGACATTAACAGCAATGAAAAATCAATATTCAAGATAACACAAATAAAAATCAGATAAGGCAAAGTAACTGAATAGAGAAACAAAAGGAAGAAGTCAAGTGACAACCAAAGTTTTGATCAAAGATGATGAAAATTACAGCTGCCACACACAAAAACCCAAAACTGAAAAGTAGCAGTTGCTCTTTGATAAAAGTAAGCTTAAAATGAGTGTACACATGAAAATAAAATTATATACAAGAGTGCTGGGCAACAGCAGGAATATTTAATGATTAATTACCACATAAAATGTCCATAACTAAATCTTTGGTCAGACAAGTAACATCCAAAAATCTACTGCTGGTTGCACGAATTAATCTTCTGTGAATCAGTGAGAATAAAAGGAGCAAAAAACCAAAACAAACATCAAAAATAGAAATTGCAAAAACTGGGCAAAGAAAATGATTAAATACAGAGGACTGAACACCTCTCTTTTCATTTAGTCTTTTTTTATGAAAGCACACAAATATACATTATTTTCTTTTAGGTAGACGGGTCTTTTTACTGTCCATGAAGTTTTGCTTTTCTAGAATATCAGAGTCGAAATCATCCCGTAAGGAATCTTTTCAGATTGGCTGTTTCCAGTGAGAAAGATGTATTTAAGGTTCTTTCATGTCTACTCATAGTTTGATAGTTCATTTTGGTATTGAATAATATTCCAATGTCTGGACAAACCAGTTTATTTACCCATTTATTTATCTATGCAGCTACTCAAGGTTATCTTGCTTGCTTATAAGTTTTGACAATTATGAATAAAATGCTACAAATATCTCAGCAGGTTTCATCATTTTTAAAATAGACACTGTATCACTCGAAGTTCTCCAGAGAAACAGAACCAATAGGGTATGTTTGATACATACAAAGAAAAAGAGAAAGTACCTCTCTCAACTGTAAAAGCTAATCTACATGTATATTGTAAACTAGAGATCTAAGTAAGCTAATGGTATTCAAAGGCCTGTGTGAGGGCAAAGGATAGATGTCCCAGCTCAATCCAAGAGAAAATTTGCTCTTCCTTTGACTTTTTGTTCTTGTGAGGTCCCCAGAGATTGCACAATAACCCCATCAGTGTGGTAAGTCTTTACTCAGTCTGTAACAGTGGTGGCAACCCTATGCACACATGCAGCAGCAGGCTGTTTGCATCACTGAAAGCTCCATAGTAAAACTCATCACCACTGGTCTATAGACTGAAGCGTAAGAGGCCGGGCAGATGGCTCAGCAGAATGAGTGCTTCCCTGGCAAGCACAAGGGCCTGAGTTCAATCCCTGGTTCCACCAAAAAAAGGAAGACTGAAGTGTAAATCTTGTCTGAAACATCCCCATAGACATACCCAAAAATAATGTATTACCAGCAATCTGGACATCCAGTAGCATAAGCCAGCTGACAAAAAAAAACTAACCATCATGGGCTGGGGTGGAATGGTGCAGGACTTGACTTGCTTAGCAAGCAATGAGGCCTGGAGTTCAATTCCCAGCTGAGCAAAAATAAGTAAAGAAATGTCTGGATTAGAAATAAGTATTAGGGAACACTGGCTTAGAAAACTAAGAGATGAGATTTACTAATGCACATAGAGTAAGAAGAGAAACCAGCACACAGACAAGTCAAGAAATATTGAAAAACGAAGTCATGGAGAAAAAGTGATCAAAGGGGTAGGAGGAAAACTATAGTGGTACTGTCTCCCCTCTCCCCTACAAATAAAAAAGGAAAATTTCAAGAGAAGTAATAGTCCATAGAAGGGAAGTTATACTTGTTGGCTTCCTATTACTACCCTTTTTCACTAAGCTTCCCCAGCATGCCTACTGTAAAACTGAATGTAAACATCCTCCCAGCTCCCTATCTTCAACATATTCACCAGTGGGGTCTCCTGGCACACTCTATTCTTTATTTTTAACTTGGTTTATCCATCCCACAATTTTCATGTATCTAACCAGCCTCTTCCTACCTTCTACCAATCCAAACAAAAATCACTTCCACCACTGCTTTATTATTTTCAATTATTTGTTCTACTATCTGTAAGTCAGAACTTGATGAATCTGACAGCCTGTATTTCCTATGACTAAGCTACACAAAAATTACTAAACTTTTCCTGTTGATGTCATTATAAATGTACTATCTCTAGTCTCAGCTGGGCCCTCATTACGGCCTAGCATCCTAAGAATTTTTTTATTTCCCTGTTCTTCCCAGTTTTGCATTCTCAAGAGCATGTCTTTCAAATTTTCTCTAAACTACATTCTATGGTTTGAATGTATCCACCAAAGTTCTTGTGTTGGAAACGTAATTCCCAGTATAATGGCATTGTGAGGTGGAACCTTTAAGAGGTGATTAGGTCATGAGAGTTCTACTCCTGTAAATGAATTAATATTATCATGGGAGTGGATTTCTCCAGCAAAAAGGATTTATATATATATACACACACAAAGCCCTTATTCATATACACTTTCCCCCTTCTCCTCCTCCTTTGTTCTTCTCCCTCCTCCCTTATTCACCTTCTACCATAGGACAGCACAAAGGGCCTTACTACTGGTGAGCCATGCTTTTGGACTTCCCAACCTCCAAAACAACAAGCCAAATAAACTTCTGTTCTTTATAAATTCAGGTACTTCCTTTACAGCAGCAAAATATAAATTAAAATATCATCAAACTCTATCCATCTCTTCCTCCACAACTTCTCAGCAGATGACAAAGCACAGCACTTGAGAAAAAAATCCCTCAACATACTGTTATGCATGCCCTACATGTACTTCCATCTGTGCTTTTTCTGTGCCCCCAGCCTCTCCTGCTCCTCCTTCCAAGCACCTGCTCCAGAGTCCTTTCCTTTTCTTCACAGGTCTCACATCAGACATAGCCTGCATTACCTAAATTCTGTCCTCTTCCTTATTAGCTTCTACTACTTGCACCTCCTAGTTTCTCCCATCTGCATTCAAAGCAAAATCCATGTATTCTCTGTTTGAGAGGTGTTGAACCAATTCCTTCTCTTTCATTTTATAAAATCAAGTTGTTTTTCCTCCTAAACATGACAGTCCATCACCACTGTCCTTATTATTCTTATCCTTTGCTAGTGCAAAAATCTACTAATTTGACAGTTTCCCAATTTTCCCTTCCTTTACCATCCATCCTAAATACAGGAATAGATTTTTATGATCTGGTCTCTTGTTTTTTTCCCCTACCTTTCACATCCTTCATACATCTTTTATCTAGACACACAGGTAATTCCAGAAATTCAGCATGTTCTCTTCAACTGTGGACTTTTCTTCTACTCATTATTCCACCTACTCACTGGATCCTTATACTAAAGCCTCCTACTAATCCTTTGTTTCAGCTTACTTATGCCTCTTGCAACAAGTCTTTGCTGCCAGGCGTGGTGGCACATACCTGTGATCCCAGCACTGGGGAGGCTGAAGTAGGAGGATCACTGCAAGTTCCAAGCCATCCTAGGATACACAGTGAACTCAAGGCCAGCCTAAACTACACAGGGGGACCCTGTTTCAAAAAAAATTAAAAAGAAAAGAAACAAAAAATCTTTGTTGGTTATCCAAAACAATGACCTCCTGTAGGTTTTATTCCCCTATATACCACACTAAAACAATGTACCTAGACCAATTAGCTCCTCCACTGGATTTTAACCACCTTAAGAATAAAAATTCAACACAGCATCTCAGTATTTTGCATAATATACAAGATATAATTGCATATATATAATTGCATGAATATTTCACTATCAAATGATGAAAATCTAACTCCCAAAACAGTACCTTTCCCATTGTTCAAATGAGATTATATCTACTGGGCGTGGTAATGCACACCTGTAATCCTAACACTTAGGAGGCTGAAACAGAAGGATCTCTGAGACCTTGTCTTAAAAAACAATAAAAGTAAATATATCTGAAAGTTGTTTTCATTATAGATGAGTTACATTATTTCAGACAAACCTTCTCCCACTAATACAAGTAAACTAACTGAACAAAACATAAAAATCTATATGGAAACATCAGAGAAATGGAACCATGGAAATAATTGGTTCTTTGAAAAGATTAGCACAAAACCAACAAGCATTATCATGGAGAAAGACAATGAATACATTACCAATAACAAGACTGAAAAATAGAACACATTATATCCTATGGGCATTTAAAAAAATCATAAAAGGCAAAACAACTTATAATGCAAGAAGTTACAACAGTGTCAATAATGTACACAGGACTGGTAGGAAGGGGTTTTCTGAACTATAAGCAACTATTTTCCACCCATCCTTTTTTTTTGAGACAGAGTCTCACTTTGCAGTTTGGGCTGGCCTTGTGCCCACTTCTGTAGTTCCCAACTTGCAGCAATCCTCCTGTCTCAACTTCCTAAGTACTGGCTCTGCCTCCAGGGCCCACTAAAATGGCAACTGAGACTGGGTGTGGTGGCATAGGCCTATAATCCCAGCTTTTGGAAGGCTGTAAGAAAGTTCCCAGCTATAAGAACAAGTATCTGTGAAAGCTTGAGAGAATGTTTTCTCTCCGTGTGACTCTCCTTAGGCACAGTCTACATCATCGATCACTTTCCTCTTTGGCCCCATAATCTCCTTGATCAGAAAATTTGGGACACTATCGAGTTACATAACGTTACAGTACAAGTTCTCATATGTCCTGAGTCTTATTCTCTCAGGCTTTCACAGAGAGCACATTGGCCAAACGATGGCCGAAACTCATCCACATGGCTGATACTGACAAAGGTTCTACAATCTGAGGTACAGGATCTCAGGATAAATCCTGAGGAGATTTCACTGACCTTATCAGACCCAAAAGCTACAACTCTTGTTGCATAGGTCCTGCTTTACCTTGGTCTTAACCATCCAGAAGAATAGTATAAAAACGAAATATAAGAAGAAAAGCCATGCTGTTATGTTGAGCTGTAGGGGACTCAGGTCAACAATTTCTGACATTGAGAGTCAAGCGAAGACCCAATACTATTATGGACTATTGGACTTTTTCAGAATATTTTGCTGAGTTAACACACCTATAATATTCAAATAACGGAACTTAACAAAAAAAGAGAATACAGATGAATGTCCATTTTGTATCTGTGTATTCAAAATGGTTAGGATAGATATATAGTTGCATGCTCTTAATGAATAGAGGGATTTGTTCTAATAGTGTTTGTAAATAGGATATCATGTCTGCATCTTGTACGGCAACTAACCACTAGGAAAAATGTATGCAATGTGTTAATTATTGAAACTGTCCTACCAATTTGGTTTGAAACTGTCTCATTGCTATTTGTTTCTCAATAAAATTATGGAAAAAAAAATAAAAATTAAAAAAAAAAAAGAACAAGTCAGTTTGGGGCCGGGGATATAGCTCAGTAGAATAAGCACTTGCCAGGCAAGCGCAAGTGCCTGAGTTCAATCCCCAGTTCCGCAAAAAAAAAAAAAAAAATCAAATGGGTAACCTTTTGGGGCTGGGGATTTGGCTCAGTGGTAGAATGCTTGCCTAGCAAGTTGGAAGCACTGGGTTTGGTCCTCGGCACCAAAAAACTAAAAATAAACCCCCTCTAAAAAAACAATTCAGCTGAGTACTGGGATTACAAGTGTGAATCACCACACCCATTTTAAACAACTATTTCTTAACCTGGGAGGCTATTACATGTATTTCTGCCTTGTGATTATTTGTCATTTTTGTTATACTTAATTAAAACATTTTAAATAAAAGGATCTATTTTGGAAACACAATATGAAGTGTCAACCCTATGCCAATACCCTACTGTAACCTACTCCTTTAGAATAAATTTTGAAATTTAAGTCTAGTGATCACTGCTATACTTCACCCTCAGACTAGTTATGACTTAATTTAGCAGTTTACTGTAACTACAAAACAATGACAATAGTAACTTAAGTTGTGGATGCAATTCACTAGCAATTTAAGTCTATCTGCATATGCAAACTTAAGTATACTGCTATATCCTCAGTATACAGCACAGAATTTGTATTCACTACACAATAAATAAATCTTACAACCTGTAGTATGCTACTCAACAACTTTAAAACTGATGGTCTATGAACACAAGCTAATTAAAATTTGATAATTTTTTTTCAAGTTAAATTAAACTTTTTTAAATGAATTTGGTTGTTACAAAGTTTCACCACGCAGGTCTGACTCGTGGAGATTGGTCTGCTTTCAGCGTCCCCAGCACTGGGATTACAGGCTTGCACCACCAGACTCTGGACAGCTCAGCTGGCTCTAGGGGTGGGGCTGGAGCAGCATGTGGTTCCTCAGATTGAATCAAGGTCCCCACACTTTAAGCTTACCTAAGTAGGTGCTTTAGTTTGCTGAGCTATCACCCCAGCCCTGAAATTAAACTTCTGAAGGATATTTTTAGGGGTTATATTTCTCTGTATGTCTACATCCAATATAAAGGTCTCCCATTTGCATGTGATATCTCAGTAATGTGACCCAATAGCAACATAAGTGTTTTTTCTTCAACTGTTTGTGTAATTTTAAGCATGCAAACACATTATGTACTCCGATCATTTTTAAATCAATCCTTTGAAAATAATTAAAACAAAAGTGATTGTGGACAGTACATGAGTAGGTGTAAATGAAATACAATGTGTCTTACTAAAAGTGAAAGTGAAGTCAACAATGTGTTTCACTAAAAGTGTTGCCTACAGGTCCAAGGACATGATGAAAAGTGATTTATAATTGTGATGCATTGTGTGAGAATTACTGTCCCTTAAATGTAGTCATTAAGTACTACAAACCTATACTAATCAAAATTTAAAAATTAAAAGAATTACTATCCCTTACATATGTGTATAAATGATGTAAAAACTTAATAAATTATATCTTTATAAACAATCTCAATTTTTAAAAATATGGTTAGGGATATTTACTGAAGCATTAACTGTAAAAGAAAAATGTAGTAATCTTTTTTTTTTTTTTTTTAATTTGGTACGGGGGATCAAACTTGGGACCTTGTACTTGCCAGGTAGGCGCTTATGCCACTGAGCTATATCCCCCCCACCCTAAGGTAATCTTAATGAATATCAACTGGGTAGTTAAATTCAATGTATCCATTCTAAGTTTATGGTCACTATAAAGTGAAATAAATTAGACACACATGTTGAAATACCACACTTTCTCTGGTATATGAAAGTGAAAGTGTAAATAAGGATCAACATGTACATAACAGATATTGGGACATAAGAAAACATTGAAATGGGAACAGAAACAAGGAAAGGTGAGGGGAAAAAAGAAAACAGAAGGGAAAAAAATGGAAACAAAGCTTTTGTAAATAAGGAGGGGATCAAGGGTTAAAGAGAAGGGAATGGGAAAAAAAGAAAAAGCAAGATGTATTATGTACAGGCACAAACCCACTATGATAAACCATTATGATTCATGATTATGACCATTAAAACAAAAAAGATAAACATTCAAGAACATATATTTTATAAAGAACTGGAAAAGTTTGTAAGCACCAAACACAAATGATAATTAATAGCTTACATATTTTATGTAAAAAAGAGCTATGCATAAAAATTTTTCATGATAAAATGCTGAATGAAAACTAATATTTATATATGTATATGCTTTCTATTGTTAAAAACACAGAACCAGGGGCCAGGGAGATGGCTGGGGCCAGGGAGATGGCTCAGTGGAATAAGCGCTTCCTTGGCAAGCGCAAGGGCCTGAGTTCAATCCCTGGTTCCGAGAAAAAAAAAAAACAAAAACACAGAACCAGGGACATAACTCAGTGACAGAGTACATTCATGAAGCTCTGGATTTCATTTGCACAAACACACAGTCTACAATTAAAGCAAAGTGTTGTGATTAGCTCTAGAATGTCCCCCATAAGACTCAAAATGTTCAGAGGTAGTTTGTGAAAGATGACTGAATCACAGGGACACTATAGCTCACCGGCTGTTAGGTCAGGCCTAGTTAGAAGAGGGTGGTCACTGGGTTCACAACCTGGAAAGGTTTATCACCCTCCCTGGACCTCCCTTTTCTGTTTCCTGGCTGCCATGATATAAGCAGTTTTCCTCCTCCCGATCCTGCCAAAAGCTCTTTCTGCCTTGGAGTCAGCTGACTATGAACTGAATCCTCTAAAAACCATTAGTCAAAACAAAGCTCTCCTTTAAATTATGGATATTTTATTCCAGTAACAAAAGTAATTGAGACAACTTATGGTATCAAAGAAATAGTGTCACTGCTTTGAGTATACTTAACTGTGTGGTTACTAGTGTCTGGAATTGGTATGCGGGAGGAGTTTGGAAAGGCTTGAAAATGCTGGCTAAAGTAGACTTAGAATGTTGTAAAAAGCAAATATATAAATGTATTTTTATACACTATATATTTATATATTTAGGTGCCAGGGGTCGAACTGACCTTGGCAGGCAGGTGCTTATGCCACTGAGCTATCTCCCCAGCCCCTATAAACGATATTTGATGGAAGATTCTGGTCAGTGCAACACTGGTCATAATGCTGATAGACATACACATTATAGGGTTGGCCCAGGAAGTTTCAGTTGGGAACAAGAACTCCATTAACAGCAGGACTCCAGATGATGTGTGTTATACTCTGGCAGATAATTTTTTTTACATTTTGCCCATGGCCTGAGACTGAGATTAGGGGTAGTATACTAATTAATGTGGCAGAGAAAATTTCACAGTAGTCCAACATTCTGGTTATGGCATGGGTACTATAGGCTGTTTTTAGCCACATTTACTGTAAGAATCTGGACAAATAGCAGAACTAAATAATTTTTTAAACTTTGCTGAAGGCCAAAAAGGAAGTACTTGTACAGCCTATAAACTTGTGGCCAAGGAAAGCTTGATTGCTACACAGATTAGCATTAAACAGAAGCCAAGTATCACTCATGAGGACAACAGGAAAAATGCCTTGAGTGCCTCTCAGGAATCAGCAAAGACTGAAACCCACTCTCACCCTTCACAGGCTCAAAGGTGAAAAACTGTAAAGCTTTATTCTGAGAAACCCCTAGATCTCTTGCTCCAGAAGGCCCACATAGTCATTCAAGCATTCACAGGCTGCTGTTTAATCCAAAGTGGTCTGGCTATTGCTCAAACTGGTGGCAGATCTTGATATTATCCACATGGCGGTCTTACAGGAATGAAGACTACAAGAGCTGTGGGGTTTGGAAGGTTTCCACTCAAATTTCAGAGTTGGACCTGGGAGACCAGGCAGTGTGTTCCTGAAAGGACAGTATGAAGCTGTCAGAGTAAAGCAACAAGTGCAAGTAGAGACCCTAAGACAGCAGTAGTAAACCTATGGCATACATGCCACAGATAGCTGTTTGTTATCACTGAACCCTCTAATACGTTTACCATCACTACCCTAGGAAGCTGGAGATGTGGGAACATAAATTATTTGCTGAGAAAAGCCACAGGCAGTAAGCAGAGCCACACTAAGAGAGAAGCTCTGATGGCAACAACCGGCAATGCCATAGGGTAGCACACTACTCAGCCCTATGGAGTTCACATCTCACAATTTGCCCCTGGTGTTAAGTCAAGGAACTACAAGAATGTTTACCCTATAGACCTTCACAGGGGCTCACAGCTAAGCATTTGCCTTGAGTCTTGTAAAAGACACTAGACTTAGACCTTTAACACCTTGGTGATTCTTAGACTATACATATTCTGCATAAAGAGATGGACATGAGTCATCAGGGTGGGATTTTTTTTTCTGGGTTGTTTGGTTGGTTTGTTGGTTGGCTGGCTTTGAGACAGTCTTGCTATATTGTTCAGGCTAGCCTCAAACAACAATCCTTCTACCTCAGAGTGCTGGGATTACAGGAATGAACCACCATAACTGATCAACAGCCGAGTCTTCTCAGAAACATTCAAGAACTAGGGCTTTTGATTAGATCATGAGAACACTCTAAGTTACTTGCTGTTAGAAGGTAGGGCCTAATTGGAAGAGGTGGGTCAGTGTGTGAGGGTATGACCTGGAAGGACATATCTCCTTCTCCAGCAATTCTACTCTCCTTCCTTCCTGGCTACCATGTTGTCAGCAGCTTTCTTCCTTCAGACCCTTCCATAATGCCCTTCCTGCATTAGAACCAACCAACAATGAGCTAAATCCTCTAAAAACCAAGAGTCAAACAAAATATCTCCTCCCTTAAGATGTGGTGGGTATTGGGCCAGAGGCTGGGGTTCAATCCCCAGTGTGCCTGCCAGCTCCGTCATGGGAGCACCCTGAGATGGAGACTGAGATTGGGTGTGGTGATGCACATCTGTGATCCCAGCACTTGGGAGGCTGAAAACAGGAGAATCACTATGAGCCTAATCTACATGAGACCCTGTATGAAAATATATACAAAAATAAATAAAGATGTAGGCATTAGGCATTTTATCTAGCAGTGAGAAAGTGATCAAGACATACAAAGCAACAGAAATAGCAGTAAAATAGATGTTTTATGTGCACAGGCAGATAAAGTCTTAAAAAGATACCAAAACTTAACAGTATCTAAAGCTTAGTGATAGGATCTTCCATGGTTTTGGTTTTTATTTTTATTCTTTTTGTACTTAAGCACTTCTGTATGTTTGTATTTTTTAATAGCATATACTATTTTTGTAGGTTTTTTTTTTTTAAACACAAGTAATATTTTTAAAATTAAGTAAAAAGAGACAGATGCTGTAGCTCAAAGTGCTTTCTTGCATGCACAAAGCCCTGGATTCAGTATCATACATGCACAAAAAAGTAAATGAAATCAAGTGCCGGCCAAATAAGCTCAGCAGATTATAGTGCTTGCTTAGGCAGATGCAGTGGCTGGTGCACAATGAGAGGGTGATTGAGACTGGGCGTGGTGGCACTCGCCTGTAATCCCAACGTTTGGGAGGGGAAACACAGGCAAATCACTACAAGTCTGATCTATGTAGTAAGACCCTGTAGACCCTGAACTAAAATACAAAATAAATAAATAAATGAAATCAAATTAAAATACAAAAGTTACTCAAAATTTGGACCGGGTAAGTAAATAACAAACATAACAATACAACAAAGAGTTTGGGAAAATCTTACAGACTATACTACTATTCTTCAAGTTCAGACATTTACCTCTGCTTTATGATTTGTCTTTTTTTTTCTTTTTTGTGATTTGTCTTACTTAAATGCTCTTAATGTTTTAGTCAAAGCTGGATGCAATGGCACATACCTATAATTACAGCGTTTGGGAGACTGAGACAGAGACTACCATGTTCAGTCCCACCTGGGCAATTCAACAGACTGTTTCAAAATAAAACAAAATAACGAAAGACTGTAGATGTAGCTCACCCCGGGTTTGATCTCCAGTGCCACAAAACAATATATATTTTGGTCTACATCAATTCTATTTTTAGAAAATTCAAAATTTCAGGTTGCTATGTGTGTAACAACATACTGTCTTACAAAAAACTTTTAATGAATAGACCTATAACATAAAATAACAGTAAAAAATATAATACAACAAAGTATATAAACCAGTAATAGAGTTGCTTATTATTAAGTATTATACATGTAGTATATTTTTATATAACTGGTAGCATAGTAGGTCTGTTTATATCACTACTCTACAAGTGTTTAACACTGCCATATGATGAGTCATATGGATATGATCTCACTAGGTAATAAGAATTTGTCAGCTACACATATATGACAGGGCCACAGCAGTATATCACAGATGCAGTCTACTGTTGACCTTCATTATTTATGTTTAACTATAGTTTATACTCCCTACCTGAGCCCAAGTAGGTAAGAGTTGACTAGACTAAAAACAAAACTGATGCTTACAGTTTTCAGGAAACCAATCTCTCTATGTCTAGTACACATTACATATCAAAATAGTATTTATTAGTATACAAGAAATCAACTTTGAAAAGTAACTAATAAGCTGGGTGTGGTGATGCATACTTTTAATACCAGCACTTTAGAAGGCTAAGGCATGAGGACTGCAAGTTTCAAATCAGCCTGGGCAATTTAGTGTGATGCTATCTCAAAATCACAAAATAAAAAAAGGGTGAGAAAAGAGCTTGTGGGTTCAATAACCAGTAGTGGAGGGAAAAAAACCTTAAAATATCTTGTTAACATGGACTTATATTAATATACTTACATGTTAAAGAATTTATTACAGGATGCGAATATAGCTCAGTGGCATAGTACCTGACTGGCAAGCACAAGGTCATGAGTTCAATTCCTTTTTATTTTTTTGGTTTTGTATTTTAGGGAAGGGTCTACAGGGTGTTCAGGGTCTTACTACTAGATAAAACCCGTAGTGATCTGCCTGTTTACAGCCTCCCAAGAACTGGGATTACAGGCCACCACATGCAGTATCAATTGCCATTTCAGCGTGCCCTGGGGGTGGGGCCAGCACAGCAGGGCCAGGGTACAAACTCCCCGGCTCCTGTGCCTATTTGCAGGCACTTTAATCTGCTGCACTATTTGGCCCACTCTGTGAGTTCAATTCCTGATACAAAAAAAAGTATTACATTTTTTTTTTACATTGTATAGTTAATTTTGTCATTTTACCTTTTACATTTTAACTACAAGTCATGCTAGTTAAATCTAGCTATATAATTTAATGTCAAATTATATCAAATATTTATATAATTTGGTAATAATAAATTCCCAGGAGGATGGCAAGTTCCAACCCAGCCTGCAATATCCTATCTCAAAATAAAAAATAAACAAAGGGCTGAGAACATAGCTCAGTGCAAAGGCTCTTGGCTCAATCCCCAGAATCACAAAATAAATAAATTGCAATCACTCTTAATCTCTACAAGATTAAAGCCTCAGACCACTTTAGGCTTTCAGGCCACAATCTGTTGACCTATAGTCTAGGCTACCCAGTAAACCATCATTAGTGAGGCATTTTTAAATAGGGTCAGGCCAGGGAGGTAAGTGCCTGCCTGTCAAGAGCAAGGTCCTGAGTTCGATCCCCAGTACCACAAAAGAATAAAATAAAATAGTAGGATTACAGTATTATTCTTTGTGTAAACTGTGTTGTTTCTATCAATAATACATGATCAAAATATTTTTAAAAGTTTAACAGGTCAGTATTAACTAACATATCAAACAGCAGTGAGACAGCAAATGAGGTTCAAATTTCTTTCAATGAATGGTATCACGTATATCTAAAATGTATAAAAAAAACTTTTTAAAGTTGAATAGGTGAGGAAGAGTAGTGACTACAAAGCAAAACCAACCCACGGAAAATTAAAATTATCAACACCTAACCAACTGTGCCATACAATCTTTTTTCTCTTTTTCATGCTATCTTCTTTCTCTATACCTTTTCTTATATTCATTGTTTCACCCATTTCCCATATCTATTTCCTTTATATTTATCAGGTCAACCCAATAATCCTTTTACATCTCAGATGAACTGATGGTGCCACTTTACTAGCTTCCTATGAGATGGCTTTTATCTATCACTTCTTTACTCATCAAGTTCAAACTCTTTATATCTGGCATTCAAGTTCCTTCACGATAAGTCTAAACTTACGTTTAGGATTGACTCTGAATCACTTCCCCACAGCAGGAATCCTAAAGTTCTTCTCTGCTGTCCTCTAAATAAACTCTATCCCTCTAGAACCTTATTCCTGTAACACTATTTGGACGAAGATGCTGTCATGGAACAGTGCAATACAGGGAAAACAAGGGATACACATGAAATATTTGTCATAAAGATTATATATAAATATCTTCACTGATAAACTACAGCTTATCAGTGATAAACTACTGTAAACTACATTTACATACTTTGTTCATAATTTTAAATTCAGATTATATTAATCTTTTACTATGTCAAAGTAACAGAAATACCTCTATCATTATCATTTTATACTCATACACACTTCAGGTTATTTTTCTTTCCAATTATGAATTTGTGACAAAGGGATATAATATTACACGAAGTTCTCCATTTAACTTTTTTGGATATTGAGTTAAGCTTAAAAGACCAAATACAAAGGGCTGGCCTGTTAGGTCAGAGGACTACAGTGCCTGCTTAGGCAGAGAACAGCGGCCAGGGTTTGATCCCCAGCATACAGTGGCCGGCCCCACCTACAGAATGTGCCTTGACTAGGCATGGTGGCATGCATCTGTAATCCCAGCACTTGGGAGGCTGAAAACAGGGGAATCACTATGTGTCCAATCATACTGAGACCCTGTAGACCCTGTCCTAAATGCATGAAAAAAATAAAAATAAAAATAAAAAATAAAAGGCCAGGGAGATGGTTCAGTGGAAAAAGCGCTTCCCTGGCAAACGCAAGGTCCTGAGTTCAATCCCCAGTTCCTCCAAAAAATAATAAATAAATAAAAGACTAAATATAGCCAGACATGGTGGCACATACCTGTAATCCCAACACTGGGGAGGCTGAGGCAAGAGGAATGGCTGCAAGTTCTAGGCTGGCCAGGGCTACAAAATGAGCTAAAAGCTAGCTTAAACTCCTTATCAAAGCCCTGTCTTAAAAAGACAATAAATAAATAAATAAATAAATAAGCAAATATTCTGCAAGAAGAACAGTTAACATACTGAATTCCCTCACTCTTCGCAGCACTGTAACTTCAGCCAAAACTGTGTGACCTCCACAAATGTTTTGTTTTTTCCCTCAATGGTGAAATGACAGTAACTCCTACTTCCCAGAGATGTCGTAATAATGAAATGAAAGGATGGAAATAATTTTACTGTGCTTCATATAAAGCACTCTAGAAACAGAAATTACCAATGCTATTATTAATACTCAAAACCCTAACATAATACTTATTTTAGTACTGTTTTGTTTTGGGTTTTTTTGAGGCAGGGTCTCAACAGGTAGTTCAGGCTGGTCTTGAACCCACTATGTAGCCCAGACTCATCTCCAATTGTCTGAGATCCACCTGTCTCAGCCTCTTGAGTACTGAGATTACAGGTGTACACCACCAGTCCGGGCCAGTACCTTTATTTTTGTTGCTTTTTGAAAATTTGAGCACAAGGTAGTAATACCTTATAATAGAAACGAAATAAGCAGTGTTTATACTATGTGTGTGTTATCACTCAACCCTTTATGTGAAGATGAAGAGAATGAGTGAGAGAAAAAGGACAGACATCTCCTGGAGACCAGTAGGGAGTATTCAAAAGGTAAATACTGCCATTCGACCTCTCTGAAAATATGCAAATGACGGGAAAAGTACGCTTACTGAGCTTGACAAAGGTGCACAAATATATAAAAGAGATTAAATACGTGCGGGGTTTACTTCAAAATTACTCAGCAAAGGGGAGCAAGACTAGCTATGAATTGTTAATCACTGAAAGGGCGCGTTGAATTACAGGCTTCTTCGTATCATTCCCTCAACTTCTCTATAACACGAAGATTTCCATTATAAAAAAATAAACAAATAAAATAAACGCCAAAGGCTGGTCTTTTCTTTGGGACCTGATGCCAACTGGGCACGGTTAGGAAGATACACAGGAAATTCTGGAAGAAGGAACGGAGACACTAAAACCCGGGCCAGGAGAAGCCGGCCTGGGAGAGGTGAGACGCGCACCCGCCGTGCCAGGAAAGGGCGCGACACCCTAGGGGCCCGCAGCCAGGCGGCCAGCAGGAAACTGGGGAGGTGGGGAGGGGGCACAGAGGGCAGGGGGAGGAGGTGGCTGAGAGAGAGACAGCGAGCGGGCCCAGGCCTGAGGCGCGCACCGACCTCCCCCGGCTCCGCCGACGCTCCGGCTCAGCAGGGCCCTCGCCACCCGGTTCCCTCCAGCGCAAACGCGCCTGTAGCTCACGGAGCCTGCCGCTCTTCCCACATTCCCAACCCGGCTCCTTGGCTTCTGCCCTGTTACCACGTCGTCCCGCCTCAGTCAAGCCGGGACCACTTTCCTCCCCGCAACTTTTTCCAGTCAACAGCCCCACTTACCGCCGCCGCGCGGCAGCCAGCTCCCTCACCAGGTACTCGGGTTTCCA
Organism: Octodon degus; assembly: GCF_000260255.1. NCBI lineage: Eukaryota > Metazoa > Chordata > Mammalia > Rodentia > Octodontidae > Octodon > Octodon degus. Next base: position 1,007,073 of record NW_004524667.1, on the reverse strand, counting down.
GAGAGGCTGTCCCGGGAGGTTGCCGCCAGTCAGCCAATCCCCACCCCGAGCCGGGACCACACTGACCAATTATCTGTCTGCGCCGGCTCGGAGGCGGGCTCAGGGAAGCCGCCGGCGGAAGCAGTAGACTGACCCGAGCTCCCGCGGCCACCTTTCGCTGTCGTTGTGCGCATGCGTGTCCCCCGAAAGGGCGTGTGCTTTCGTGTGCTCTGGAGTTTATCATGGCTACTCACCGCTGGTATTCAGTTTTGTGTATAAACCTTATGCTCTTGGTGAGCGTGTAGTCCCGAGTGTGTGAAGAAGATATGTTGAGCCCTTTTCGTCACAAACCGTGGGAACTTGTGTTTACCAGGCGGCTCTCTATGCGGACCTCACATCCGGGTCCGCGTCTGTTTAGGAGCAGGCATACAAGGTTGCTTAGAGTGGATGAAGACTTTATTTTCCGTAGAAGTTGTTTTCAAATCCAAGACAAATAAGCAGGATGTTGTCTTCTTCTTCTCTCTTTTCTCTCTTTCCAATTTATGGAATTTTGAAAAAAGATGGAAATGTCATTATGAAGGCAATGTTTACAATTTGAAGAATTGACAATATTAAGAATAAATTTTTCAATCATGTTTACACTTTCTAAAAATTTAAAAACAGGCTCCAGGCCTGGTGGCACATGTAATCCCAGCACTCAGGAGGCTGAGGCAGGAGGATTATTGAGAGTTCAGACCAGCCTGGACTACAAAATGAGCTCAAGGCCAGACTTAACTGCATAGTGAGACCCTGTCTCAAAGACAAAAAAAAAAGTTTAAGTCATTCTTAACACTGCAAAGAATTGAAATCACATAGAATGGTGTAGTGAGCTGACTGCTTTGCTGGCTTCTTTGGATGTCCTAAACAAAGGTTTCCATTTAATTTTTTTTTTTTTTTTTTTTTTTTTTCCATCTCTATTTCCAGCATTCATTTAGTTTGATTCATTGGGGCATGTAATTTTTAAAATTTGAATAGGCTAATCCAGATTTTAAATAATCTTGTGAAAATATGAGCATTTCATGTACAGTTAACCATATTCAGTATTGTAATATGTATAGGATTGATGAAATATTAATATGTATAGGAGGTGAGCTCCATTGATATTTCTTATTCTTTGTTTTTGGAGACATTGTGGCTTACATTACACAGGCTTGACCCTCCCACCTGTGGAGCTGAAATTACAGACATTCATTTCTCTATGCCTGCCTCATTGTTCTTTTTGTCCTTTCAGGAAGTTATTGCAGAGTGACAGTCTCTCTTACCTCCCATTGCAGTTGATTTCAGAAGTTGTTGAGCAGACAGGCACCTGGGGCTTGATGTTCTTGCCCTGGCTGGCCAGGCTCTTCCTGTCCAGGGTTTCACCCTTTCACCAAGAGCCTTAATAATTCATTTACTCAATAAGGGCGTCTTGAAGGCCTACTATGACAGCACAAAGATTGGAAAAAAAAAAGTTTTAAGCTACATGCTGAGCAAGCCTACAGGGTAAGAGGAAGATATAAATCCAAATTTAACCTGTGTGATCAAATGTCATAAAGGAACTAGGGATGAACCTATGAGATACACCTGAGCCTGCAGAGTGGCTCAGGGGAACACTTCAGGCAGGAGTATCTGGTCTGAGCTTCCTGAAAGACCAAGAGCTTCTGAGTTAAAACAGCTGGAAAAAATAGACAGTGGAAATTCTGGAAAAGGTCAGTTTGTTTTTCTAAGATATGTTGGGGTGAATTTCCTGCTGAACTAATACTTGTACTTCAGGACCCCAAGCTTGCACCACCCTTTGCAAGACCCAAGAGTAGACCCAAGCCCTGAGTTCATATGGCCAGGTGTTATGTTCTATGTTTTAACAGGAAAATGTCCGAAACCAACCCTCAAAAGGAAATTGGTTAAGAATGATCTTTTTTCTTTTTTTCATTCCAAACTTCTCTTCCTTCACACATGATTTTATCCTAGATTCTTTGGAGTGGCCCTAGAAATCTTTGAGATCTGGGTAAGAAAAAACTTGGGTTGCTTTGTGATGGGTTATTGTTGGGTCTCCTGATGGTGGAATGACTTGTAGGAATTCTCCTAGCCAAGTGGTATGGTACTTTAATGCGGTGAAACAAGGGCCTATTAACATTTCTCATGGCACCTGATGCTGGAAGTATGTAGCTAGTGGAGGACACAGAAAGTTAGAAAGGTGCTGAGCCCAAAGCTAATCCAGGGCGAAATCATCCAGTCACCACACTTTTAAAATTGTAGCCAGAGCTGGGCTGGTGTCGCACACCTATAATTCCAACACTGGGGAGGCTGAGGCAGAAGGATGACTTCAAGTTTGAGGTAAGCCTCGGCTATATAGTGAGTTCAAGGCCAGCCTGGACTATGTAGTGAGACCCTGTCTCAAAACCCCAACACAACAACAGCAATAACAATAACTAATAGATAAAATTGTAAAAAGATACTTTGCTTTTTATTTATAATAAAATTTAGAAGAACTTTAGTTTCATCAAAATAGTTATAAGAAAATAGCTCAGTAGAATAAGCGCTTGCCTGGCAAGCGTAAGGGCCTGAGTTCAATCCCTGGTTCCGCAAAAAAAAAAAAAAAAGAATAGTTATAAGAGAGTACAAATATTCCTGTGTACCCTTTATGCAGTTTCCTCTTGTTATGGCTTATATCTAGATGTCCCCACAAAGTCTCATCCAGTCATAGGTGGGGCTTTTTCAGAGGTGGCTGGATCTAGAGTGTGTGATGCTAGGATTGATTCATGATGCAATGCTGGGCTCAAAGGTTAAGGGTGTAAGTGCTACACATTCTAAGTTATTTGAATGAGGTATAAGGGATAGAAAGAGATACAGACATCCCTTACTTGTTTTGTTACATTTTGCCCTCCATGATCTATATCTCTTTTGTGATGTCCCTCTGCCAAGCCACCCTGCCTTAGAGCCAACAAATTATGGACTGAAACCTCTACAGGGAAGCGCTTATTCCACTGAGACATCTCCCCGGCCCCCATGAAACCTCTACAAACTGTGAGCTAAATAAACCTTACCTACTTTAACTTCTGGGTGTTGGGTATTTTGTTTCAACAATAAGAAAAGTAAGACATCCCTAATGTTACTGTGATATAGCTACAAAACCAAGCATTGGTAAATTGCCATTGATTAAACTCTAGACTTCATGTGTTTTTAACTGTCTCCTATTTTCTGTTCTAGGACCCAATCCAAGATGCCATGTTGCTGTCAGTTGTTATATCTCGTTAGTCTCTGATCTGTGACAATTTATCTTTACCTTTTCTTATTTCCATGACCGTGATGTGACCATAATAGTTTGAATTCCATCTGGTTAAGTATTAGATAAGATATCCCATGATGTGAATTTATCTGATGCTTTTCTCATAAAATTAAAGTATGGCTAGAAGGTTTGAAACTAATACACAATGAGTCCTTATGATACTAGCATAATTTATTACTAGTTATTTAACCTTGATCATTTGACTATGGTAGTGTTTGCTAGTTTCTCCACTGAAAAATTACATTTTTTTTTTCTCCTTTCCAAAACCTCTCCTTGGAGAACAAGTTACTAAATCCTTCTCAGTCTCTAGGGGACTATAATATTAAGCCTCTAGTACTAGATAGAAATATCTTACATACATTAATTGGACTTGTTCTCTAATTCAATCATTTGTATAGACACCTATATATTTAGTTCATGCTTGCTTTAATTTATACCATGGTTTTTATTTTGTTGTTCAAATTATTCCAGCTTTGACTACTGGGAGCTCTTGTATTGGCTTGTGTCTCATTTTGTTTTGTTTTGTTTTGTTTTAACCTCCTTTCTAGAACTTCAAGATGCTCCAAGCTCACCTTATATGCTTACTAGTCTAGTCCTTGAATCAGTCATCTCTCCAAGGAGAAATGGAACAGTATTTAGACACCAATATCTAGGCAATAAGTATGTGCATTGCTGAACGTCTCTGAATTGCAAGAGAGCCAGTAAATATATTACCTCCTTGATTTATAATTCTTAGTTTACATCTCTTGTGATAGCCTTAAAGTGATCCCAGTGAGCTCTTCCTCCTGCTAAATTCACTCTTGTATGAACCCTTCTTCCTAAAAACAAACAATATCTGGTGAATTGCTTTTTTTTTTTGTTTTTGTTTTTGTTTTGTGTTTTGAGACAGGGTGTTTCTATGCAGTTCAGGCTGCCCTTGAACCCACTATGTAACCCAGGCTTGCTTTGAACTCACAACAATCTACCTGACTCAGCTTACTGAGGGCTGGGATTTTTTCCAATTAATTTTTTTTTTTTTTTTTTGCTGAACTGGGGATTGAACTCAGGTTATTGCACTTGCCAGGGAAGCGCTTATTCCACTGAGCCATCTCCCCGGTCCCCTTCCAATTAATTTTTATTAGTAATAGTTGATTTTTGGCTCATTGTGCCATGCACAGAGCTATTCTCTTTAAACACAATTAATCCTGACCACAATTTCATTGAACACTATTATTTTACTGTCTCACTTTAGAGCTTGGAAAACTGAGTTACAAGGATGCTGCTGCTCCTGAATTGTAACCAATGGCTAACCTGAAATTAACTCACATGGGTGAATTCCAAATTACCCTGAGTGCTTGAGCAAACTCACATACAGCCGTTGATCCTGTGGCCTCACTACCCATAATTGCCTACCTGCCCTCAACCACACATTCTGAATAGCAAAGGTGCTCAGAATCCTCACACTAACAAGATGCTTAGTGCTAATGAATTGCTATCCCTTGGGATCTATTTGTTCCATTTGTAGGGTGAGTTTGGGTGCTGTGGGCAGCCCTTGGCTAGCATTACATTATGCACCATCACACTGAGCTCTACACGTGGATTTCTGATGCATAAAATTAGAAGGTAACAAATGATTCTTCCATAAAGCTGGTAAAGTTTTCTTTTCAGGACTGGGGATTAGACCCAGAGCCTCACTCAGACTAGACAAGTGCTTCACCACAGAGCTTCATGCCCAGCCCCTTTTAACCTATTTGAGACAGAGTCTCACCAAGTTGCCCAGACTGCCAGGAGTTTATGAATTTGCAATCATTCTAAACTAACCTCCTAAATAGCTGGGATTACAGATGTGTACCAGCAAGACTTACAGTTAAATTTTGTACTAATTTACTAGAAAGCAATAGATAACTTATGCAATTTCTGTCTCTTCTTGAAGATCAATAATGGCTCTAAATATTCACTTTTGAACTACTTAAAATATGTATATAGAAGAACTCTACTTAGAATGATAGGTGATGTTTATTTTTTTTTAGTACTGAGAATTGAACCCAAGAACTTCACACTAAGGTATATTCCCCATCCCTTTTTAAATTTCAGACAAGTTTTTACTAAGTTTCCCATGATGGGCTCAAACTTGCATTCCTTCTGCTTCAGCTTCCAGGGTGCTGGGATTATAGGGTTTGTGCCACCAAACACTATGTAAGTGATTATTCTGTAAAGCTAAATTTGGAAACAAATATAGAAAGTTACCATGAAGTCAATTGGGAGACGTTAGAAGAAAATAGAATTTTATTTTTGTTTGTGTATATTTGATCCTAGAGTTTTTGACCAAACTGATGACTTACTTTTCTTGACATAATCCAGGATAACCGCAACTTCATGTATTATTTGCAACATCGATTGAATAGATGAAAAAGAATCAGGGCTTTCTTACTATGGGCCTTGAAAATGTCTCTTGACTTGTCTGTGTCTCCAAATCAACAGAAAAGTAAAGGAGTATAGGACTATTATTTAGACAAAGAGATTTGTTATTGGATGCAGAAAGGTGACAACACTGTCTACCAATGACTACAGAGACATGTCCTAGAGTGGACATTATTTCTCTCTTGTACTGTTTTATTTTTGGTTTTGTTTTCTCTTCTCTTTTGTTCTTGCTTGTTTTTGTTTTTTTATGAGTGTGAACATTGTTTCTGTATTTTTATTTGTTGTTATTGTTCTACTATTTTTTCATTTCTTCTTTCTCTCTTTCCCTTCTATCTTCTTCATCTGTACCCCAAAGTTCATGTAATATTTTGTCCTCCAGCCTTGCTTCTAATGTCTTCTTCTTCTTCTTCTTCTTCTTCTTCTTCTTCTTCTTCTTCTTCTTCTTCTTCTTCTTCTTCCTCGTCTTCTATTTCTCCTTTTTTCCCCATAACTCTTTTAAAAATGTCTCCCCTGAGAGCAAAATTGCCATACTGAGGCCTTATTTAATACATACATTTTTCTGGTTTAAATTTTGTTGTAAACCTGACATGTCTGACAAGTAGTCATTTCCTTAGCATTCTCAATACTAGCAATAAAGCCACCATCCATAAGCAATTTACAAGCATCAACCCAGGAATTTTTGTTTTCTATTAACTAGAACAAAATAGAAAATGAGAAGATACTTAAGCAAGATTGAACCCTAAATTTCCACTTCAACACAGATAAACATGAGGGCAAATGAGGTAGAACAATCAGAAAGCCACCCATCTGGGCTTTCTGAAGACATAAAAAATAAAATAAACACTAACACAGTTGCTATACAGGACCTCAATATTCTATTGTCAGAAACAAATCACTTAGACAAAAAACCCAGACAGAAATGTCAGAACTGAACCATCTTTTGAACAAATGGGCTTAATAGATGTCTTCGTAGTGTTCCACTATACAACATCAGAATACATATTCTTCTCAACTACACACGGAATGTTCTTTAACACAGACCACATACTACCTCATAAAATATGTTTAAGTAAATGCAAGGAATTGAAATTATCCTACGGATATTATCAGACTATAATGAAATTGAAAATCAGTGCTAAAAGAAACCACAAAATTCCATAAACACATGAAAATTAAATAACACCCTCCTGAACAACCAATGGGTCACAGATGAAATTAAAAAAAAAATTAGACAGTTTTTACAATTAAAGAATAATGCCAGTACAACATACCAGATCTTATGGGGCACAATGAAAGCAATCTATTTGTTTATTTTTGGCAGAATCAGGGTTTGAACTCAGGCCCTTGCGCTTGCCAGGCAAGTGCTTATTCTAATGAGCCATCTCCCTGGCGCCAATAAATAATTCCTTTTTTTTTTTTTTCTGGTGGTACTAGGGATTGAACTCAGGACCTTGTACTTGACAGGTAAGCGCTTTTTCTACTGAGCTATCTCCCCGGCCCTAAAGCAATCTAATGAGAGTAACTTATAGTGATACATTTCCATATCATAAAATAGTGGGCTCAAATAAACAACCTAATGTTGAGCCTTCTAAAAAAAGAAGAGGAAATCAAGTCCAAACCTTGTACAAAGGAGAAAATTATCAACATCAGAGCAGAAACTGATATAATGAAGAAGAAAAAAGCAATATAATGTATCAGTGAAACAAAAAATTGGTTCTTTGAAATACTCAAAAACTCAAACCCATACAAATAGGAAAGAAAAGGGTGAATCTACAACAGATTTTACAGAAATCCAGAAGTTCATCATTAACTACTTCAAGAATAGGTAGTCTAATAAGATGCAAAACACAGAAGAAGTGGACAGAATCCTATCATATAAATTACCAAAACTGAATCAAGAAAATACATACATTCTAAGGAAATGAATATTAGTCAATGAAATTAAAAATGTGATAACCTACCAACAAAGATGAATTCACTGGTTCTGATGGATTCACTGCTGAATTCTACAAAGAATTTAGAGAAGATTTAATACCAATGATTTTCAAACTCTTTACAAATTCACTCCTTGAAGCAAGCTTTACACTGTACTGAAACCAGAGAAGAACCCAACCAAGAAAGAGAACTACAGGCCAATATCACTAATGAATATAAATGTAAAAACTTTCAATAAGATACTGTCAAACAGTATGCAACAAATCAGTAAGAAGACCATACACCATGACCAAGCAGGATTGATTCAGGGATGCAGGGAGGGTTCAACATATGCAAATAAGTAAATACAGTACACCATACTAACAGCTCCAAGAACAAAAACTGTATGATCATCTCAATAGATGCAGAAAGAGTATTTTATAAAATCCAACACTCATCGGTGATTAAAAAAATACTACATAAAATTAAAATAGATGGTCTTTATCTCTCACCTATAAAAACCATCTAGGACAAATGAACAGACAACATCATAGTAAATTGATAAAAACTGAAAGCTTTTACTCTATAACCAGGAACAAGACAAGGAGGACCACTGCCATAACACTTACTCATTGTCATTCTGGAAACATTAGCCAGAGAAATTAGACAAGAGAAAGAAATAAAAGGAATAAGCATAGAAAAGGAAGACTTTTAAATTGACAGTATTTGTGGGTGACATGATACTTATATAGAAGACCCACAGAACACCACCAAAAGACATCTAGATTTAATTAACTATAGTAGTATAGCTGGATACAAAGTCAAAACTCAAAAATCATTAGGGTTTCTATACACAACTAGCTCAGAGATAAAAATTAGGCAAACCATCTTTCACAGTAACATTCAAACAAATGAAATATCTAATGATCAATGTAATGAAAGAAGCAAAAGACCCTTACATTAAAAACTACAGTACTCTGAAAAAGGAGATTGGAAAGGTTATCAGAAAGATATTCCTTGCTATTGTGTAGTAAGAACCAACGTAATAAAAATGGCCATACTAGACAGATAGTGAGGTTAAGCTTAACAGCCTAGGTTGTATGGTAATAACAATAAGCTTCTCTTCTGGAGGGTTAACAACCTAAGTTGCAGACCAAAATTAGAGAAAAAGGAGGGCTGCAAGGAAAGCCAACATTTTGGCCCTCACCTTCTAAGGTCAATTAAAACTCAGGACATATGAGAACTTGTGCTGTAACGTCATGTAACTTGGTAGTGTCCCAAATTTTCTGATCAAGGAGATTATGGGACCAAAGAGGAAAGTGATCGATGATGTAGAGTGTGCCTAAGGAGAGTCACATGGAGAGAAAACATTCTCTCAGGCTTTCACAGAGAGCACATTGGCCAAGCCATGGCCGTGACTCATCCACACGGCTGACACTGACAAAGCTTCTATAATCTGAGGTACAGGATCTCAGGATAAATCCTGAGGGGATTTCACTGACCTTATCAGATCCAAAAGCTACAACTCTTGTTGCATAGGTCCTGCTTTACCTTGGTCTTAACCATTCAGCAGAAAAGTACAAAAACCAAATATAAGAAGTAAAGCCATGCTGTTATGCTGAGCTGTCAACAATTTCTGACATTGCCAGTCAAGCGGAAGACCCAATACTATTATGGGCTACTGAACTCTTTTAGAATATTTTGCTGAGTTAACACACCTATAATATTCAAGTAATGGAACTTAATAAAAAAAAGGGGATACAGATGAATGTCCATTTTGTATCTGTGTATTCAAAGTGGTTAGGATAGATGTATAGTTACATTCTCTTAATGAATAGAGGGATTTGTTCTAATGGTGTTTGTAAATAGGATATCATGTCTGCATCTTGTGCAGCAATTAACCACTAGGAAGAATGTATGCAATGTGTTAATTATTGAAACTGTCCTACCAATTTGATTTGAAACTGTCTCATTGCTATTTGTTTCTCAATAAAATTATAGAAAAAAATAAAATAAAAATGGCCATACTCCCAAAATTGTGGTACAGATATAATGCAATCCCAATCAAAACACCAGTAGCATACTTCACAGAACTAAAGAAAACCCCTTCCTAACATTTGGGACCAGAGGATACCTAGGACAGCAAAATCAGCTCTGAGTAACAAAGGCAAGCAGAGGTCATTACGCTCCCTGACTTGAAATTATACTAAAACCTACAGTGATTAAAAACAGAATGATACTGGCAAACACACACACACACACACACACACACACACACACACACACACACCCCTAGTCCTGAGGCTCAATGCAACATAATAGAAGGTTCAGAAAAGATTCCAAACATACTTAGCCACGTTATCTTTGACAAAGGAGCCAAATACCTTCAGTGGCATAGGCTTAGGTGGGCCGGGGAGATAACCCAGTGGAATAAGTGCTTGCCTGGAAAGTGCAAGGTACTGAGTTTGGTCCCTGGTACCATCAAAAGAACAACAACAAAAAAATAACCTCGTTAGTAAATGAAACTGAAAAAACTGGCTTTCCACATGTTGAAGATTAAAGGTAGATCCATATCTTTTACCAATTCCTAAGCTACAATTGAAATGGGTCAAATATCTACATATTAAAACAGAAACAATAAATATGCTGGAAAATAGAACAGGTAGAAACTGTGGCGACATGAGTGTTGGTGAAAACTTTATGACCAACACACAAATCTCACAGGAAATATCATAAAGAATCAATAACTAGATTTCAGCTTATCAAAAAAAAAAACCCTGCACAGCAAAAGAAATCACCAACAGAATATACAGACACCCCACAGAGTGGGAAAGATTTTTTTCTAGCTACCCCTCAGACGAAGGACTAATATCTAGAATATATAACAAACTTAAAAAAAATCAAGCCTCCAAAATTTTTTTTCATAATTTTATTGATAAATAGCCTCCAAAATTTAAAGACCCAGTCCAAAGATGGTTATCTGAAATGAATGATCACTTCTCAGGTGAAGAAGTTAAAATGGCAAAAATACATAAAAAATATTCAATGTTACTAGTCATTTGACAAATATCAATGAAAACAATGCTGAGAATTCATCTCACTCCGAAAGAATGGATATAAAGAACTCAACCAATATTATATTCTAGTAGAATTGTGGGGAAAAAGAAACCCTTCTCCACTCTTGGTGGGAGTGTAGCCTGGTTGAAGCATTGTGGAAATCAGTGTGGAGATTCCTCAAAGAAATAAGATTAGAGGTTCCATTTGACCCAGCTATTCTTTTGGTGTCTTCCCGAAACAGTTAAAAGCATCACACCACAGCAATATGTAAAACATCCATATTTATAGTGCCATAGTTTCTAATAGCTAAATCTTCTGCTTTGACCTCTTGTGTGCTGGAATTCTTTCCTTCTTTCTTCCCCATCCCTTTTTTTTTTCTTTTGATACGTGGTCTTAATTTTTCATCCAGGTTGGCTGCCTTGAATTGACTGTGTAACCCAGGCTGGCATCCAACTCCTGGTAATCTTACTACTCAGCCTTCTAAGAGCAGAGAATATGAGCTTGTACCACCATTCCTGGCTGTGTCCTGGTATTACAAGTGTTCATTATCATGTTCAGGTTTTTAAATATGTATATGTTTTGTTGTCTTTAAAAATATATAGTTGTTTGATAATGTGTGTAGAATTTATGATTATACAAATACACATTGTCAGAGCTTCATGTTCAAGAAACTATTTTTAAGCTGAAAAGTACTGGTTGATCAAAAATTTTCAGAAACCACTGCTGCTTCAACTCTGTAGAATGAAATTTTTTTGAGGGTAAGGATGGCTTTTGTTTTGATCCATATCTTAAACTGTCTCCTGCACAAGGTATGTTTTCAAAAAGTATTTCTTAAGTAACTCAATGAATGAAGCTGCCAGTATCTGACACAGCATCATGTGATTTGAGCAATACAGCTATTAAGAAAGCTGTCCTTCTAGATATATTCTGTTTTAAGATATTCAAAGCTAAGAACTAGCAAAGACTTATAATGATAAGTAGTATAACTTCTCTGGTGTCAAGTCCAGACATCAACTCTACTAGATATAATATAATATTGGTTGCATTTTTTAATATGGGGATATGAATTCTTAAAACCTAAATACTTCCCTGGGGCTTGTAATCATTAGGTACCTAGGAAATATAACTGTGTTCTTTCTTTCTTCCTTCCTTTCTTTCTTTCTTTCTTGCTTTCTTTCTTTTTCTTTCTTTCTTCCTCAAAGTCTCGCTCAACACAGGAAAGTAATCAGTATTTGCCTACCAGCACTCATACTTGTAGCTTTGGGAAACAGAAGCCATGCCAAACTTGTTTTTGCTGTAGGTCACATAGTGTGAAAGAGACCAATGTGAAAGACAGCTTTACTTCACTATTGTTGAGTTTATTATAAGAAGATAATAAAAAACTAGGAAACACAGTAGACTCAAGTAAAAGTGACCCTTTGTTTTAAAAATTGACTTACAATGAAAGTATGGGGGATATTAATAGAGCATCTATTCCAGGAATTTTATTCTTATCCACTTTCTTTCTTCACTAGAGGCCTTTAAAATTCCATCTAACTGTAATATATTACCTACACAGCAGAATCAAACTGTGAAATAGCCAATCAAAAAAATCTGTTCAGTGAAGTTGAGTGCAAGGGATTTATTTTTTTCAAAGATTTGCTTGCAGGATTTGGATTCCACTTCAGAGAAATACTGTACTTAAAAAAATAAAATCCACACTTAAAACCTTCAGTGGCTGCTACTTACAAACAAATGACTGATAAAGAAAAGGCAGTATTAAAAATACTTCATGATGAAAATTTTTATTGTTTATTGGTACACTTTTAGGTATACGTAATGATCACATCCATTATACGAAATTTGTACCTGTACATGATATATCTTTACAACTCACACTTTTCTTTTTTTTTTTTTTTTTCCGTTTTGGGTGAGACAAGGTCTCATTATTCAGTTCAGGCTGGCCTTGAGCTCACTTTGTAGCCCAGGGTGATGTGGAACTCAAAGTGCTCCTCCTGCGTCAGCGCTGGAATTGCAGGCGTGCACCACCGCGCTCCGCCCCCACCCTCCCATCAAACCCTCTTTCCCTCCTTATTTACAAATTTGAGAGAATTGTCTGATCAGAAATCCCTTGTATGTAAAAAACTTGTTCGCAAAACAAATTACTTCGAACAAAACTGTACAAACGATAAATGAACGAAATTTAAAAAAAAAAACCTAGAACTTTTTTGCGATTACGTATTAGGACCCAAGGAGGCAGGTCAAATATTACGAAACTGCTTTATTAGATGAAAGCGTTGCACTCGCTTTGGCAGCACATTTACAAAACTGGTAAGATACAGAAAAGAATCAATATCTAAAGTAATGCTGGGAATTGTAGTCCTGCGCCAGAAAAGAGAACGGAGAACCACGAGGTTCAATCCCGTGTTCTGGGTTCTCATTGGGCCTGACCGTTGAACGCCTATCGCATTTCCGTAATTCACCAATGAATGAGTAAGTGCAAGAAACTCTTCATTGATTGGACACTTATCCTCGCGTTGGCCTCGTTATCAGCCAATGGGGGAACAGAAGTGGCAGAGGTGCCAGGGTCACCGGTAGAGTCCGCCGAGCCTCCCCCGCCAGCGCCTTGCTCTTTGGCTTCTTCAGGGGTCTGGTTAGCTGTGGTTGCCCGGGCGGCGGCCGCAGGGCGAGGGGCTTGCCTCGCGCTGTGCGGGTCCCTCTTTTAGTAGACGTGGTTCGGCAGGCTCTCCGCTCCTCAGCCTCTGAAGCGGCAGGTAGGGTCCAGGGGCGGCCGACAAAGCGGCGAAGCCGGCAAGGCCGCTAAAGCGGCGGTCCTGCCTTCCCGCGGGACTTCGCAGCACTTTAAAACGCCGTGCTCCCGTGTCTCCTGTGGAAATGCTGTCTTCCTCTCCGCCACCCCAACCTCCAGCTTTACCAGCCCTAGCATTATTAATAATGGATGTAATATCACTTCTTTTCTTCCACGCCAGGTTGTCTTTTGGTGGCTTTCTGTTGTATAAACTTGCTTGTCTCTTAAGGAGACTGAAGGATATGATTGTTCAGTTTAATTCAAAAGAGACTGGTGTTTGCATCTCTGTAATTAAAAATATATTTATGCGGCTAGCAACTCCTTGCGTGATTCTACCGCCCAGCAAAACGGCGGGAATAGAAGTCACCACAGGTTAAATTATTGTGATTGTTGGCATTCTATTCAATGTGGCGTACTAATTTTCTTTGATCCAGAGCTTTGCTTTGATGCTGTTGTTAGGTCAAGAACCCGAGACTGGCAGGAGGTAGCTCAACTTCTCAAAGCAAGGTTGTTACTAATGAAAAAGGCAGATCTATCACAATGCTTTTTTTTTTTTTAGAACCATAAATGAATGAGGATTTAGGTTATGTGTGTATTCTCTACAGCTTTTAGCAAGTGAATGCTAAAAAATTCTGAGTCCATTGGTGGACCTTGAGTGAAAGAATCTTTCAGGCAACTGCCTAACTATAGGTATCTTTCATGTAGCTTAACTCCTTGCTTCTAAAGTATGACTTCCTGACAAGCAGCCCTTGTAATTTTGTTGGAAATGCAGAATCTTAGGCCGTGCTCCATGTACTGAATCATTATTTGTATTTATTTTTGTTTAACAAGATCCCTAGGTGACCAGAGCGCTTGTTAGTTTGGGGAACATTCATTGTCTTCATGATATGCTTGTCCAAACTTAACAAAAGAAAATAAAGATGCACAGTGTATATCCACTTGTGTTGTAATCAGCACGGAATGTAGAAAAACAAGAAAAAAGTAATTTTCTTCTGCAATTTCATCACTTACTAGTGAGGCTATGATTTTTTAAAAATGTAAATGATGTCTAATGGCAGTGTTAGCATAGCAACCAAAAGTAGTCACACTAAGCTGCATCCAGAGCCTCCCTCCTTGATATCTTTTAAAATTTGAGAGTGGGTCTGTATATCAGGCTGCGTATGAATTTTCTGTCCTTTTACCTCAGCCTCTCAGAGTGCTGAGATTATAGGGATACAGTTCAGGTGCTGATTTTAAAAGGAGAAAGGCCAAGACAAATGATAAATACTAATGGTGACAAATGCAAATTCAACAAGCTGATATTTACCCATGTAATCTGTGTAAAGTCTAGTTTCCCATTGTAGTATCACCCCACAGTTTTGTTCCATGTTGCAAGAAACACATGCAGTTAGTTTCTTTGGAAGGAAAGAGTAGATTTCCTGCTGCTTTTGTAGTTTTGTTTTTGTTCTTTCAGTTTTGTTTTGGATTGTGTTATCTGGTAGTAAAACTGAAACCTACTTCCAAATAACACAACTTTATGTTGTTCAGTGTGTAAGGAAAATCTCTTGTAGAATTTTCATATCTTATTTTCACCAGAAATTACCTGGTGTACTTAACTAAAGTAAGTCTTGAGCCGTACCTCCAAAGACTGCTACTTGGGCCTGGGTTATGGCCTAGGAAATTTGTATTTTAAGAATAATCAGTTTTGTTTTGACATAGGTTGTCTAGATACACTGGTTATTTTTTTTTTGGGGGGGGATGTTTTTTATTGGTTTATTTTTTGTCTTTAACACAGGAGCTCGCTGTGCAGTTCAGGCTGGCCTTGAACTCACTTTGTAGCAAGGGTGGTCTTGAACTTGCAGTGATCCTCCTGCTTCAGCATCCTGAGTGCTGGGACTATAAGTGTGCACCACATGCCCAGCTTATTGGTACATTTTGGATATACATAATAGTAACATTTTACCTGTATGTGATCTATCTTGATTCTTTTTCCCATTTCCCTCCCTTCAACCTCTCTTCTCTATGTTTACAGAAACTTTGTTTCCATTTTTCCTTCTTTTTTTTTCTTGACATTACTGTTTTCAGTACAAACACTACAGGAAAGCACATCTATTTGTTCTTGTGCATAAGGTAGAAGGGAGAATGAATTTTTTTTAAGAAAACCTTTATTTTTTGAGACAGGATCTCAGAAATGTAGTTGAGGATGGCCTTGAAATATGTATCTCAGCCTGGCCTTGAACTCACCACAGTCTTCCTGCTTCAGCCCCTGGAGTGCTGGGATTACAGGCGTGCACCACCATGCCCGATGATTTTTTTGTTTTTAATACATTATGATTCACTGGCTGCTGCAAAATTGCTCATATCAGCATTTCAGTTATTTAAAAATGTTTTGAGGTCCACCCATTTGGGAATGGAGAGGGTAGGAAACATTTAAAGTCATTTTTCAGCCTTTGAATGGACATATTTCTATCAACTTGAGTGCTTGAATGAAATTAATAAAGGTAATACAAAACCACAAACTATGATACATAAATTGGGGTTAAAGTGCTAATTTTAGTTTATCTGTTTCCATTTTAAGTATTCTATAGCTTGCTCTTATAAAATCAGCCATGTATGGACTGTAAACTCTACAGTCCAAAAAGATATTGATCATTTAATGGGATTTGGATAATGCAGTTAGGAAAGGATGTCAGAGTAACTTGATATTATTAAAAATATTAAAATGAAAGAATGAACTCTTAACAATAAGTAGTTCTCCTTTGAAAGTTTACAAAACTTCCCTGACTTGGGGGGCAAATCATAGCTTCTGCCTGTCTTTCTTGCTTTCCTTTAAGCCTTTTAGAAATGTGGCATTTAACCACAGCTTTCAGAGCCATTTTGTTAAGTGCTTTGATGACTAGTTTTTTCTTTCAGAAAGCCTTTCATAGATCCTGTTTTGAGCCTTTGCCTTGTCAGTGGGTTTGGAAGATGACAAGTTTTAACCTTTTTTGACTTTTGTTTATCTCAAAGGAACAGGAAGGTTATATAGACACTAATCCTCTAGTGATCTGAGCTCAGTTTCTATGGCTAGGTCAATTTGAAATGGTTGATCACTGAAGAATTGTGTAGAGTATGTACATTATGATATTCACAGCAAAGAAGTGGTCAAAGGAAACTCCTACTTGATAACTTTGCTTTTGTGTAACTCTTATATCAGTACTATAACATATAACAGAATAAAACTATAGTATTATACAGTGCAGTCACCAAAAGTTACGGTAGTGTGTAAACAACGTGTATTATACAAAAAAGATGAGTTATAAGTCTTGAATGGTGGCTCATGAGTCTGGAGTGTTTTTAAACAGGAAAGTCTTTAAATGAGGAATATCTGTATATAACTTTTCAAGGATCATTCTTTCTACATAATTACTTAATTACCTTAGAATAGTTTAGATGTGAGTAGAACCTCTTAATTTCAAGACTGGCATTTTATTTTAAAAAAGGATTGCATTCTGTAAAAAGGTTATCACCCAGAATATTTAGTTCCTAATTATGACTTTTTTGGGGGACTCCCCTCTCCTCTGATACGGGGGATTGAACTCAGGACCCTGCACATGCCAGGCAAGCAGTTATTCTACTGAACTATCTCCCTGACCCGAAAGTTTGTGTGTGTGTGTGTGTGTGTGTGTGTGTGTGTTGCAGGGTCTCACTACACAGCTCACAGCCCAGACTTGTAGTGATCCTCCTGATTTTTGCTTCCCTAGTGCTGGGATTACAGGGATGCGCCACCATGCCCAGACTCAAAGATGTTTCTCTTTTTTTTTTTTCTTTTTGGTGGTACCAGGGATTGAACTCAGGACCTTGGGCTTGCCAGGCAAGCACTTATTCCACTGAGCTATCTATCTCCCCATCCCTTTTGGGGGATTTTGAACCAGTAATTGGTTTTGCAGGTTCCATCTTGAATAGACCTTGTGCTAGTGATAGCATATAAAACTTACAGGAAAACTGGCCTGTAAACAGGGATATTCAGGGTGCTTTTTATAGAGACATCTTCAAGCAGCATACCCTCAAATCCCTTAAGTATTTTATTTTTGGTTGTTTGAGAGTGGATCTTGCTGTGTGGTCCAGGCTGGCTTTGAAATCACTATCTAGCCCTGATGGCCTGGGGATTAAGGTATGTGCCCCTCTGCCTTGCCTTTAGTCTTTTATTTTATTTTATTGAGAAACAAATATGAATGAGAAAATTTCAAAGCTGATTAATAGGACAGTTTCAATAATCAATACATTGTACATTGTTATCTTCTTAGTGGTTATTCATAGTACAAGAGGCAGACAGGATATCCTCTCCAAACACTATTAGTACATATCTTTCATATTGAATTAAGCGAAAGTAGCTGTATATCCTATTTTGTATATACAAATACAAAATGTTCTTTTCCTTTGTATCCTTTTTTTTTGTTTAGTCCTGTCAGAGGTGGGTATTTTATTGGCATCTAAATACTATAGGTGCTTGAATTCAGCAAAACAATCCAACACTGTCCAGCACTCTATAATAGTAGTGAGTTATCCTCAGAAGTTATTTACTTGAGCCTTTTACAGCTTATCGTATTAATATGGCTTTCCTTTATATACCTCGTTTTTATACTTCTCTGCTGGATGGTTAAGACCAAGATAAGGCAAGACCTATATAACAAGAAATGTAACTTCTGTAGCTGATAAGGTCAGCCAGGTACCCTGAGGATTTATCCTGTAGCCCTGTACCGCTTTGTAGATGCTTTGTCAGTGTCAGCCATGAGGATGAGTCACGGCCATTGCTTGACCAATTTGCTCTCTGTGAGAGCCTGAGAGAATGTTTTCTCTCCATGTGACTTTCCTTACTTGCCTTTAGTTCTTGTCAGTGTATTTAGTCCATTGCCCTTTCTTTTATCCTGAATTTTTAGAAATGACTATAGAAACAATATTTTCCTTTTGAGAGAATTACTTGGCAAACATCCTACTCTAAAGTCTTTTCAGAGTCCTGGTTACAGTTGCTTGAAGAGGTTTTTTTTTTTTTTTTTTTTTTTTTGTGGTTTTTGTATGTGTTTGTTTTGAGACAGAGTCTCACTTTGTATT
>NW_004524667.1:971782-985985 GCF_000260255.1 Octodon degus | reverse complement strand
ACTTCTCGAGGTGCTGGGCTGCCGGTCCCCTCCTTGTTCTTCCACTGACCTCCCTGGGCCGGCTCCCTCCTTGCCTCTCGTGTTCTCCATCCTGAGCAGCCCAGAAGGTGGAACTGATAACAAGGAAATTCCTTTTCCCTAATTGGAAAGTCATTTTTTTTTTGGCTGTATGTTGTTAAAGATCCAATAAAGTCATTAAAGTACCATAACACTATTTATTGAAACAACTTTTTCCACTGATATTGTTTGACACTATATACTTAAAAAAACTGTTTATTTGGTGCAGGGTCTCGCTATGCAGCTCAGACTCATAGTGATTATTGTATCTCAACTTCCCCAGTGCTAGGATTACAGGTCTGTACCACCACACCCAGTTTCCAGGGCTGGCACAGTGAGCCTGGGATTCTGGGGCCAGCACAGCATGCGGTACTGGGGATCAAACCCCTGTCCTTGCACTTACCAGGCAGGCGCTTATACTACAGAGCTGTCTCCCAACCCACTATATACTTTTAGACTACAATTTATTGAACATTTACTTTGTGGTAGCCACTAGTTTAAGCTCTCCGTTGTCATTCATCTGGGCGATAAGCTATTTGGTAACTTGTGATTGTACCCATTTTACAAATGAAGAAACTGAAACAAAGAGTGTAAGGGATTTGACTAAAAGTCATAGTATTTAAGAGAGGGGCTAGGTCTAAGTTGGTAGTTTTCTTATATGAAATACTTAAGTAGTTTTCTTGGGAGAACTGTCTTACCTATCACCTTCTCCCATTACAATAAAGCAATTACATTGCTTTATTCCTGTAACTTTGAATATTTCAATACATGGTAAGGCCAAGTTTGCTTTATCAATTTTTTCTCTGAATAGAATTTTAACCAAAGCTCTTTCTGGACTTAACAGAATAATTTTTTCTCTACAGCCCCAACAAATTGGCATTTTTATTGAAATTAACATTGAACATACTCATTTGTGAAAAGTATTTACACTTTGATATTTTTCCCAAGGAGGAATATACTATGTGATTTGATTCAAGTTGCTATTTTTGACTCTCTGCATTACTGAAGATTATTCTTTGATATTTCATTTCTTTGGCTTCTGTATGTTTAAGATACTACGTTGTCTAAAATATTTTGTTTACTTTTATGGAAAAAAGTTATGCTGAACTAAAGACTGCTCACCAGTTTAGGAAATAGTAAATAAGATTTTTTCTTTAATTTTGTATTTGTTTATTTGGTACAGGGTCTTACTATGCAGTTTGGACTGGTAGTGATCCTCCTGCCTCAGCCTTCCCAGTGCTGGGATTACTGGTGTGTGCCACTACAGTCAGTTTGGAGCCAGCACGGTGCATCTGGGGTTATGGGGTTGGCATGGCATGTGGTACCTGGGATTGAATCTGGGTCCTTGTGCTTGCCAGGCAGGTACTTAGACCACTGAGCTGTCTCCCTAGTCCTATGAATAATATTTTTTGGCGTGTTTCTACCATTTAGCTTGGGGCAAATTATTTAACTTCCCTGTGACCATTTCCTTATCTGTTAGGTGAATGACTTGAAATTCTATTTCCTCCTTCCTGTTCTTTTTTTTTTAGAAGATGAGACAGAGATGGACAGATATGTTTAGATTCAGTTCTGATTCACTTTGATATTCCAAACTGCCAGGCTTAGGTTTTGGGGCTTGTTTATATAGCCTTTTAAAATACCTTTTTCTTAGGGAATTTTATCTTTTATAAAGTCAGTATGCTGGGGCTTTTTGTTCATAGATGAATAAGGATCAGAGAAAGAGGCAGAGAGGAAAAAAAAAGAAAAACTGTCAGTCAGTTTTCCCTAAGGCACTTGTTTTAGGATCAGACAAGTTCAAGGGGAGAAAAGCTCTGGAGAAAAGCTCTGGCAGCTCTTCTCAAACTGAGAAGTCTGAGAAGCATAGCAAAGGTTACAAGCTTGAAAAGTAAAGGTCTTATTTATTGTAACGTCTGTGTTAAAATACGTATTGCTAAAAAAGAATTTATTAGGATATTGAGGATGACGTTCTTTAAACATTGTGCACACAAAATAACTTGATTTCTTCAGCTTATGTTGATTTTATTTTTCTCAAACTATGGAATAGCCAATTTTCTTCTTCTGTGTGTGACTTAGATTCATTTGCTTCTTGCTAAAGATGTTGCAATCCTGGTTATTTAACACGTACTCTAATTAACCTTAGTGGCCTAGAACTAATTTTGCAAATCTTTTCTACAGGATTTAAGAAGATTTTATTCATGTGCATGACATAGAAGATGAATTCTTCATCCTCCACCATGAATGAAGAACCTGATGCTCTATCAGTAGTTAACCAGCTGCGGGATTTAGCAGCAGATCCATTAAATAGAAGAGCTATTGTCCAGGATCAAGGATGTCTGCCTGGCCTTATTTTATTTATGGACCATCCCAACCCCTCTGTTGTCCACTCGGCTTTACTTGTAAGTTGCCTTTAGCATTTTCAGTCTCAGTGTTTTAGTTTCGCAGTAAAGGGATCTGAAAGTGTATTGGATGGCACAAAAGAATTAAGAGACAAGACCAAATAATAGTTTGTATTTCTGTATGTGAAACATACCGAAACTATAGTACATGAATAGTCTATTTATACAAATGGCAGCAGGCTACCTTGTTTTTATTCTGTAATGTAAGTGGTAGCATACTGCATACGGAAATTCTTCTACTATGTATTTTTAGTTAACAAGATAATCTATTTTGTTTGCTTGTTTTTTGTTGTACTAGGGATTGAGCCCAAGGAGCACTGAGCTCCATCTGCCACCCTTTTTATTATATTTCATGACAGGGTCTTGCTAAATTGCCCAGGCTGGCCTTGAATTTGTGAATCTCTTCCTCAGACTCCCAAGAAGAGGAGATGATAGGCACTTGTCATCACATCCAGCTCATTTCATTTTTGAGGTAGAATTCTCACTGTTGCTCAGGGTATTGACACCTTAGCCTCCTAAGTAGCTTAGACTGTATGTGTGTACCGCTATACCTAGTCATAACCATTTGTGTTTCTTTTGTGGTGCTGGGTATCAAACCCATGGATTTACAGATGCTGGGGGAACACTCAACCATTGAAGTATATCCTTTAGCCTGTTAGCTAAAAAGGAACCATGATAATGTTATCAGGTCAGTCTAGAGAGACGCTTCAAAAGGCACTGTATTGTTTTTGGTGCTGGGGCTTGAACCTAGGGCCTCATTCATGCCAGACAAGCATTCTTATCATTGAGCTGCATCTGTCGATGCTGGCCTCAAACTTATGGTCCTCCTGCTTTAGGGTCCTGAGTAGCTGGGATTATAAGTGTGTGACATTTCACCCAAGCTGGTTTTAGAACATTTTTATTACCTCAGAAAGTAATTACTTTTTATTGTTTGCTCTTTAATCCCACAACCTCTGTCCCTATACAAGCACCAATGTGTGTTCTGTCTGGTTTTGCTGTTCTAGCAAGAATGCAGATAGATTTTTCATATCAATAGAATTATGTAATATGTGGTCTTTTGTGACAAGTTTCTTTCACTGAACATGTTTTTAAAGTTTATCCATATTACAACATGTATTAATACTTCAATTTTTTGAGGCTGAGTAGTGCTCCTTTATATGGACATGACCTATTTGTTTATCCATTCATTAACTGATAGGTGTAGGTGTGGGACTTGTTACTTTGTTTATTTATTTTTGTATTTTAGTACAGGGTCTACAGGGTCTCACTACACAGATCAGACTCCTAGTGATCCTCTTGTTTTCAGCCTCCCAAGCACTGGGATTACAGGTATGCGCCACCATACCCAGTGTCAATCCCTGTCTCAGTGTGCCCCGGGGGCTGGGCTGGCATGGCATGCTGGGGATTGAACCCTGGTCCCTGCTTCTGCCTGAGCAGGCACTTTAGTCCGATGAGCTATCTGGCTAACCCGGGGCTTATTATTTTAATATGAGAAAGAAAGTTACAAAAATAGAGAAAGTCATAGCTAGCAATGCAGAAGGATGCTGGGCATGGTGGTACATGTGTATAGTATAAGCACTTTAGCGGCTGAGGCAGGAGGAGGATCTCCATGAGTTCGAGGCCAGCCTGAGCTACATAGTGAGACCATATCTCAAAAAACAAAACAAAGCAGAAGGGGTTATGTTATGAGTAATGTGGGGGCTAGAGAAACATGTTAAAGAACATAAGGCAACAAATACAGAATGTGATAGTTTCTTTTTTTTTTTTTTTTTTCAGAATGTGATAATTTCTTGAGGGCAAATAATCTGATTCCTTAAATAGTAACGGGCATTAAAAGCAACTGGCATCTAGGATGTAGAAAGTGATGGTAATAATAGTTATTAGGTTTAAAAAAATAATGGATTTTTAAAAGACAAGGGCCTATCCCATTTTGAATCTCGATTTTGGATCCCTGTCAATCCTGTTTTAGATCTCCATTTAAATAATTTTTAAGTAGCTGGAAATGAGTATGGATATTATGTATTGGAGAATCACTATTACTTTTGCAGGATATTATAATAGTAATACCATTAAATTCATTTAAAAATAACAAAATTTTCTAGGGATGATACATTGTCTTATTAGATTTTTTAATAGAACATTTTTGTCGGTATGAAGGATGAGGATAGATGAAACAGAATTGCTAGTTGACAATTGTTGAAGCTGCACAATGGGTGCATAGGGTTTGCCACAAATGTGTTCTATTCTTATGTGCTATAAAATTTTCACAACAAAAAAGTTTAAAAGAAAATTAACACAGTATGTTACTTGCTCTCCTTTACTTAAGGACTCATGATAAAGTCCCACTTAGTCCAATTTCAAAAATTTATACAAACCTGAGTTTTTTGTTTTGGTTTCATAGAGCAAAGTTTAATGGGCAAAAAAAGACATTGCTATAAAAGTGAGCTGGAGTAACAGATGAGAAAAATTGCCTGGTTTCTACTGTGGGTGCTGATTTAGGAACAAAGTAAGGAAGCAAAAGAGAGAAGCTTTGGTTTGTACATAGGAGTTTGGGGCTGAAGTAGTCTTTTTTATTTTTTTGTCATAGACTAGAATGTCTGAGCTCAAAAGGCAAGGGTAGCCAGAGAAGGAAATTTGGACTTCCTAATTCTTGAAAATAGGAAAGGTTGGGGCTGGGGAAATGGCTCAGTAGAATAAGTGCTTCCCTGGCAAGCGCAAGAGTCTGAATTCAGTCCCTGGTTCTGCCAAAAAAATAAAATAAAATACAATAGGAAAGGTTGCTGACTGAGAAAGATGGTAAAATTGGTTAGTACTAATGAGTACTAGTTTGTTTCATCTCACTGAATTGCTATATGACTTGGTCATGAAACACCCTTTTTTTCTTTTGGCCCAATACAAGCCCTAAGAGGCAAATAGTTGAATTTGTTCATGGTTGATATTTGGCGAGGTAAGCTGGACAGAATGATAACAGGAAGTTTACATGCAACAGAGTTGGTGAAATGTACTGTAGGTGCTAGACTGAATGATAAGAGGAAGTAAAATTATAGAGGAATGGAGAGCTAAGTAGAGCAATCAGTGGATAAAAGTTGCCAGTGAGATTGAAGAACAGATGTGGTGTTTTCATAATACCCTTTTATTGTCACAAGTGATTATTATGTATTTTGTTATTTTAATTTACTCTGTGTGTGTGTGTGTGTGTGTGTGTGTGTGTGTGTGTTTGTGTTTGAGATAGTCTCTCTGTGTAGCTCAGGCTGGCCTTGAGCTCACTTTGTAGCACAGGCTGTTCTCAAACTTGCAGCAATCCTCCTAGTTCAGCCTCCTGAGTACTGGGATTACAGGTATGCGCCACCATGCCCAGCCAGCTATGCATTTTAGTTTATCAACCTACCTTTAAATGAGTCATACATTTTATGTATTGTGTAAAAATACTAAAAGTATGTTTCCATTCCTTTCTCACATCTTTTGTTATATTTTATCATACATTTTACTTATAGATGTGTTTAAGCATCTACATTTACCGTACTTTGCTTTTCTTTAGTCAGTTATCTTTTGTTTGTCAAACTCTTGTTTTTTTGTATGAACAATTTTTTAATACTCCAAAGTAGAAATGATGCAACAGAAGCAACTTTTAATAGTATAAAGAGACATAAAGTGGGAATGCTATTGGCCACTGGGTGCTGCAAATAGGGCAAGTAACAGTCTGTGTGAGGCAGGCACTATGCAGGGAAAGGGAGGCAAGGTAGCACATTCTGGACAGATAGTGACATGAAACTTGTACTTGTCAGAGATCAAGTAACAATGTGCCTGGTGGTGTTTCTTTATTCTGTTGATCCACATATCTTATTTTTGTGCCAGTACCTTGCTGTTTTTATTACTATACTTTTGTCATGTTATTTGTTATTAATGTATTTGGTTGTTTTGAGACAGAATCTCACTGTGTATTTCAGGTTAGCCTTGGATTCACTATGTAGCCCAGGCTGGCCTCAAACTCATAGCAATCCTCCTGCCTCAACCTCCTGAGTGCTGGAATTATAGTTAGGTACCACTCCTGGCTGTAATATAATTTAAAATCTAAAATCTGGGATTGTGATGTCTCCTCCTTTGGTCTTACTTTCCAGGATTGCTTTTTTGCTATTCTGAGTCTCTTTAGGTTCCATTTGAATTTTAAGGTTGTTTTCTGTAGTCTGTGAGGAATGCTATTAATATTTTGATTGTGATTGTATTAATTCTGTATGTCAGTTTTGAAAGTAAGGATATTTTGACTATTGATTCTATCTCTTTAGGAGTGCAACTTCTGATCTCTTTTTCAGAGTAGTGTAGTTTCATTGCAGTGTTCTTTCACTTCCATAGTTACATTAATTCCTAAGTATTTCATTTTTCTTGATGCTATTTTTTTTTTTTTTTTAAATTATTTTGTGTGTGTGTGGCCAGCTCAGCCCACCAGGAGGCGGGGCTGGCTGGCATGTGGTGCTGGGGGATTGAACCGCGGTCCCAGTGCTTTGATTAGCTTAGCTTGTTTTATTTTGTTTTTTTTTAAAGTAGGTGCTTTAGACCACTGAGCCATCTCACCAGCCCCTTCTTGATGCTATTGTGAGTGGCATTTTTTCCTAATTTCTTTCTCAGTAAACTCATTATTGATGTATAGGAATGCTATTCATTCTCGTTTGTTAATTTTGTATCCTGCTATGTTGCTGAGTTTGGTTATTCTAGGAGTCTTTTGGTGATATTTTTTAGTTTGAGGATCATATTTGCAAATAATTTTATTTTATCCCATTTGTATACATCTAGTTTATTTCTTTCTCTTGCCTGATTGCTCTGTTTTAAAAACTGCATTGGATAGGAGTGATGATAGTGGACATCTTGTCTTATTCCTGGTTTTAGAAGGAAAACCTTTAGTTTTTCCTCATTTAATAAGATGTTAGCAGTTGGCTTGTCATAAATGGCTTTTATCAGATTGAGATAAGACCTTTATACTTATTTTGTTCAGTGTTTTTATCATTAATAGCTGTTGGATTATTTCAAAGACTTTCTGCTTCTAATGGGATGATAATCTTTTGTCATTCTGTTTATGAAATATGTTACATTTATTGATTTGTACGTGTTGAGCCACTCTTGCATTCCTGGGATAACACCTACTTGGTTATTTTTATTTTATTTTTTTCCCATAATTTTATTGAGAAACAAATAGCAATGAGACAGTTTCAAATCAAATTGGTAGGACAGTTCTACTAATTAACACATTGCATACTCTCTTCCTAGTGGTTATTTGCTGTACAAGATGCAGACATGATATCCTATGTACAAACACTATTAGAACAAATCCCTCTATTTATTAAGAGAATGTAACTGTATATGGATCCTAACCATTTTGAATGCACAGATACAAAATGGACATTCATCTGTATCCCCTTTTTCTGTTTAATTCCGTTATTTGAATATTAAAGGTGTGTTAACTCAGCAAAATATTATAGAAGAGACCAGTAGTCCATAATAGTATTGGGCCTGCCACTTGACTCTCAATGTCAGAAATTGTTGACCTGAGTCCCCTACAGCTTAACATAACAGCATGACTTTACTTTTTATACTTCGTTTTTATACTTTTCTGTTGGATGGTTAAGACCAAGATAAAGCAAGACCTATGCAACAAGAGTTGTTGCTTTTGGATCTAATATGGGCAGTGAAATCCCCTCAGGATTTATCCTGAGATCCTGTACCTCAGATTGGAGATTCTTTGTCAGTGTCAGCCATGTGGATGAGTCACGGCCATGGCTTGGCCAATGTGCTCTCTGGGAAAGCCTGAGAGAATGTTTTCTCTCCATGTGACTCTCCTTAGGACCTACTTGCTTATGATTTTTGATCTTTTTGAAAGTTTGTTGTATCCCATTTGGTGCCTGGTAATTAATTTCTGTCTGTCTGTCTTTCTGATGTATTTAGTAGAGAGTCAACAGGGTTTCACTACACAGATAGGACTCATAGTGATCCTCTTATTTTCAGCCTCCCAACCAAGCGCTGGGATTACAGGCATGTCCACCATACACAGTCTCAATTGCTGTCTCAGCTTGCCCTGGGGGTGGGGCTGGCAAGGCATGCTGGGGATCGAACCCCAGTCCCTGTGTCTGCCTAAGCAGGTGCTTTAGTCTGCTGAGCTTTCTGGCTGACCCTGTTGCCTGGTAACTTCGAATGAGCTGCCAGCTAAAATGTTTGTGAATTTGGGGATTTTGTTTTTGTATTCCTCTAAATATTCTTGAACTTTATTTTATTTTTCTGATAAATAGGACTAGTTTTGATTCTTGTCGTGGGCTTTTTTAGGGTGGAGCCAAATCAGCCTATTTTGCATGGTATCTTTACTGCTTATGTGAAGCTCTTTTGAGGGTTCTTCCTGATGCCCCCAAGTGGGGACATCTTTATTATACCTTTGGTTTGTAGCATCCCAATGTGTTCACAGCCTGTTGTGAGTTCAGCATTTATTTTCCCCACTTTCTGGTAGTTTTATTCTTTAGGCATGTAAATTTTTTATCCCAGGCATGCATAGATCAGTATTCAAACAGATTCTTGGACATCCCTATGTAGATCTCTGGAATTCTAGCCACTCCAGCTACTTCACGTTTGATCTCTGCCTCCTGAGTCTGACAGGACATTTAGGCTTTATTTGGGTTGTTCTGTCCTGTGCTACAATCTGGAAATGTCTTCAGTAGCAGGAAAATGGAGTAATTATAATACCTACCTCACCATTTTTCCTTTCATGGTTTATAGTTCTATATTGCTTCTTTCTGTTTTTTTTTTTTTTTTTTTTTTTCTTTGAGACAGGGTGCAATGCAGACTGGCTTTGAATTCACTTCTAAAGCTCAATCTGGCCTTAAACTCAATCAATGGGTGAACCTTGTGCCTCAGGTCCCGAATGCTGGTATTACTGGTGTGTGCCTGGCCCTATATTTTCTCTTGACCAGTATATCTGAAAATGAACACTTGATATATGTTGTCCTGTCTGTTAGGTTTTTAAGAAGGAGGGCAGTTGCCATAGGAGTTTTGGGGCTGAAGTGGAGGTTATAGTAAGAGTAATGTTTGCAGGAATGAGAAGAGGTTGTTGGGTTTGTGACTTTATACATGACACATTTTTTGTAAGCACCAGCACTCTGGAGTGGATGGTAGAAGATCAGTAGAAATGTGAGAGATCTCTGGGCTGAGATGCAGTTTGGAATGGTGTAGTCCCCAAGACATTCCCCTAAGTATCAGGTGTGATGATGGATGAGAAGCTTTGTGGAGGACAGCACTACTCAGGTGTAAAGGGAGCTAGCTAGAAGATACTGCTAAGAAGCAGCTTATGAAAGAAATAGTTGCAAAACATTTTAAGTACATAAGAAAAAAACATCTTAGCAAATTGAGTTTAGCTCGCAAAATAGAACATTTGTGACCATTAATTTCTTTTTTTCTTTCAAAAACATGTTTGTTTGTTTATTTATTTATTTATTGGATGCAGGGTCTCATTATGCTGTTCAGATTCGTAGTGATCCTCCTGTCTCAGCCTCCCCACCACTGGGATTACAGGTGTGTGCCACTACTCCCAGGTGCAGGGCCACAGCACAGCATGCAGTACTTGGGCTTCAAATTGTGGTCTTTGTGCTTGCCAGGCAGGTGTTTGGACTGCTGAGCTATCAACAAATTTTTTTAAAGGTATAGAAAAAAATAGAATCAATTCATTTTATAAAGATGTTATAAAAATGGTTTATACATTTTATAATGTGTAAAAAGCATCTAGGGACCTGGTGGCTATTGGTGTTGTGACTACTTGAAATTAATAAGTGGACTATAGTTCTTTGTTTGTGTCCTTGTCAAGATGAAGTGGTAAAAATAAAATCAGAACAACTTAGTTCTGACCTTGTAGATAAGCTAGAACCTTCATTTCAAAGAGCAAAGTAAGCTGCTATAACTCTGGTCATTTCTCCATTAGGAGGTTGTCCAGATTATCGCTTTTAAAGAAGAGATTCAAAACACTTCAAAACCAGTGAATCTAAAAGTATAAACTGTTTTTTATTTCTTCTTGCAGTTAGTGGTTTTAATTTTGAATAATATGAACATGTATCCTGTTGTTTCCTGCTGTAGGCTCTTCGATACTTGGCAGAATGTCGTGCAAACAGAGAAAAGATGAAAGGCGAATTGGGTATGATGTTAAGCTTGCAAAATGTTATACAGAAGTAAGTACAGTAGATAGTGACCCCTATTGTGGTAAAAAATGGGTCTTATTAAATATAAAGTGTTAGGATAAATTTATTGAAGATTCATGTGTTTTTGTTGTTTTGTGCGATAGTGGCTTGCTTTGTTGCCCAGGATGGCCTCACACTTGGGGTATTTCTCCTGCTTTAGCTTCTTGAGTGCTGGGATTATAAGCATGTGCCACTACTCCAGACTCTGTTTTCTTATTTGATTTAAAAATTTTTATTTTAATTATAGGTATCCTTCTTGTTTGTTTTTGAGACATGATCTCATTATATAATTCAGGCAGTCCTTGCACTCACTAGCCCAAGTTGATCTCATACTTGTACAGATCCTTCTGCCTTAGCCTCCCAAGTACTGAGATTATAGGCATGTACCACCATGCCCAGCTAGGCATAGTTAGACATATAGGTTATGTGTCTAAAAATGTTTTGATGGTAACTCTTAAGGTTATTGATAACATTGATAATAATACCCTGATAACAGTGTTCAGATTTTATTATATTTATTTTGTACTTAGGATTGAACACACAACCTTCACATTGAGCTATATCCTCAACCTTTATTATTTTTTTTTAAGAATTTTTTTTTACGTTTATTTTTATTTTTTTGGTAGAACTGGGGATTGAACTCAGGCCCCCGCACTTGCCAGGCAAGCGCTTATTCCACTGAGCCATCTCCCCAGCTCTATTTTTTGTTTTGAGGCAGAGTCTCACTAAGTTGCCCAGGTGGGACTCAAACTTCTGCTCTTCCTTAGTCAGCATCCCACAGTTCTTGAATTATAAGCATGCCCTACCACACTCAACTTTAGATTTTATTTAAAATATGCTTACTAGCATTAATTCGTATAAGTTTTTTATAAAAGAGCATTCTAATGTAAGTTTTATTGTGTGTAAGTAGCAGAGCAACATAAATGTCTAATCACGTTTGATGATATGCAGTATTATATTATAGTATAATTTTTTTGGTTAATTGGTCCTGATTTTTACTTTTCTTTTTTTTTTTTTTTTGTGGAACCGGGGATTGAACTCAGGCCCTTGCGCTTGTCAAGGAAGCACTTATTCCACTGAGCCATCTCCCCGGCCCATGATTTTTAATTCATCGTGATTTTACTCAGAGTAATCATCACGATCTTGATAATTAAGTTTTTTTTTGGTGAGATTTTCATGAACCAATGCCTTAAGACCATTAATTTGATTTTTTAAGCAAATAGAAGCATTTTGCTGGGCTTGGTGGTGCACATCCATAATCCTGGCCATTTGAGAAGCTGAGGCCACCCAGGACAATTTGTTGACGTCCTATCTCAAAATGAAAAAGCCAATAAAAATGGCGAAGATAAAGCTCTGTGTAAGGCACTGCGTTTCATCCTCAGTACAATGAAAAATAAAAACAAGCAAGTGGTTTGTGTATTGTTTAACAGCATAGTCATTGAAGTTGAAAGTAAGTGGTCCAAATAAATACAGGAAATTAGATTAAAAAATAATGCTGGAATGTTAAAATATATTTTACAGTTGAGCTTGAAAATTTTAGAATAAGCCTAAAGGTACCATAGATTTAACTTATAAAACAATTGCTTAGCTTGTTTGATGCAAGGATGTTAATTATGTGTACTGGTATCCATTGATAAAGTAGGGAGACTGTTTTCATCCTTTTAAGAGACCTGCTGTCAGTTCAAGGCATTATCTTAGCAAATCATAAGAGAAGAATCATCCTAAGATTGAGTTAGAAATGAATGAGGGATATATCTGTACATACAAAATAGTTAGCATAGATATACAGCTACTTTCAGTTCAATGAGAAGAAAGTTTTGAACTAATAGTGTGTAGACAAGATATCATGTCTGTATTTTATACTATGAATAACTAAAAAGACAACAATATGCAATGTATTAATTATTGTAACTGTCCTACTAACATGTTTTGAAACTGTTTCATTGCTACTTCTTTCTCAATAAAATTAAAAAAAAAATGGATGAGGTTTCCAGGGTGTGGTACCTGAGGCTTGTGTAATGTAGCATTCAGGAGAGGCAGATGAGCTCTGTAAACATGAAGCGAGTTGAAGCAGATTTGGGCAGGAAAAGTTACTAGCCAGTTGCAGGGCAGAGCTGATGTCTGTGGAAGAGAGAAAAGGGGTAAGGAGAGTTTCCATTTACGGTATCCATCTAATGTGGAACCGTAAGCACATACTGTCCTTTAGAGCATTTTTGCTTTGAACAGAAATTTCCAGACCCTTACTACTCTAGGAGGAAAACTTGCTTAGATTTGTGGTGGATCTCAAAGCTGCTGTAGCAGGTGAATGACTCTGGCAGGGCAAGTCCTCCTTGGAGATTCCAGCATGGCTTCTGCAAGTGGCTTATTTTATTTTATTTTTTATTTTTTTTTGGCAGAACTGAGGATTGAACTCAGGCTCTTGCACTTGCCAGGGAAGCGCTTAATCCACTGAGCCATCTTCCAGGCCCCAAGTGTCTTATTTTAAAATTGAAATGAAGTATATATTATTAGAACAGTATGGTGATAATTTGTTGTTTCTCCAACAGTAAAAGAAATAAGGCATTCATTGTGTATTTCATTATAATTTGATCCTGCAACCCTATTAAGAATGTAGATAAGGAAAACAGAAGGATCACTATGAGTTAGATCTACTTAGTGAGACCCTGTAGACCCTATACTAAATACATAAAAAAAAAAATGACTGGAGATATAATGTAAGAATTTTATATATATTTTGCAGTTCATTTGGCAACTGCAGATCTCAGATTTGAAGGTTGCCTTTCAAGCTTAACAGGCAAACAACAATTATAGGAGCTCTACACTTAAGTCATAGGATAAACTGTGTGAGATCCTGTCTCAAGAAACCAAAAAAAAAAAAGAAACAAAAAAAAATTTTTTTTTTTTTGAGATTGGTTAAGCCGGGTTGGTGAACATAACAAGTTGCCAGAAGAGTGGCATGCTAGAGAGCGTTGCGAAGCTCCATGTACCCCAATGTACCTTCTGAGAACTGCAGTTATTTTCAGTACCAGGGATCAAACTTGGGACCTTAAACTTGCCAGGCATGTGCTTCTGCTGAGCTATCTCCCTGGTCCATGGTACTTATCCCCCTGTGTAACCTTCTTCTTTTACCTTGGTTGTTCTTGAGTTCTACACTTCCATTCCTTTTATATTTTGGATCTTGTTAAATTATCCAGGCTGCACTTGAGCCTAGTATTCTGTCTTGCTCTCCTAACTTTTTAATTAAAGTAGTATGAGCAACCTCTGAAGCTTTACAGGTTATTGTAAGTATGCGTAGGGCTGGCCAGATAGCTCAGCAGAGTAAAGCACCTGCTTAGGCAGACAGGGCCTGGAGTTCAATCTCTGGCGTGCCATGTTGGCCTTGCCCATGAGGCACACTGAAATGGCGATTGAGACTGGGCATACTGGTGCTGCCTGTAATCCCAGCACTTGGGAGGCTGAAAACAGGAGAATCACTACAAGTCCGATCTATGTAGTGAGACCCTGTAGACCCTGTACTAAATATCTATCTATATATGTGTGTGTGTGTGT
>NW_004524667.1:970164-971682 GCF_000260255.1 Octodon degus | reverse complement strand
TACTATGTATTCCAGGCAGGTCTTGTACTCTCTGTGTAGCCCAGGATGGCCAGGATTCGGCCATCCTTTTGCCTTAGTCTCCAGAATGCTAAGAACACAGGTGTGTTTATAGAAAGGAGAGTAAATATTTAATTATTTGATCAACCTTGCATAATAATATCTGGTAACCTGAGCAACAAATTTGATAACAATATATAATATAACAACCACAGTTGATATTTCATTCTCTTGTTTTCTTAAATGTGTATCATCTATAATGTCGTATCTATTATAGTTATACTTTATTCATTTATTTATTTATTTATTTTGTGGTACTGGAGATTGAACTCAGGAACCTGCGCTTGCCAGGCAAGCACTTATTCTACTGAGCTATCTCCCCAGCCCTGTACTAAATATATTTTTTAAAAAAATGTGTATCAGTTTTCAAATTATATTAATAAATGTTTCCTCCCTCTGTCGTTGCTAATATGGAAACCTGTAGAACAGGTTTATGTAAGAATTAAGCCTTAAACCCCTAAGGAATCCCTTAGATGGATTGAATTATCTACCTCAGATATAGCTGAAACTATTCTAGTATGCTCCTACTCTTGGGAGCATTGAAAAATTTACTTACATCCTTTTGTATTTTTTCCAGTAGAACTAAATTCTTTTGCAGAATCTCATTTCAGAAAGGGTACTAGAGAAGTAGTGAGAGACATAGGAGCAATAGTTGACTGGGAAAAGAAAGTCCAGTTTAAGGAAGCTAATAGCAGAAACACCTTTTTTCCCCTAAGACTAGTCTGGTCCATATGGTAGTCATTAGCCATATATAGCAATTTCATTTAATTAAAAATTAAATTTAGAAGTCAGTTCCTGAGGGCTGTGGGTGTTCATTGGTAGAATGTTTTCCTAGCATACACTTGTGAGGCTCTGGTTTCATTCCCTAGCAACATGAAAATAAAAATTCCATAGTTACATTAGCTATTTATTCAGTGGTCATGTGGCTAGAGACTGTATTTCTGTCATCTCTGAAAGTTCTGATAAAGGTAGACGTGGTGCATGCCTATAATTCCAGCACTTCGAAGACTGAGGCAGAGGAGCTGTGAGCTCGAGGCCAGCAAGAGCTATATACTGTATAGAAAGACTATCTCAGAATCACAACTACAGAATGCACATACACACACAAAAAAGTTTCTTTTTCCTTTTTTTTTTCTTTGTTTTTTTTTTTACGGAACCGGGGATTGAACTCAGGCCCTTGCGCTCGCCAGGGAAGCGCTTATTCCACTGAGCCATCTCCCTGGCCCCACAAAAAAGTTTCTGATGGACAGTGCTGTTCTGAAACTTTTTTATGGATTATTCTCTTAACAAATTTTATAAAAAGAATTATAGAGTCAGATATACAGCTGTTGTGCCTTACTGTTATTAAAATTTTTTAAATGGTACCATTAATACATTTATAGTAATTTCCATCTTACAGGATTCTTTCAGCATTGGATAGTATTTCTACATTACAGTTTTACTACTCCCTCTCATTTTTGG
>NW_004524667.1:969508-970062 GCF_000260255.1 Octodon degus | reverse complement strand
TTTGCCTCAGCCTCCCAAGTCCTGGGATTACAGGTATGTGCCCCCTGGACCAACTACTCTCTTTCATTTGAAATCAACTTAAAAGCAATATAAACCATTTTTGTTTAAAATTGATGGAAGACAGTTTGGGTAGGAATTAATCTCATTGAAATTGATTTAAATTTTTTCTATTTCTCCTGTGAAGTGGTCTTTAAATTTACATTAAATTCTCAAATGGGCATACAAAATGTTGTGAAGTAGTGTGTTGAAAAAAATTACATATGAAGATCATTAGGTGAGTCTTATTTTGTTATGAACACTTATGAAATACTGGTTAAATGTGCTTTTGTATGACAGTATAGATTTTGAATCTCAATGAATGATTAGTTTAAACAAATTAGAAGACTGCTGCAGAGTAGATGTCTTTTCTGCACTGTTCCAATAGAAATGACTGACTTGTTAATTGGTGTTTTTTTCAAGGACTACAACGCCAGGTGAAACAAAGCTTCTGGCCTCTGAAGTCTATGACATCCTTCAGTCTTCCAGCATGGCAGGTGGTGATAGTTTTAATGAAG
>NW_004524667.1:953350-954582 GCF_000260255.1 Octodon degus | reverse complement strand
TGTGATTTCCAGTTTCCTCAGTGCTAGTGTCTTCTGCATTTGTACTGGGTGGACTCGGGGCCTGAGACTACATTTTGTTCTTTCTCTTTGTCATTTTGTATACCACTGTCTTCTGACCTTTGGTGTAGAGCTTAGATAGAGTTATTACCTTAGCACCAGGTCCGGTTCTACAAAGTTCAGATTCCTCCAGGTGGGTGTTGCTTGGATCTGGCTGTTGTGCTCCACTTCTTTCTGCTGCAGCCCTTAGAGTTGAACCTTCTGTGTCTCTCTGGCAAGATGTTCTGTGCTCCTGAATCAGCTGGGTGGGTCTTGCCTCTAGCCTCTTTGCATGGAGTTCTGCTGAAGGGTTCCATGCTGGGCCTGCGATCTGGGTCTATTCAGGATCCAAAGGGCCCTGGGTCA
Source organism: Octodon degus (assembly GCF_000260255.1). Classification (NCBI taxonomy): domain Eukaryota; kingdom Metazoa; phylum Chordata; class Mammalia; order Rodentia; family Octodontidae; genus Octodon; species Octodon degus. The sequence continues at coordinate 954,180 of NW_004524667.1, read as the reverse complement.
TCTCACTCACTCGCCCGGCCTGCGCTCTGGGTCTATTCTGGATCCCGCAGCCCCGGGTCCTCTCACTCAGTCCCCGGGCCTGCGCTCTGGGTCTATTCAGGATCTGAAGGGCCCTGGGTCATCTCAGTCACTCGCCAGGCCTGCGCTCTGGGTCTCACTCTTTATCTTAGTTACTTTTGTTACTGAGACAAAATGTCTGACACCCAAAGTTAAAGCAGAAAAGGTTTTTGACTCACAGTTTGTTAAGGTAAAGTCCATAATCAGCTGGTTCCAAGGCAGGGTGAAATAGCAGAGTGGCGACTGTTCATGTTAGCAGAAAATAGCAAAATCAACAAGCAGAAAGAGGGAAGTGAGCCTTCTTTGCTCCCTTATATTGTATGCAGGCTACCTACTGGGGCAGGCATAGTACAGCCCCAGTCCCAGCACTAGACAATGAAGGAATCACAAACTCTAGATTCAGTTGCCTCCTCAGATTCTCTGCCTCCATGACCGCATGAGGTTTTGTGGGGCCATCTAGACAACATGACACCATCTTATTCCAGAAAGAATGGCTGTCACGGGAAATCAACCAATGATGAATACTGGAGAGGCTGCAGGGAAGAGGGACCCCTTCATTGTTGGTGGGAGTATGAAGTAGTATCACCATTATGGAAATCAGTATAGAGATTCCTCAAAAACACTAAAACCAGAAATTCTTTTTGGCTCAACTATTCTAGGTATCTTCCCAAAAGACATCATGTCACAGTGATCCGTGGATACCCATGTCTAAAGTAGCACAATTGATAGTAGCTAGATCTTGGAAGTAATCTATGTGTCTATCAACAGATGAG
>NW_004524667.1:943662-953250 GCF_000260255.1 Octodon degus | reverse complement strand
TCTGTCGTCTGTGTTACTTCTATGTTCTATTCATTGATTTTTCTAATTGTATGTTATATTTTCCTGTTTCATTACATACCTATAATTTTTTTCCCCATTTTTTATATATTTGCTATTTGGTACAGGGTCTCACTACGCAGCGCCAACTTGTAATGATCCTCCTGTGTTCAGCCTTTCCAGTGCTGGGATTACAGATGTGTGCCTCCATGTGCGGACTTGGTCACTGGCTCAGCGTGTGGTGGGGCTGAGGGGGCCCATGCCAGCAGGGCATGGGGGACCGGCGATTGAACCCTTCTCATAATTTTTGACTGAGTGCCATACATTGTGATTATTATATTGTTGAATAGAGCCCAAATTTTGTGCACAGCTTTTAAATATGTTTGAACTTTGTTCTGGATCACAGCTAAGTTACTTGTAAAATATTTGATCTTTTTAAATCTTAGTTTTAAGCTTTGTTAGGTCAGACCATGGTACCCACTAACTTAGAGACAATTTGCCAACACTGTTGGGGCAGTACCTTTCTGGATTCTCTGTATCCTTTGTGTGTCTCAGGGCTTTTTCTCCTGGTGAGAATATGATATATTTCCGGCCTGCCATGCACTTTCAGAATTGTCCTTTCTGTTCCTTTCCAGTGGTTCTTTCCCCAGCCTGTTTTTTTCCTAACATAACATCTATTGATGATCAGTTGGTCAAAGAGGCACCCTCTACTCCACAACAGGCAGACATCTCTCTAGTTCCTCTTTACTGTGTAGCTTTATGTTTTATTTGCGGAGCCCCCAAACTATAGTTGCCTTGGCTTCCCTGAATTCTCATATCTGTTCTTCCTTCAGGGAGACTGCTAGGCTTTGTTTAGCTTCCTCTTCCTGAGTTGTAATCTGACTTTTCTAAGCAGTAAGTTGGTATACTATGGAGTACATGTCATTTCTTTGTCTTTTTTTAGGGATGCCTTTTTTTCAATGTCTGGATATCATTGTTTTTAAGAGTATATTTTTATTTAATCCTAGTGGGTAGATAAGTCTAGTCTGTGTTACTTTTGTCTATCATTGAAAAATCCCCTTGAAGTTACTGTGTGCAGTGATCTTACATGATGTATATATTTAGAGATGGTAGCTTTAAACTGGTGGTTTACCACTTACCTCTTTAGCCATGCCAGGTAGGTTACATTAGATTACGAAGAACCTTGCATTTAGATACGTAGAACTCAGGATTCATGATTAGTAAATAAATATGAGCAAAAGTCTTACATATTATCCATGCTTATGGATATACATGAATGTGCATATTTATTGAAATACATTAACAACTATCGAAATTTGGGGCTGTAAGATTCTGAACTTAATATAAGAATAACATAGTTCTTTTAAAATCACAAACCAAGTAATAAATCCAATAGTGCACACACAAAAATAGAGAAAGAATATAGTAAGAATTTGACTGCCAAAATCCAAAATAAGAACTTGGCCTAGAGCTCAGTGAGAGAGCACTTGCTAGGACACATATGGCTCTGGGTTCTAATTTCCCCTACTCCAAAGCAAAACCCAAAGTAAACTATTATCAATTATTTGTACCGCGGTGCTACTCTATAGTGCTAGTTAACTTTCTTTTTCTTTCTTTTTTAATGAAATTTATTGGTATATTTTAGCTATGTTCATATTTATTATAGGACATTTGTACCTGTACAGGATATATCTTGATTTTCTCCCCTTCTCCTGCCCTCCCTTCTCTTTTCCCCTCCCTATTTACAAAAGTTCTGTTTTCATTTTTCCTTTTCTCATTTTTTGCTTTTCCTTCCTTTCTTTTCCCCCTCGCTCCTTCCTAGTTCCCCTTCCCATTTGAACATTTTCTTTCTATTTCACAAGATCTGTTATACATTTTGGTCCTGAATTACACTTTTGTGTTCCTCACACCAGAGAAACTACAGTATATACACATAGATTTATCTCACTGAAGAGTATGTTCTCAAAGTGCATCCATTTACTTAGAAAAGTCTCAAGATTATCCTTCTTTATGTTAGAATAACACTCCAGTGTAAAACACACATACACATACACACACAAACCCCACATCTTCTTTATCTGTTTATTGGTTGATAGATGTTTAGGCTATTTCCAAGATAAGGTATTATAAACTATACCGCTATAGACATGGGTGCTATACATTGCTGTGGTATGATGCCTTTAAATCTCTTGGGAAAATATGAAGGAGGGTAATAGCTGGATGGAATAGAACCTTTGGCCTTAGTTTTTTTAGGAAACTCATATTGATTTTCACAGTGGTTGCACCTAGTTAACTTTTGTGTGTGACATAGCCTGGCACTCTTGACAGTATACCAAGACTTATTTTACTGTACTAACAGACACGGAGAGAGACATTACCTTCTTTTTAAAGAAGGGGAAATTGAATTTTAGAATTATAACATGGCTAAAGTCACATAGGTAGAGGAAATGGGTAAGATTTGAATCTAAATAGCGTGGCTTCAGCATTGAACTTTTAAGTACCTTGTAACTTACTAGAAGCATTTTTATCTGAGAATGTAAATATAATTGAATATAGTGAGATATTTGGAAATTTGCTGTTTTTTTTTTTTTTAATTTGCTGTTAATATGATTATAAATACAGAAATTCAAGAGAATCTGAAATTTCTTTTCCTTTTTTGGGGGGCGGAACCGGGGGTTGAACTCAGGTCCTTGCACTTGCCAGGCAAGCGCTTATTCTACTGAGCCATCTCCCCGGCCCCAAAAATTTCTTTTTTTTTTTTTTTAGCTCTTAGACCTCTTTATTCATGGAGTCTGACAGTTTGCTACAAGCCCCTCTAGCTTTAGTTAAGAGAGGTCATACATGTATTCACTATCAACATGAAATACCTGCATTACGTCAGAAATCAACCAGGTTAACTCATATACTTATCATGAAATACACAACACTCAGTCAGATTAAACCAAAGAAATACCTTTTAAATCTTGTACAGGAACAACAATATATTACATTTGTAAAAAATCAGTCTAAGCATCATTGTTTAGTATGCAACCTGAACATATATTGTAATATCTCAATTATAGCTAAAGCAAGATGTCTTTCAAAGTCTGTTTCTATTGAGGTACAATGACTGGAAGGAAAGTCAGGGTCGAAGGACAAAGAGACCTGTGCCAATTTCCAGCAATAGCCTGGGTTTCTTTTCCCTCCTATAGTCATGATTGTTTAAGGCTCCTCCATGGAGATGGCTGGTAGAGATAACAGTCTGGCCAGAGGGAGGAGGCAGGCCCAGGGCCCTTCAGTCCTACTGGACCATTTGAGAAGCTGAATCTGAGCTCTGGGGCCTCTGCCTCAGAGTGCAGTCTCACTTCCAGTGGCTACCGTGACAGTCAGGGCATGGCTCGTGGGCCTCTTAAGGCAGTCCCTCTTATGCTGGCCTGGCTTCTGACAGCAGTAGCAGATGAACCTCATTGTCCTTGAGCTCTTCTTGGAGCCAAAAGAATCAGACTTAGGGTCTGTTTTGAGGCTGCAAAAATGGCAACTGTTTTTGATCTCTTTGTTCTCTCTCCTTGCTTTTCTCCCAGTTCCAATTATAGGTCACTTAAACAGTTTTTACCAAAGTATCAAATGAGTTGTCTGGAGAAAAAGCTATCTTTTGTAGCTCCTGAACTTTTCTGTAAGAGTAATCTGTTTCTCTATTTAATATTGGACGAGGCATCTGAGTTCATGATATAGTTGGAGGAGTCTGTAAAAGAAATCTTGTGCCAATCTTGATCTTTCCCTAGAAGGAAACCTGTAGGGGACTGGTCTATAAAGGAATAATTAAATTTGTATATAGCCCATTCATGGTAAGGATCTCTGCAAGTCTGCCATGGACCCAAATCACCTTCCTCAAAGTGAGGGGCATGAGCTTCTGGAATACAGATAGGAATGTTGGGTTTAAAGTTTCTTACCATGTTGCCCTCTGTGGGAATAGAACTTCAGGTTTATAGGGCAAATCATCTTTTAGACAATTGCACTTTCCATGTTTGATCAGAAACTGTCATGCAAAGGCCCGAATCTTTTTGTAGATGGACTACACATAAGAGTGGAAATATAAAATGAGATGTGACATTAAGCCTAGTTTGTTCTTGTAGATGCACTAAAATTTGTGGGCCTGGCAGAACAGTAGATGAGGGGGTATTGCTCTCTATAGAATGGAAAACTTCTGGAGGCCTGTCCATCCAAGTAAGTGGTCTAAGTAAGGGTGGATTAGGTATGTAGGCCCAATACTCTTCTCCCTGAAGCAGGGGAATACATACTGTAGCTGCTAGGAGAGCAAGCATAGCGATGAAAAGATTGTCAGGTGATTGAATCAAACCCTGGCAGTCAACAAGGTGTTGCGCCTCATGAATGGACTGCTGCAGGCCTTCCCAGGAGGGGGAGGATGTGCTCTCAGGTTCGTTGTTTGAGGTCTCAGGAGAGAGCTGGATGTGTTGTGTAGATGGGTTGGATTCTGGCCATGGAACAGCTCTGATGATGGTAATATCTCTTGGTTTTCTTTAAATTGGTCACACAAGGTCCAGTGAGTCGCCTGCACGTGATTCTGGTAAGTGGTCATTGTGTTAAGGTTGTGCTTTCCGGCCATGCTGAGTGCCAATTGTAGGAGACACTTCCAGGTCCTCGTCTTGGTCCAAGAAGCCAATATTTATAATCCCAAAGTTACGTTACTGAAATCCCATCAAGTTGATTCCAATCTACAACTTACAGTGCAACCCACGACGAAAATAAAGACAACTAAATTATATTTTCAATCATCGGGGAGTCAAGGGGCTCTACATCCAGCCATGAAGATGGCTTTCCGGAACCAAGAGCAAAAATTTCTTGAAGTTAACATGACTTTAAAAAATCTCAGGCATATATTAAATGTATAGAAATTAGTCACTTCTGGAAAAGAGAGAAGTAATTTTACTTCTGTGGAAACAAAACAGGATAAAACAAATTAGGAAAAATGGAGGAGTTAAAAATAAGCTGAAGCGGGCCTGGGAGATGGCTCAGTAAAATAAGCGCTTCCCTAGCAAGTGCAAGGGCCTGAGTTCAATACCCGGTTCCGCAAAAAAAAAAAAAAAAAAAAAAAAAAAGCTGAAGCTTTCCAATAATATAAGACTTGAATAAATGGAACGAATCACTCTTTTCTAGTTAGGAAATGTCAAAGTTATAGAAATTTTATTTCTTTATAATTATGTAAACTTATGTTGAATGATTTTATAACTTTATTAATTGATCTAAAAGTTCATCTGGTAGAGTGTATGGTTGAGATTATCATATCTGAAATTCTTGCAGCCAGAAATGTTTCAGATTTTGAAGTTTTTTAAAAAAATTTTTGAATATTTGCATATACTTGACTAGCTGAATATCTTTAAATGCTCTAAAATCAGAAACTGAGTGTCCTGTCAGTGCTCAAAAATTTTTGAATTTTGAAGCACTTGAGATTTTTGTATTAGAGATGCTTAACCTGTACTAATCTTTATGATAGAAAAGAACATACAGTGCTTTCAGGATTATTTTGGGCATTAGGCATAATTTTGGGTACCAGGTGTACAGCAATGATCAAAATATGTAAACATTTATAATATGTCATTTAGGAAAGCAGGCAGTAAATGTGGTAAAAATGTGTTGATTTGTGTAAAATAAAGATAAGATGACCTTAAGAATCTTTTCTGTCAGATACAGTTGCAATTTAATGTCAGTCTCTTTGCAAAGAATAGACACATTACTTTCTTGTTCTTTTTTCACATTTAAAATGACAAATCAGATTAAAGTATCATTGTTTTTCTTTCACATTATATATGCTATACCTACTTTTAAGTATAAGTGGCATAGAATTCATGGAGGAGAGAAGCATGAAAGTATTTGGTGCCTAGAGGACTTCCTAGTCTCCTAGAGGCAGGTCGCAGAACCCAGTCCTGGGCAGAGTGGAGTCCAGAGACAGGGCAGCAGATGAAGCCCACTGTGGTCCTGTGTTCTGCCATAGACTATTGCATACAAGATTCTTCCTTGAGTAGCTCCCTTGAAAAGCTGAGGCATAAAGTGATATAAGTAGAGACATGAACAATGACATGAGATGTTTTGAAGGATGTTAGAGTAAGTTTGAAATCTAAGCATTTTCTAGGTACTTTTATAGGGATCAGTTGCAGTCTTTTATCCCCTCTGAAGTACCAAATTAGAATCTAGCTTCAATATAGACACAGGAAGACTCAGTGATAGTGATTATGTATGTAGACTGCAGGTAGGTGGAAAATGAAGAGCGTTTCAGTTACTCTTCTCTCGTTGCTAGGACAAATACCTGACACCCAAAATGGAGAAAGGAAAGGTTTACTTAGCTCACAATTACTGGAGGTTTCAGTCCATACTCAGCTGGCTCCAAGGCAGCACAGCACATAGCAGAGGGCAACACTTCATGGCGGCGGGAAGCAGCAAAACAGCAAAGGGAGGAGTAGCAGCAGTAATGGCTACAGACAGGAAGTCTCTCTCCCTTAAGTTTCATTCAGGCTCTCTGCCCCAGGCTGGAAGTTGGACTCTTCCATAATCCCAGCAACACTCACGCCCATAATCCCAGTGGATCATGAATCAATCACAAATTCTAGAAGTCTGACCCATGATTGCATGAGGCTTTGCGGGGACAAATACAAATGATAACAAAGAGAAAATGCAGTTACTGTATTTTTAAATCTGTTTTCACTTATGATCTTATGTCGAGGTAGACATTGGATATCCAAGTGAGTATGGCTGATGTACAAATAAAAGTAAGAAAATACAGTACTATTGGAATTAGTCATGGTTGAAATGAAGGTCAAAGCAGAAAGTCATTTAGATATGGGCACTAAACCTTGGAGGTAAGAAGATGGAGTCATCAGTGGTATAAATGGGAGACCAGGATAGTGCAGTACCCTGCATCTGATACCAAAGGTTGTGAGTTATGTTGTGCTTGAACATAATCACAGGAAAAATGAGGTTGCTTTTGATCCTCAAGAATGCGGTGGAAATGATTGAGATGGCCATAAATGAAGGTTGCAGCAGTACTTAATGTGTCAAATAGTTTGTGTATGTGCTGCCGAAATGAGCACATGTATTACATAGTTTGAAATTTGAGGATTGGTAATTAAGACACTGAATGCCTACTAATTGAACTTTAGTCTCTTAGGGCATAGCCTTAGATATTTTAAACTATAACAGAAACTAATAAGCCTTTTCTTCATAGGGCTAGAGATTAAGTATTTTAGGCTTTGCAGCTGTAATCTTTGTAATAGTTACTAACCTGGCCTTAGCATGCGACTAATATTTGATAATATGTAAACAACAAGTGGGGAAGCTGTGTTCCAACAAAACTTTACTGAAACCACTGATGGACTATCCTTGATCAGGGAACCTCTGCTTTTCTGATTTAGGGTACTTTCTATTATTTATTTGTTCTATTTGGTTTAAGATGCAAATTAACATTGTCTAACTTCTTCCTGATAATTTTATTAAGACATTACAGTAATATTGAAGTTTTAAAAATTAGGAATTACTGTTCTGTCAGTTCTATACAAAGTAATAAACTTGACTAAGCATCTTTCATCCTCTGAAGTACGAAATGGTAGAACTCAAATAAGTATATTTGTTCCTTGTGTCTCGAAGTATGCCATCATATGTATCACATAGTGATATTTTGTTCAGCACTGGGCAGCATATGCAACTGTGGTCCCATAAGATCTTAGTGAACCTAAGAAGTTGCCGTCACCCACCACTTTTACTACACCTTTGCTAAGTTAGATATATTTAAACACATAAGTACTTACCAGTATTGTATAGTTTTCTATTGAATTTAGGCCATAACATGCTGTATAGGTTTGTAGCCTGAAAATAATAGTGCATCCCACTTAACCATCTAGATTGTGTAAGTACAGTCTATCACCTAATGAAGCATTTTTCGGACTCTTAAAGAATAGTTTAATGTGACTTAAGTTGATTTGTTGCCTTCTGTCAGTTTATCTATTTTAGTAACAATTTGCTTTTACTTTTTCAGTCTCGGAGAAATCTGTGTGAAGAGGCTTTGTTAAAAATTAAAGGGGTTATTAGCTTTACTTTTCAAATGGCTGTTCAAAGATGTGTGGTACGCATTCGTTCAGATTTGAAAGCAGAGGTTAGTATTTTCAATGTCTAAATATGCTTGAGGTTACATGTAAACAAAATCTGTATTCAGAACTGTTCTTTTTTTCCTGGCCCAGGCATTGGCATCAGCAATAGCATCCACCAAGGTCATGAAAGCACAGCAAGTTGTGAAAAGTGAAAGTGGGGAAGAGGTAAAGTTTCAATTCACTTTTTTTTTTTTTTTTTTTTTTAAATTTTATGTGTTTAGTACAGGGTCTACAGGGTCTCACTACACAGATCAGACTCATAGTGATCCTCCTGTTTTTAGCCTCCTAAGCACTGGAATTACAGGCAGCGTCACCACGCCCAGTCTAATTGCTATCTCAGTTTGTCTCCAGGGTGGGGCCTCCATAGCATGCCGGGGATTGAATCCCGGTCCCTGCATATGCCTAAGCAGGTGCTTTAATCTGCTGAGCTATCTGGCTGGCCTCAATTCATTTTTAAATACTTAATGCAGACTTTTGATTATTTTATGTGGCTGGCAGACTGTTACTATTTGTAGATCCATAGTTGTCAAATAGATAATAAATGTGATCTTGCTTAACACCCATTTTAGAAATAAGAGATGTTTTATGGATTTCATAGTCCACTATTGTGAAAAAACCTTTTTTTTTTTTAACTCAGTGTAGATACCTTAGTGATTTAAAATGGAATTAAGATTCCTTAGGGGCCAGGGAGATGGCTCAGTAGAATAAGCGCTTCCCTGGCAAGCGCAAGGGCCCGAGTTCAATCCCTGGTTCCGCCAAAAAAGATTCCTTGGACTTCTTGCATTGATTTTTTAAAAGTGCTTTTGCCCTAAGTTAAACTAGTCTTGGCAGTCCAGAAAATAAATATGCAACTGTTGGACAAGTGCATATGGTGACAATCTTGCTTGTTGCTGTTCTTTCCAGTACTTGGTGATTGGGAATATCAATTTCTGTACCTTAAACTCATGTTGGTTCCGTGGGTTGCCAGGGGATCAAAGGGTCCCAACATGTGGCCTAGTCATTTTTACATAGACGGAGGTGCTCTTTTACTCTCAGAGCCTCTGAAGATCAGCATCAGTGTTCTCATGTGTAGTTCTTCCATTTTTATAAAACATTCAGCCTTAGGCCTGTTGTCACACAGGAGGAAAATTTCAGAAAAAATAGAGTTCCTGACAGAAATAAATACGGAGTCAGGTGTGGTGACACATGCTTATTATCCCAGCACTCTTGAACCCTGAAGTAGGAGGACCATAAGTTTAAGCCTAGCCTTGACAACTTGATAAATTAAGACCATGTCTTAAAAATAAAAATGCCTGGGGATAAAGTTCAGTGTGAAGGCCCTGGGATTAATCTCTATCATCACAAAAAAAAAAAAAAAAAAAAAATACATATGGTAATCAGAATGAGAAATAAAGTTGACCTTTAATTTAGGATGGCAATATGTTCGTGCACACCTGTAATCCCAGTACTTGGGAAG
>NW_004524667.1:935172-943562 GCF_000260255.1 Octodon degus | reverse complement strand
TAAAACACTCCATAGAGTATAATAAACTCAAGACATTTGTAGGAAAATAGGTGTACCTTGAGATGAGACTACAATGTTAAATGAAGTAAATCATACTCAGGTTTAAATACTGCATAGTTTCTCTTATATGAGAAGCTCAATATATAAATAAAAGACAACAGGAAAAAATGTTAGTGTAAAAATGAAATACAAGAAAGTACATTTTGTTAAATTATGACAAATGATTTTTATGAGTTATTGAGTTACATTAATTTGGAAAATTTAAATATCTATTTTTCTAATGATGTAACTTGCTTACAACAGCTATTTCTGATTTTGATATTTCAAAGCAAGGAAAGTAAAGTCAGAATGTTTATTTGACCTGTTTGCTTTAGTTAGAAAATAATCTAAATGGAAGTGGGATTTATGAGGAAAACAATCTTTTTAAATTTTACTGTTCTATTTCTGCAAAATTGGTGTGCATGCCATGTGTGGTGGTGCAGCCCTGTAATCTTAGCACTTGGGAGGCTGCGGTAGGAGGATCTCTGTGAGTTTGAGGCCAGCCTGGGGACTACATAGTAAGTTCAAGACCAGGCTGAACTACATTGTCAGACTGTCTCAAAACAAACAAACAAACAACAACAACAATAAAAAACCCCAAAATAAAACAAAACAAAAAGATTGATTTGGATGGCATTTTTGGTTTTCATTACCTCTGTAGCACACATTGCCAAAAAATAAACTTGATATTTCCCAAGATGCTTCTTGGGTCATGGGCTCTTTTGCACTTTCCTCATTTAGATTTAATACATTTCAACAATTACAGTAGTTACATAGGAAATTATTTAGGAATTTTTTTTGTGTGTGTGTATGTATTTTTCTAGGGAAGGGTCTACAGGGTATTCAGGGTCTCACTACTAGATCGGACTCATAGTGATCTGCCTGTTTACAGCCTCCCAAAAGCTAGGATTACAGGTGTGCACCACCACGCCTAGTCTCAGCACACCCCAGGGGCGACACCGGCACAGCAGGCCCAGGGATTGAACCTCCGGCCCCTGTGCCTAGGAAATGTTTTATATACTTCTCATGTTCCCATACTGTTTATACCAAAGTTAGCTCTCAATTTAATCATTCGAAAAATGACAAATCATTCTATTAATTTGACTTCTTGGAGTTAGGAGATCTGGTTTAGGATTTATCTTTTACTTACTTTTCTCTTGTTGCTGAAACAAAACACCCAACACCCAAAGTTACAGGGGTAAAGGTTTATTGAACTCAGTTTGTAGAGGTGTCTGTTCATAATTAGCTGGCTTCAAGGCAAGGTAGATGGCAGAAGGGCATCACAGAGGAGAAACAATTCATGGTGGGCAGAAGATAGCAAAGCAGCAAGGGATGACCTCAGTTTTTTCTAGCCCTTTTATTTTATCCCAGCTACTTAGGGCAAGTATCACTCACAGCTTTAATGCTATTGCCCTTAAGCCTAGCACTGCACCATGAATCAATTCCAGCGCCACACACTCTAGATCGAACCACCTCTGAGCCCCCACACCCACTGACAATGACCATAGGAAGCTTTGGTGGAACATCTAGACACGAACTGGAGTCCAACTCTAACTTCAGTACTCCCTGACTGAATCAGATTCTTCAATTTCTCAGATGTAGGATGAGATTAATAGCTATCTGCTTTGATTTATGTGAGGCTCAGTTTAGATGACAATTATGTCTTTTTTTAAATGTAGATAAAATTTGATGTGTGAAATGCAGATAAATTTGACTCAAAAATTTTGAATTTCACCACATATTATCTGTTTAGAACTTTTATGTGAACTTAGTGTGAAAATAAAGTTTAAAACAACCTTTGTGATTATTTGGAATGACTTGGTATTTAAATACAACGGAGATGGAGCCTTAAAATGATGGCTTGAAAATTGTTATCAGAGGAAAGTAGTCCAAGGTAGCTACTTTTCTTTTGCTATAGACTCAGTTACAGTCAGGGTCACAACTCTTCAGAGATTAGAGGTGGGCATAGTGAGTCTAACTAGTTAGCTCTTTCAGCTCAAATGCTCTGATATAAGCAGAGATAACAATGTCGAACTATGAGTGCCAGTAGTGATGATATGCCTTTTACAGACATGTTTTTCCCTTTAAATTTACTGGACTTGTGTTTTTTACTTGTAATGTAACTCTAGTAATAGCAGAAATTGAGACCAAGAGTAAGATATAAGCCACTATTTTAAGATCTTTATTTTGTTATGTGTATTTTCACAATCATTGTGGAATCTCATCAGAGGTGAATTTGAGATAGAGAAAGGGGGAAAGGAAGAGGGAGAGGGAGAGAGAAATAGAGGAGGGAGGGAGGGAGGATGGGAGGGAGGAAGGGAAGGGGGGCAGAGAGAGAGAGAGAGAGAGAGAGAGAGAGAGAGAGAGAGAGAGAGAGAGAGAATTGTCCAGTTTTTCTCAAGAGTATTCTCCAGAGTGTTAAAAGGGAAATATTAATCTCCACTGGTCATGGTTTCTTTTGTGCCTTGCAGTGTGAGGTTCTCACTGTGCAGAGTGAGATTCTAGTGTTTAAAGATAAGTATTTTTTCTATACAAGATGGCCTCAAATGCAAGCCAATTACTTCATCTGGTGCTCACCCAAAGAATGAGCCATCTGTTTGAACAGCGAAAGAAAAACTGGCTGTGTTTGCCATATTGAGAATCTGCCTCTGACATAGTCTGTAAATGTTGTATACTGTATTTTAAAGGTGACTTAGATTTCCAAGCATAATTTGGACTCCATGAGATTTTTTTCTTGTGTGTACAATTCTGTGAAATGCAACTCCGCTATAATAAATGCTACAGACTTCCAATTTTTGTTACTAGTCAACATAGATAATTGCAATAGTTTTTTTTTTCATCTGCTAAGGTATATAAAACATTAAATTTTTTTATTAGGGGAATTTAAATAGTAACCTTTTTTAACAGTAATTCAAAACAGTACTATAAAGCAGTGTTTTGTGTAATCATTTTTAAAGTGTATATATAACTACAAATAACTTTTATGAAGTGAAGGCTGTTAGGCCTAGTCCTATCAGCAGCCTTAGTTTCCCCTCTCATCACTGTTCATCTTCTGTCCAGTTTAGTGGTTGTGTTGTCAAGCGTGGCCGCAGCCTAGGAGATAAGATGATGTTCTGCAGCGGTAATTAGCAAACTGTTTCTTCAAAAAGACCCCAAAAGTTTTTGCAGGCTGTAAAGTCTCTGTTACACTACTTAGCTCTGCAGTTGGGTAAAGAAAGTATCCATGACAGTGTGTGATCAGATGAGGGTGGCTATGTGCATAAGACGGGAAAATCCAGTGTTCTTCCTACTCCTGCGTATGTCACTGCTCTGAAAGTGGTAGCGATCTAGACCTCTCTTAAGGCCAACCCTAAAACTACAAAAATAGGTATTTTTTTAGTACATGATATGAGACATTAATTTGAACAATGAGCACTAATTTGAACAGTCGTTAAGCACTCTACTGAGTTAGGAAGTGGTTTTACAATGCTTCTAATGAGGAAATACTTATTTTTCCATTTTCTGAAATCATCTTTTCTGTATGTTCAAATGTATTATAAATTTCTCTTGCAAAAGTTCCTTTAAGTTTGACATCAGCTTTCATTGCATTTTCATTATCTATACACCCAAACCTACCGAAAAGCAGGGATTTTCCTGTTTCTGAGTGGAATCTAATAATGTGCTGTCTATCATCATTTCAAGTGTTTGTAAACAATCCATGTCTTACAAATTACTTATGTCAGAATATTCATTGGAGCTGTTCTTATACTTATGAAATTGCTGGTGAGGTCCAAAGGTAAGAGTACTGGGTTCTAGATTCTCCCATATTCTATTGTCCAGCATTGCCAAATTCAGGATTTGCTTTACTAACTGCTTCCTTTACTACCAAGGGTATGTAAGATGAATCCTGGGAGGAGGAGTAAAACCTTGTTAGTCTTAAGGGGAAACTATCAAATGGATATTTACTCTCCTCCTGGGGGAAAAGGAAAGGGAATGGGGTGGGTGGGTTTAAGAGATCAATCTGAGACCAAGAGTACTTAGAGATCCTTCTGGTACTGTCACTTTTGTGGGCCATAAACAGAGCTCTAGGAAAAGCTTAAAATATATCCCATAGGATTTAGAGCAGTGTATATAGTTGGAAGAAAACAGTTGTTGCTGTCTAGACGTTTCTGAAGAGACATCAGTATGGATATGGTGTCTGCAGAGCCTGAGGGAGCCCTGTTGTGCTGTGCGTACACATGGGAGGGGACAATGGCTACCCATTCTGAACTCCAACAGTGCTCAAAGTCTGGAAGAGGTATTAGGAGTTCTTTTGACTCCTTGTAAAGTACATGGAGGTTACAAAAGGGGAAGAAACTGTATAATCGCCTCAGTCAATTAGGCAATCCACCTCAAGAGTGTTGGCAACATCTAACGTGGCCAGGATCAAAGGAGCATAGGCAGCTCTTCCCAGAGGGCTTCCCTAGCACCTAAAGGAGCTGGAATGAAGCTAACAGTAATTCAGGAAAAACACATATACATGGCAATTTTGAGACCACCTGCATCAGAAACAAGTCCAATCAATAAAAATGAGGGTTGTTTCCTACCACCATCATTGCTACCAGCAGGCAGGCATGCAGTTACATTTTTTTTTTTTTTCTTTTTGAGATAGGATTTCATTATGAAATTCAGGCTGGTCTTGAAGTCGCTTTATAGCCCAGACTGGCCTTGAACTCATGGAGATCCTCCTGCCTCAGCCTCCTTAGTGCTGGGATTACAAGCATGCACCACCATGCCCAGCTGCTACATAATATTTTATTTTCCTAATTTCTCCCACCTTCAACTCCAGCCTTTAAAGAAGGAAGAGATGGAATTACAAAAGACTGCCCTGTTATAAGTCTGGAGTTGCCATCCAGCCCATGATTGAGAGCAGCACAGGAGTTGGAATGGGTGAGTGTTTGCTGAAAAAAAATGTAGGCTAAGAGTGTAAAGGATGTGATTTTATGCTACTTGAAGTCTATAAGCCACCAGTTAGCTTTGTAGCATTTCATGTCTGCTGGCAAAAGACGTTGGACTCTTGGGTCAGAGACAAGTGGTTTTTATTACTCATGGCACAATAAAAACATGAGCCTCAGCATATTTGTGTTGGTTTCCCTTGCCCCCAAGTCCCATGAGGGTGATTTCATGGGCTGAGATAACATGAACACATGCAGTGGCTTCTGTTCCAGGCGAAGCAGCCAGGGCCAAGAGCCCAGTGATTTCTGTGCAAGCAGCAAACACTGTAGCAAACAGCAAGCAAGCCAGTTCCCTTTCCCTTGAGATAAGCGGTGAGATGGTGGTTTTCCAGGCTGGGAGAAGGATGAGGCAAGAGATGATACCATAGTATAAAATGTAGGGAGGTGCTCACACTTAGGGTCATACAAATGCAGAATTGGCACCTGTAAGTGGGCAACTCCCTAAATCTGCCAAGGCTTGCCTTACCCTTACCTGATCCTCATGACTATGGTAGATGATCTGCTGGTATCTTGACCTCAGAGCGCCTAATATAACTAGCCACAGAATTTGCACAGTGTCAGAGAACCTGGCAGTCTTGAACATATACCAGGAAACTGAAGCTTAAGACAGAACTGTTTTTATAACTTATGGACCAGATTCTGCCCTAGGCTTTAACATTTTTAAGGAACTGTAAAACAAATAAGATCATACAACAGAGTTTATACATGGCTCACAAAACTTGAAATACTATCTAGCCCTTTATAGAAAAAAAATTGCTGATACCTATAATAACTGAAAAGCATTTAATCTAGGAATATTTTTAAAAGATGAGAGGGAACCTCATTGTTGCATAGCTTAATGTAATAATTTAGAAGAAAAGAGATTATTTTACTTTTATCCTCTAAAGAAATATATATCTTCAATGACATTGTTATACATATGAGAATATTTAGGCCTTTTCCAGCCAATTCACACCAGTGTGAATGCACTGGTTCACACAGACAAACTGCAAAGGCAGGCCTCACCTTCAGAATCATTTAGAGAACTGCAGACCATTAGAATTTGTGCACTTGTTGGCTTCAGTTTTGCCCCTGCAAACTACTGCATGAGGTCTTTCCCAAAAGGTGGCAACTAAATCTTAGGAAACTCCAGGATCCTCCCAAGCCAATCTAAGCCAAGTTGGAGAGCTAACAGGATGTCAGCTATCTAGAGAGAGACTTAGCCATTGCCTGACCCTGGAACAGCCTGGTGACTGGGGTGGAGAGATCCCCATCATTGCCTCAACTCTAGGTCCTTCTCTAGGACTAAAGAGAGGCACCCTCTCTCCCTGTTCTTTGTGATCACGGACAGCTGCCCTAGTTTGTGTCAGCAACAGTGTTCTTTAGTTGAGAAGGGCATCTTTAGGACCTGCAGGTACAGGTCTTTGCCTATCTAATTTTCCTAAGTCTAGAATTTTCTGGTCTATTTCTGGTGGATGTTTCAGATTGGCCTTTACCCTAGTTCTGGTTGTATCACGTGGCTCAGCTGTGCTTTCTGCTGCACCGGAGAGAGCTGCAGCTTTGGTCAGTTGTCTTGAGGACGAGCACGTGCTTTCCATGCTGTAGCCTAGGTAGTTCTGCAGCAAACATTGCATTTATGATTGTAGACTTTCTGTATTTCATTACTGCAATGATGATTCTGTTTTCTAATAAATTTTTAGTGTGGATTTTTCATCGTGCTTATGAAATAAGTAAAATGTGAGAGACTTACAATTCATAAAGATCCTGAAAATAAAAGCAAACATTCTCAAGGTAGTTAACTATATCTGAGACTTGATGTCATATTGATCCTAGAGGCCTAAAAGACTTGCGAGGTCAACTCAGTTCTTTCGTGTTCCATTTAACACTGTGTGGCAGCTATCTATGAGGGGCCAAATATAGTATTAAAAATATTTGCTAAGTGTCTAATTTCCCTGCATAAGTTTTGAAGGCAGAAATACTCAATATGAAACACCTTATTCATAAACATCTTCAGAGCCAAAAGGAATAATAGTAATTCAGTTCTGTTTTGCCAGTCAGTTGTTTTAATAACCACCAAGTTAGCCTTTTTAAGCTACCCTGTTGATTTGCAGATAAACTGATCATGGGAAAAGTTTTCTTGTTGAGTTTCTTCTCTGGATGACAACAAAGCAGTAGTCAACAAGTCATGCTCTATTTGTATGACACCATCACATCTTCATCCAATTAATTTTGCATAGACTCTTAAAGACATGGTTAGGATGATGTATTTTTGCTGGTTTTGTGCAACAAACTACTTTTCATTTTTTCATTTCTTGGTAGAGCTCTAAAATGGCTGGTACTCCTGAGCACCACAACTTAAGGGCATAATATTTCTCTAAAAGCTTTAAATTGCATTTTAATGACCCTTATGAAACATGAAGTAGAACAATTCTCAGAGTGTCAGCTTGTAAATGGTAAGAAAATTCTTAACTTCTGAAATAGACTCTTGAAAGAATTATACTATACCAGAATGTACAAATGCCTAGACAGATTTACTTTGAACAGGCTTGTTTTAAACCATCATCACTGTGCTCAGCATATAGCAGTGGTGCCAGGTGACTAGCTATGGGGTAGTGGAA
Source organism: Octodon degus (assembly GCF_000260255.1). Lineage (NCBI taxonomy): Eukaryota > Metazoa > Chordata > Mammalia > Rodentia > Octodontidae > Octodon > Octodon degus. Next base: position 935,953 of record NW_004524667.1, on the reverse strand, counting down.
CTATATTGACAGGTTTTTGAACTTAAATGTATTGCTCTTGGGTTAATTTTAGTATTGGGTTAAAATTTAGTATCTGTAATATAGAAATATATACTTATTTTCTGCATATTATACTTTTAAGGTTTTTCTGCATCTGGTGCAGCTGTTAAAACTTCAGAGAGAGGATGGCAGGGAATGAAGAAAGACAGAGATCAATATATAAAAGCTGAGGTCATGTGGAGCCCTCTCTGTGATGGGAGAAGGCAAATTGCCCAGAACTCATAGTGCTTTTACTGGTACAGTCAGCATATGATGATGTTCATGGAGAGTGTAAGGGAAGGGTAGGATCTAACACTGCAAGAATATTCAAACTGTAACACCATGCCTTGGTGGCTCCATGGGACAAGAGAAAACTCTGTATTATCTCAAGCAAAGCTCAAGTGACTGTGTCCATCAGTTTATTATTATAATTAATTATTGGTCTTTTGAGTCAAGATCTTGCTATGTAATTCAAGCTGGCCTTGAACTCACTAGGCAGACCAGGATGGTCACAAACTCTCAGCAATCCTCCAGCCTCAGCCTCTGGAGTGCTGAGCTTACAGGAAGCCAGCAAGCCTGGATAAAATTTTTATTATTAACGTAACACATATAAATAATTTTTGAAGGCAACTGATATCAAATGCTTTCACATAGAAAGTAAAAATCTCACATAGTACTACTCTCCAGAGTTTACGTCTTAACTGTTCTATTTTTAATATTAGAAGTGACTACCATAACACTAATAATCTTAGTTCTTTCTTTC
>NW_004524667.1:932924-935072 GCF_000260255.1 Octodon degus | reverse complement strand
AGATGCTGGTCCCATTCCAAGATACTCCTGTGGAAGTAGAAGAGAACACAGAGCTACCTGACTACCTGCCTGAGGATGAAAGTCCCACAAAGGAGCAGGACAAGGCAGTGTCCCGGGTGGGCTCCCACCCTGAAGGTGGAGCTAGCTGGCTGAGTACAGCTGCAAACTTTCTATCCAGATCATTTTACTGGTGACTTCATCTTCAGTTTGGGGCTCAAGGACTGTGAACCCACAAGGGGCCAGTTTTCCATTGTTGTGGTGAACTGTCAAGTGCAATTTGCAATAAGTTATCATGAAAAGTTTTTAGATTACATGATTGTGTATGCTGCATTTTACATTTTCTTGGACATTTTATTCCATCAAGTGGTCAAAAGAACAGACTACAGGTGGGATTAATTTGCTTGGGAAAGTATTTTGGTTTTGTTTTCCTTTAATTGCATCACTTTTTAAAAAATACATGGGTCCACTGTTAAACCAAACATGTATGTGCAGCTTTACATTTTATTTATATGAAGCACGAGATTAGGAAAATTCATTTTCTCCTCAAGCCTCAGGATCTCTCTGAAGAGAAGGTTTTTTGTAGTCCAAGTTGTGCATGAATTACTGAACAGTTTTCTCTGCTTTTCATGAACAGTACATGCTTTGGTATTCTTCACTGACAGTTGAAAACATTCTGGTTTATTCCCCTTTTGTGCCTTTTTAATTTGCCAACCATGTTTATAGAAAGGACAGTACTAATGACAGTTTGCAAACAGATTTATTCATGGAGACATAATTATCTAAAAACAACTCAATACAAATGTTATTGTTGTTTTAAGAATAATGCAAAATCAATCAGAAAAAGGAAAGGTGTAGCAAAGTGCTTTTGGACCTATTTGGATATGACCAAATGTGGATCTGATTTTTTAGTGTTCACTGTTTATGTCAGCTCAGGAGATGATATTGTAATTATAAATGGTCTCTTGGCCTTACATTGAGATTACAGAACATGCCCTGCTAGGGGAAAGAAAAGAAAGAAAAAATAGTAGTAAAGAACTGACAGACTTGAAAAAGGAAAACAAAAATTAAATGCCTGTGATGCCATAGTGCCACTCTAATAGTATTTAACTTTAAAATATGAATTGCTTAGCTGAAACCTATTCAGTAGGTATTTCTTTGTATTGCCTTTTGTAAACTTATTATGAAAGTGCTGCAGTTATATTGGACAAAAAAAGAGACCCAAATTATTGCTTATAAAGAGGGAAAGCCAGCGTTGGTCACTTAATCTTGTTTCTTAAGACCAGTCAGAAAAAACGAACTTCAGTGAAGGTAAGACACACACACACACACACACACACACACACACACACACACACAGAGATGGTGTTTTTGGGTAGGCAAGAGCAAATTACATCTATGTAATACATTAGTAAAGCTCTAAAATACTTGGCAATCATATTTTGTTTTGGAAGTCTAGCTATATCCAGATATGTTTTAATGTTAACACGATTAAAAACCTAATAGAAATTGAAGTTCATTTTCATCACCATGTAGAGCTGCTATTTTACTACTTGGAGAATGTGAAGGAAAAATTGGGCCCTGGAAGATTTCCTTATGTTTTCATCATTTCTCTTAGAGAAAATTAAAATCATCCCCTGATACTGGAGCAAAGTAATTGTAAAATACTATCACCAGAAAGAGCCTTGAGTTCCCTAACATTGGGATATTCTGGAGGGAGAGAGAAAGAGGTATTGAGGGTATTGAAGACAGTAGTTTTTCATGCGTCTGGTTTCTGATTCATGGAATATGCACAAACAAAATATATGCTTTCAGGGCACATGCTGCTTTAAATGCATACTACTACCTGCTGCCAGAATCAGATGTGTTGAAAAAAGCAAACAAAACCACCTCCTTTCTACAGCCATTAAAGCAAAGTTTACTTTCTGTTTTAACAGATTATTTTATTTTGCCTTGCCACACATCTGCTTATTTAATAAACTACAACCTTTTGGTAGTAATGGTTCAGTACAAGTAGATTATTTCAGCTTGATGTTTTTGTGTTCCAAGTGTTCTTTTATTCCAGGTCTTATACAGCAGTTAAGGCGAATGTTATGACAGTTTTTGAAATATGTTGTAAAATAATAAAATGTAACATAGTTAAAACTGAAA
>NW_004524667.1:918832-925919 GCF_000260255.1 Octodon degus | reverse complement strand
GTGGTGCTGGGGGATTGAACCGCGGTCCCTGTGCTTTGCCAAGCTTGTTCCAAGTATGTGCTTTAGACCACTGAGCCATCTCTCCAGCCCAGTATTATTCTCTTTATTTGTTTTTGCCATCTGTGCTGGAGATCAAACCTCATGTGGTCACTCATGCTAGATATATGCTATGACACTGAGCTACACACCCCACCCATTGTTTACTCATAAGCCTGTTTGTATAACACTGCCTGGCACATGCTCCCTGTCTGTATTGCCTGACCAGTTTCCCACACCATGTATGTCTCTCCCCAAGATTGGATAGATTCCTAGACATGTACTGATGGTTGCATTTGTCACATTATGTTAAATTTGTTTGTTAACTAGTGTCCTCTTTTAAGTTCTTTGAGGAGAGTGTGAGTCTTTTAAGTCATATTAGCATTATAACTACCTGGCCCCTAATAGGTCAAATTTTGTTCAGAAGAATGAACCAAGTGATCTTTAGAAAACAGTACAAATGAATGTACTTATTAGTTATTTAAAAAATGACTCCATTAACTTTTTTTTTTTTTTTTTTTTAATGTGTAATGGGGTACTTGCTAGAAACGTGTGTGTTTTTATGCTATGGGAGAATGAATCCAGGGCCTTACACATGCTAGGCAAGCATTTTTGTGAACTTTGTTCCTAGCCCTTTATATGTTTTTTTCTTTAGATACTATCTCACTGAGTTGCCCAGCTGACTTAGAATTTGAGATCTTCGTGCCTAAGCTTTCTGAGTAGCTGGTAGTATGGGTACATACTCCATTATCCCTAGTTTTATCATGATTCTTGTAGTATTGTTAGAGGAGAATGTTCTACACATGTAAAATAGTGGGTTTTTATTTTAATGTGTTTAGTACAGGGCCTACAGGATCTCACTACACAGATCTGACTCATAGAGATCCTCCTGTTCTTCAGCCTCCAAAGCTCTGGGATTACATGTGTGCCCAACCACACCCAGTCTTTTTTTACCTTTTTAAAATTTTTTTAAAATTAATTCTATTGAGAAAGAAATAGCGATGAGACAGTTTCAAAACAGGTTAGTAGGACACTTATAATAATACATTGCATATTGCTGTCTTTATAGTAGTTAGTCATAGTACAAGATGCAGACATGATATCTTGCCTACACGCCCAGTCTCAATCGCAGTCTCAGAGTGCCCTGAGGGTGGGACCTGCACAGCACAACAGGGATCGAAATTTAATCCATTGAGCTATGTGGCTGGCCCAAGATAGTGTTTTTGATTTTTTTGTTTGTTTGTTTTTTACCAGCTATGTTATCCTAGGCAATAATTTGATCTCTGAACTTTTCTTCAGTAGAGATAATTGTTCTACCACTTGGGGTTGTTGTTAGAGTTCAGTAATATGCTTTGAAAACTAACATCTTACCATTGTACAATGGAATTATTGCTACTAGGTTTTTGGCATGATTTTTCTCATGCTTGATTCTCATACACTATACTTTGTAATCACACTCTCACCATATATCCATGCAAGATTTCTTTGTGTAATTTGCTCATCTATGTTATGTAAATTTTCTTCATTGCACAATTCATCTAATCTAGGATTTTAGATACCTTTGTTTAGGTAATTTCTAAATCTCTACTATCATCTTCAACAACTCTTCTCTGCTTTGTATTATCTACCAAATGTAAAGCCTGAATTTTTAGGTCTATTAGATCCAGTTTCAGTACATGTAAGAGCTAATTATGTGCCAAGGACTATTGTAAGTGCTTCACAAGTGTGTACTGACTTTTAGCAAACATGAGGTTGGTACTGTTGATGATTTTTTTATGGCTTAGATCTAAAGTGTCCCCCAGAAGTCTCATGTGCTTAGAGGTGAGAAAAGTTGGAGCATGACCTGCATGGATTTTTTTTTTTTTAGATATGGTCTTGCTTTGTAATTTTCAGTCTGGATGTGAACTCATTGTGTAGCTCAGGCCAGCCTTGAATTCAGAGTGATCCTTCTGCCTTAGTCTCCTAAATGCTGGGATTACAGTTGTCACCACATTCACCAAGATGGGTATATTTTTGTCACTAGTCCTCCTCTTCTTTCCAACTCCATGTGGTGAGCAGCTGTCCACCATCTACTTCTAGTACGGTTCTGCTTTGGAGCCTGTTGACCATGAACTGAATCCTCTGAAAACCATGAGCCAAAATAGACCTTCCTTTAAGTTAGGGGTATTCAGTGTGTTGGTCCAGCAGTGGGAAAGTGCCTAATACAGAAAACTGGTACCACACATGGAGTTGTTGCTGTGACTGTATCCTCACCTTATGGGTTAGAAGACATAGGAAATGGTTTTTGGAAGGAGTTAGGAAAGGTTGGAGATGCTGGCTAGAAAAGCTTTAGAATGTTGTAAGCAGAACCTGATAGGCAGACAGTGCTGGTGGGAGCTCAGAAGATTAGAATGCTGGCAGGAAAATGAAAAGTGAAAGTGAGGCTCACAAGGTTTTAGTTGGGAATAAGGAGTCAATCCGAAACTGGAATAGAGGTCATGTGTGTTTCATTTTGGCAAGAATTTGTCTATATACATTGCCCATACCCTGAAACTGCAGCAGACTAAGATTAAGGATGGTGGGCCGATTGTTGTGGTGGAGGAAATTTCAAGTCAGCCCACTATTCAGGCAGTAACATAGATACTGCTGGCTGCTTTTAGCAAGGTGTACAGTGGGAATTGAGAAGTGATTTGTAAAATTTGTAGCTCGGCCAGAAAAGAAGCACCTGTAAAGTTGTTGCTTAGCAGAGTTTAGTTGGTAAAACAATGAGCTTTGAAAAGAAGCCAAATAATTTGCATCAGAACAATAGGAAGGTTGTCTTGAGCACATGTCATGGACTGTTGAGGTCCCACTCTTTTATTGGCTCAAAATTGCAAAATGGAGAGACTGCTTTGAGAAGAAACCCAGAGTGCCTTCCCCTTTGAGGGCCAGCTTGGGAAATGTATCTGCAGTTCAGCCTTTCAGGCACTCATGGCCACTGCAGCGATGGTCCAGTGAGCCAGACTACTGCTCAAGCTGGTGATAGGCCTTGGTAATGTCCACGTGGTGCTGGTTTTTTCAGGTACTCAAGAGTGTGAGGGACCAGGGAGATGGCTCAGTGGAATAAGGCCCTGGCAAGTGCAAGGGCCTGAGTTCAATCCCTGGTTCCACCAAAAACCCCCCCCAAGAGTTGTGGGGTTATCTGTGAGCTTCCATCCAGATTTCAGAAGAGGCTTGGGAGGCCAGACCTTCTATCCTTGAGGGGGTGATGTGCCCAGGAATTACAGTGAAGCCAAAAGAGGAATAAAGACTATAGGAAGTTAAGAGATGCTAAGAATATGAATTGTCTGCCAAAGAAAATTGTAGGCAACAAGGAGAGCCAGCCTGAGAGGCCATGTGGCCTACAACTGTTGGGGCAGGGCAGCCCAATCCCCTTGCAGCTCATATCTCAACTTGCTGTGGTGCTAGACATGGAACTAAAGCAAATAATACTTGCCCTGCTGGGTTTTAGTTTTGCTTTGGTCTAGTTCCTTTCTGTTCCTCTTAGCCTACTGTTTGGAATGGGAATTTTTACTCTGTGCCATTGTATGTTAGAAAATTTAACTTTTATTTGATTGTTTCAGGGTCTTACAACTGAGTTTGCCTTGAGTTCAGAGGAGACTTTGGACTTGGACTTACCAGCAGTGCAACTCTTAAAGATGAACTAAATGCATTTGGCATAGTGAGAATAACATGAACCCCTGGGGGTCAGTAATGGGATGTTACTGCTGAAATCTAAATTATTCCCCCAAAGCCTCCTGTATCAAAGATGGGACGTGCTCAGAGGGACTGGGTCTTGGGTGCATGGCCTGGATATATTTTTGTCCTTGGTCTCTCCCTTCTCTCTCTTGTTTCCCAGATGCTATGCATTCTCCCATCTTTCTAGCATTTCTAGGAGTCAGCTCACCTTTGAATTGAATTCCCTGAAAACATTAAGCCATAGTAAACCTCCCTATCTTTAAGTTTTGGGTGTTGGATCATTTGTCCCAGTGACAGAAAAGCTGACTGATACACCATTCAATCACCATTTTACAGATGGAGAAAAGTGAGAGATTAAGTAGCTCCTTAGTGCCAGGTCACAGAGCTAGTTAGTGGCAGGGCCAGGGCTCAAACCCAGACAGTCTGATACTGAGTCACTCTCAGGAGGCAGTATCTAGTGGAAAGTCACACTATTCCTTTTGGACCTTGGTTATTGGTTCCTCTCATCAGTTGTCAACTGATTTTGCTTGTTTCTTTCCTATGCAAATGGAATATAATGTCTTATAAATTTTCCCATTTAGTGTTTTGAAATTACTTGATGTCTAAAGTAGCTTCCTTAATTCACAGCTTCATAGTATTATATACCATATTAATATTCTCTAACATTTAACTAGTGTTTTGAGGACGAATTTTTGCTTTTACAAATAATTTTATGAAAGTATATCTGTAGGATGGATTCCTGATGTGGAACTGCTGAGTCAAAGCACATGTTTTTAATTTGGATGTTTTCTGCCTCCTGGAAGATTATTCCTACTTTCATGCTCACCAGCAAGGTGTGGGTTCCTGGATTCCTCCTCAGTAGTATCTTGGTTCACTAGCACTTTGGTTTGTAAACAGAAACATTTGGCAATATTTTTATTTTTATTTTTTTTAGAGTTCATGACAATTTATTTACAATAAATGTGCTTTTACTAACATGATATGTATGTTTCTATGTCAATTACAACAACCTCAGAGTTATTAAATATATAAAATACCACAGACTTTACAGGATATAACTTCATGTTGTTCTGATACTAGCAGAAAGTTTTGTTTTTGTTCACAAGCACTGCATTGAGTGATGAACATAACCATGGCCTTCTTTTCTACACAAACACAACCATGACCATCTTTTCCAAAATCATAGAACAAATTAAGCCCGTGAACTATTACACCACTGTAATGCTGTCTTATCTGTTTAAATATGTTCTTCACTGAGAAATTTTGTTTTCTTTTTTAATTGGGATGGGGGTTAGTCTTACTCACTAGAAACTAACATACTAAAGAGATTTCTTTCCCTTTTTCTCAGTATGAACATTTGAAACTTGAACATCTTTTTTTTTTTTTTCCTCCTGCTTACTATGGACTTACACTTGTTTGGCACCTGTTATGTTTCTTTACTTTCCATAAATACATTTCTTATTGAGATCAAGAGCTCCATAAAGAGGGAATTTGTCTTAGGTTTTCTTACTACTTGATACGATATATAGCCTAATTCTGTGCATGATAAACTTTTGGGAAGTGTTTCCTGAATGAGTTATAATGATAAAATAGTAGTAGAACATTTCTGTGGTAGGGATGAATCTTTGATGTACTGTTCTCATCTGAATCTCAATCGTTGCACATCTGGATCCCTGGTACTGGCTTCCTAACAATATTTTACATTACTTAGGCATTTACTGTCTTCAAAGGTTCCCAAGCTATGCATTAGGTCATTTGTGTTACTTTAAGAAATGACACAAATCATAATTTAGAACAAAATCATGTATGCAAAGTCTCTATTAGCTTGGTGTCTTTGTTATTTCCTTAATTACTCATCTTTGTATTGATTTTTAATATGCTCATTTTGCCCTTGTGCTTATGTCTGATGTACTTCACAGTATAGATGTCAGTACCCTGTCCTCCCAACAACTCGTACAGTGCTATTTTATGGCATATATACTTACAGATTTAGTCTTTGAACCTTGAAATTCTCCTTTACTGTAGCCCTAAATACTATTACTTGATATTAAAATTACATATATGCTCTAAAGTAGTTGGATTTATAGATACCCACATTCTACACCATTGTCAAAGTGAAAAGATATTAAAAAGACAAAAAAGGCCAAATACTTCATAAATTTGCATTGTCTAATACCTAATAATAGAAAAATTTAGAGCCAGCAATTAAAAGGCATGAATGTTTTAAGATAAAGAAGCAGCCTTGATATTTGTAATAAACTTTCATCATTATTTAGTTTCTTATAAATTACAGTTTCTATTTGTGTTGGACTGTAAGTGCTGGTGGGTGTCATGCTTACTGTATGTTTACAAATGTTAATCAGTAGAACAGAATAGAGAATATCAAAACACCTCTAGGTACATTAAGCAATTTGATCTGTGACAAAGGGGTTAAAAACATACATTAGAGAAAAGATAGCTTCTTTAACCAATGCTTCTGTGAAAATTGGCTAACCACATGCTGAAGATTGAATCTAGACTCATATCTCTCACCATGCACTAATTTGAAATCTAAATGGATCAAAGATATGAATATTAAAATAGAAGCAACCTGCTGGGAGACAGAATAGGTAAAACTCTTGAAGATACTATACAGGCAAAGAGTTTCTGAACCAAATGCCAGTTACCTAAGAAATAATTCCAAGAATCAATAAATTAGGTCAAATCAAATTAAAATCTTCTACACAGCAAAGGAAACCACTAACAGAATAAAGAGACAACACCCAGAGTTAGAAAAAAAAAAAATTTTGTAAGCTATTCTTCAACTAAAGGGCCAATACTTAGAATATATAAACAACTAAAAAATTTTTTTAACCTTTCAAACTTTAAAGACCCAATCAAAAATTGTCATCTGAAATGAATAGGTGTTTCTCAGATGAAGAAGTACAAATAGCTAGTAAATACATAAAAATATATTTAACATCACTGGCCATTTGAGAAATGCAAATTAAAAGAATACTGATACTCTTTTTTTGACATCAGTTATTTTATTTTAAAGAAAAAAAAAATAAAAACAATGGTACAAAATCTCCAAACAAGATTTTAGGATAGTTACAATGGTTAGTACATTGTGTATTGTTCCTGCCAAAGTAGTTTCTCATATTACAAGATATAGACAAGAAATAATAAACGAACAACATAGGTACAAACCTCTGGTTTTTTTTTTTTTTAAAGTCAACAGAAAATGGAAATATACTTTTTGAAGTTTCTAATACTAGGAGAAGATATCATACAATGTCTTTTAAATAAATTGTAAGTCAAAGATACAGTATAAATCTTAGAACAAAAATTAAGACTAAGCAATATTCAGAAAATT
>NW_004524667.1:879834-907078 GCF_000260255.1 Octodon degus | reverse complement strand
CTTGCCAGGCAAGTGCTTATTCTACTGAGCTATCTCCTTGGCCCATTTCTTTGTTTTTTTTAATCAATTTTAGACTCTTGTACTCAACTTCCCTATAAAAGATTACTTCCATCTTTCTTTTCTGCCTCTTTCTTGAGTTTGTTCCTTATTCTATTATATTTTATATTGTGTCTTTTTGGCTGTGATTACTTTTAGAACTTCATTTTTATTTGTTTGTTTTTGAGGCAGTATCTCACTCTATGGTTTAGGCTGGCCTCAAAATTGTGGTGATTTTCTTGCTTCACTTTCTTGTGTGGTGGGATTATAGGCATATGGCAACACACCTAGCTGCTTTTTGAATTTTAAATAATGTACTTTAACATATTTTTTTATTCCATGAACTGTAATAAAAAGTACTAATTCCATGTGGGGTGAGTCTTTTCTTGCTCCCACTGATACGCATGGTCTCATATTTAGGAGCCTTCTTGCATGGCAATGGGTTCACATATGTAACCAGAAGGACAAGACGCAAGGATGCCTGACTTCTAAAATGAAGATGTTCCATATTATTACTTTGCTCTTTCTTGGGAGAGGCTAGCTGCTCTGTCATGAGGACTCTTCAGCAACCCTTAGGAATGGTCCACGTGGCAAAGAACAGAAGTGACCTGCAAGTGAATGAGTGATGGATTTCCGAGCCATGTGAATGAGTTCTCCTGGAAGGCCGTCCTTCCATCCTAGTCAAGTCTTCAGGTAGATGCCTGGAGGCTGAAGCCGACTCCCACACAGCAGTCCCGCAAAAGACCCAGAGTCAGAACCCTCTACCTTTTTGCTCCCAGAGTTCTTTTGGTTGACGTTCCAAGACAAATAGGTTTACTAGTCTTTTAAGTCATTAAGGTTTTGGGAGGAGACATTTCTTCTGCAGTAATAGATAACTGATACATGGATCCTAGGTAAGATGTCATTTTCTCTTCAGAGTAACTTCCAGTTCCTTTCCTCACCTCTAACTCTTCTAATTTCTGCTAGTTTTTGTCATTATTTCATTATATGGTCTATGATGTTTATATGCTGTTCTTTAATTATAATTTTAAAATGTAACCATATATGTTTTATTTAAATGATGATTTTAAAGATAGAAATAAAAACAGCATTTAAATAATGATAATTATGATGTATTATCCTCATTATATAAACATGTAATATAATCTAACACTGCACCAACAGGCGTAAACAGTGGAGAACAAAGTACTCTCCTGTCTTGCCAAATCTGTAGCTTTTGGGGGTAATGCCTTCTATCTGATCTAAAATATTTTTGTAAGTTTTTAAAAAACTTTTCTCAGAATTCCAAATTTGTCTTTTAAATTCCTATTGAGAAAATAAAATATGCTTCACTGGCAAATCACTAAGTTCCTTTAGTCTCTAAATCAAGTTTTTCATCAAAAGTTAGATGAATAGTAGCATTTAGAAGTGTAAAGATTCTTTTTTCATTGACACATAGTAATCATACATATTTATGAGGTATAGTGTGTTAATTCAAAATTTATATACTGTAATGATCATATCATGATAATTAGAATTTTCATCTCCTTAAACTTTCATAATTTCTCTGTATTAGAAACCTTAAATTCTTCTCTTTTAGTTTCTTGTAAGGGCTTGGGATATAGCTTAGTGGCATAAGTGCCTGCCCGTCAAGTGCAAAGTCCTGAGTTTGATCCCAGAAACACAGCTTTTAAAATAAATTATATAGTAGCTGGACATAGTAGTACATACCGGCAACCTAAATACTCTGGGAGGCTGAGATCCTCCCAGAAGGATCTCAAGTTTGAGCCCATCCTGAGCAATTTAATGACCTAGCAAGATCCCTATAAAAATACAAAAGGCAATTTATTTAGTCTTTTATTTTAATGAGAATAAAAAACAATAAAACTGACACAGAATTTCAAAACAAGATGATGTGAAATTAACAATGGTTGTTGCTCAGATTACTGGCTATGGGCATGAAAATTCATCCAGCAATATAAGCACTGTTCTTTTCAGAAAACTAATAGAAATTAGTAGCATATTTCTCTTCCTTTTTTCTCCTTTCTTTTATCTCAGTGTTTTCTTTTTGAGAAGTTTTTCCTGTAACACATATATCTATCATATCTTTCAGATTTTATTTACTCTTTCAGTTTCTTACACTAGAGAGACAAAACAATGTTTATACATGTGAGTCTGATTTAATTTTGAGCATGGTCTTGAGTTACATCCATTTACCTATAAAAGTCTTGAGCTTTTCTTTATAGCCAAGTAATACCCCACTGTATAAAAACACCACATCTTTTTTTTTTTTTAAATCCATTCCTTGGTTGATGGGCAATTGGGTTGTTTCCAAGATTTAGTTATGACAAATTGTGCTGCCAAAAACATGGATGAAAATATATTCTTGTGGTGTGATGTTTTCATTTCTTCTGAGAAAACACTCAGAAGGGGAAAAGCTGGGTCTAATGGGACCTCTAATCCTAGTTTTTTTTTTCATACACAATAACAGATTTATACATATTAGAAATAAGATCCAGTCTGCCATTCAAAAAGTCATACAGTATCTCATTTAGAGGATGCCTAACAAAATATACATCTTAAAAATTCAGTATTCCAGAATGCTTTTTACAATTATTTCCATTTAAGAATCAGGGATTTAAAAAATAAGTAACAACCATAGACACAACTTCACAATAATGTGGATAATATGCAAGAAACATCATGACTTTTGGGGGTATTTGTGACTAACCATACACTAGATGGGGACTACAGTTCAGAAGTGCAAAGCCCAAGGAGCCTCCCAACAAAAGGACCTCCAGGGATCTTCTTTCCCTTATGAAAGACATGGGAGGTAGACTGGATTCTAAGCTTTACCAGAAAGTGCACATCCATCTTCTTACCCAGACTACCAACCACATCAACTGTCAAACCATTTGCTCCTCTTTGCAAGAGGTGCACCTTTAGAAGGTCCTAACAGTTTCTGCTTATATTGTTCAACCAGGTGGTTGAAGTGAGCTTCTGTCCTGTTTCCCTTGGCTTTTCTTCTAGGAATCTGCTTGGATGACAGCTGCTGTTTCTCTTGCTTCCACTGCTTTATCTGGGGCTTAGGCTTCTTAGGAGGGAGGGACTTCACTTTGCCTTTGTCTCGCAATCTAATTTTGGGTCCTCGATGAGAGGGGAGCGCCAGGACCTTCCTTCTCTTCTTTCCATTGGGCAGTTCCACCTGTTCTACTTCAGCCTTGGTCTGGAACCCTGCCCATGAGGTGGAGCCCACCTTCCCCTTCTGCCCTGGGGGAGCCTTGTTTTGATCCTGTGAGTAGTTTTGAGCTGCCTTCTGTTGCTTCTCTTTTATGGGTGCTTTCTTCTGCTTTTGAGGCTCACCGGTTGCAGGCTTCAATTTCATTGTTTGCAGGCTGCGCTAGATCCTCATTTCCTTCATTTTAAGTTTCCTTCGATCTTCCTTAAGAGACCAATAGACTCCACTATTGGTCTCTTAAGAGGCCCAAAGATTTCTGGGTTGTTATTGATGTGGCGGAGGGCTCTCAGGGCATGCTCGTGCTCCTGGAACTCAGCAAAGGCATAGCCCAGGGACTGCCCCTTCATGTTCCCATGAACTCTTTTAAGGTCTTGCATCACCCTGCACTCCTTGATGCGTACTCCCTTCTCCTCCCTAGTGGCATTCAGCAGCAGCTTTCTCAGCTGTTTGTCATCCACAGCCTTGGGAAGATTGTGCAGGCAGAGCCTGGTCTGGGAGACAAAGATATTCTGGTCCTTAAGCTTCTGATGCTTCAGTAGCTCAAAACGTTCTCGTTTGGCCATATCAGCAGCACTCACACCCTCAGCAGCCTTAGTTCCAGCATGGATCAAGCCTTCTCGAGCCAGATAAAGGTTCCGGGTCCCAGTGGGCTTCTTCACTTTCTTTGTCTGAAGTTTTGCAGCCTCATCACGGGTCACAGCCAAGTCAACCTTGAGCTGCCGGCCATCCAGTTTAAGCCCACCACCTTCAGTCTCTGGAGAAGCAGCAGTGAGGCATTTCTGAGCAGCTTCTTGAGTCATGAATTGGACAAATGCACAACCTTTAGAATGCTCTGTGTCTGGATGCAAGACGATGCGGACATATTTAAGATCTCCAAACTGCTGGAGGAGCTCCCCAAGTTCTTCTTCCTCTGAGTCAAAGGACAGGTTTCTGATAAAAACAGTTTTCCCTTCATTCACATCAGAGGGTAATTTCCTCTTTTTTGTCTTTGAGATTTGCACATCTTCATCTTCCTGTTCTTCAGCACTGCTATCATTTGGTAACAGTTCTTCATCACCATCAATGCTACTTCTTTCCTCCAGGTCACTGTCCTCCTGTGAATCATCTTTGTTGCTGCATTCTACAGGGGCTGCTTTCTTGACTGTTCTCTTCTGAACTTTCACATGCTTGGTCACCTCTGATTCTTCCTCCTCCTCTTCCTCTTCATCACTGTCATCCGCATCACCATCAACCCCAACATCATCATCATCATTCTCTTCCACTCTGCTCTTCTTTCTAACTGACCCCTGAGGCATAGGTTCAAAGCAGTTCTCACCTGGAGCAGAAACAGACTGTGTATCTTTATATTTATCCTTCGCCACAGCCCAGTCCACTGCCACTGTTTGCCCTTTTATGTCTTTCATGTTCATGTCTTTGAGAGCTCTTCCTGCTTCTAGGAGATTTTTGAACTGAACAAAAGTAAAACCACGCATCTTTCCATCTGGCTTTCTTGGAATGTTCACTTCTAGTACAGTTCCAAATTGAGTAAATACCGTTTTCAAGTCATCTTCTGAACACTTAAAGCTCAGGTTCCGAATAATTAATCTGGCTTTTTTATCTGTCACTTTGGCTTTCTTAGTTTTCAGCTCCTTCTTGGGAGATTCTGAATTTTCATTTTTCTTTCTTTCCTTGGATTTGTTCCTCACTTTTTTCTTGGCAACAGTGATGTTGATCTTGCAACCTTCAAAGGTAGTGATCTCCTTGAGGGCCCTCTGAACATCTTCGGCCATGGAGAAAGTAACATAGCCAAAGCCTCGACATACCTTACTCCCTTTCTCAGTCACCATGAAGCACTGCTTCACCGGCCCCACCTGACTGAACAGCTCCTCCAGCTGCTCGCTGCAGGCCGAAGGCGGGAGGTGGCGCACAAACAGGGTCAGGCCCGCCATAAGACCAGGAAACCGAGGCGCGTGACGCTACAGGCGCCCAGGCCGGGGCAAGCGACTCGAGAAGCTGGTTTTAACAGGACGACCGCGCCGAGGGACCACTTAACCCCGGAAGTGCTCGTCGGTCAAAAAAAAAGCTCTAATCCTAGTTTTTTGAGGAATCCCTACACTGATTTCCACAGTGGTTGCACCAGTCTGCACTCCCACCAGCATTGGACAAGGGTTCCTTTTCTCCCACAGTCTTGTCAGCATTTGTTATTGGTTGATTTCTTAATGATAGCCATTTTTTCTGGGGCAAGATGGAATCCCAGTGTTGTTTCAATTTACATTTCTTGATCAATGATGCTGAACATTTTTCATGTATTTATTTGCCATTTGCATTTCTTCATTTGAGAAGTGTGTATTCATCTCAGATGCCCATTTTTGGATTGGGTCTTTGGATTTGGGGGATCTGATTTGTTTTTTAATTCTTTATATGTTCTAGATAGAAGGCCTTTGTTGGAATGACAGTCGGCTAAATTTTTTTTTCCTAATTTATGGGTTTTCTTTTCACTTCATTGATGATTTCTTTTGATGTGCAAAAACTTTTTAATAAGATGAGATCCAAGTTGTTGATCCTTTGAGGTATTTCCTTTTGTAGTTAGGACATAAAGCATTTTAAAAAGTGCTGAGATGTAGCTCAGTGCAAAGGCTGTAGATTCAATTCCTAGTATCAGGGAAATCATTATGAATTCTAGTCACTGTACAATGCCCTAGAACATTAGAGTTTATTCCTCCCAAGTAACAGTATATTGGTGTTGGGTATTTTACTGAAATGGAAGGCAATAAATTGGAGACTGGCTAGCATTTACCATAACAATTGTCTCTGAAGAGGCTCCTTATATCCCTCCATTATAGACAGGGTATGGAACAAATGAATGCTTACTAATTGAAAGTATGTCTATTACCATCCTTGAACTGTCACCACTTCTGTTGGGGAAGGGGAATGTTTCTAGGTAGATTGAGAAGGCAAGATGCCATGAATTGTTTCACATTTAATGAGAATTGTTCTATTCAGCTTTTCTATTTTGAGAAGAAACCAGCCTTTACATATATATATATATATATATGAATGTGGGCTTTTACTGAGAAGAGAGATAAGACTTTTTCAACATATCTGGGACTTCTGAAAGTAAGTCCTCCTTGGGAAGGAAAGGACTAAAATAAGACAATGAAGACATATGGTGTAATCAGCTTTTCATTGTCGTGACAGAATATCTATTAGTAACAAAGTGACAAGGTTGGTTTTAGCACATGGTTTCAGATGTGCAATTTCCACTGGTTTTAGGTCTGAGGAGAAAGAGAACCAGCATGGCAGGGGACATGGCACAAGAAAGCCACTTATCTACTGTAGCCTGGAAACAATGCATGGGGCCGAGAACTTGTGATCATGGACACCTTTCTCCGGCTCGTGCTCCCTCTGTGCCTCCCTGCTGAATGGCGATGCCGTGTTTAGGTCTCCCCCACCAGCACGTAGCTGTCCTGTGCACCAGTGGTCTCCCAGACAAACCCAGAAATATGCTTTACTCATTTCATAGACATCTGTAAATCCAATAGATTGATGAGGTTATACTCTTACTACTTTGATGTCAATTTCGTGTTTTTTGGGCTGGTGAGATGGCTCAGTGGTCTAAAGCACCTACTTAGAACAAGCTTAGCAAAGCACAGGGTCTGCGGTTCAATCCCCCAGCACCACATGCCAGCCAGTCCCGCCCCCTGGTGGGCTGAGCTGCACCCCCACAAATAAATTTTAAAAAAAATTAAAAAAAAATATCGTGTTTTTTCAGAGACTGAATTTTATCTCTATTCCTTCTGTTTGTGCTCTTTGTTCTCACCGTCTTCCTCAATCATAGAAAGGAAGGATTCTTG
The DNA here is from genome assembly GCF_000260255.1 of Octodon degus. Lineage (NCBI taxonomy): Eukaryota > Metazoa > Chordata > Mammalia > Rodentia > Octodontidae > Octodon > Octodon degus. The sequence goes on along the minus strand of NW_004524667.1, from coordinate 899,992 downwards.
GCATGAATGAGCAGCACTAGGAGTTTTGTAAGTCAATTTCTATCTTCTTTACTTGTTCTGTGAACCTCTTATTCATGCACTATGAATTTGCCCCAATCAATGTGTAACAAAGTCCAGAGATCATCCTTCTGAAGCAGCTATGTGAAGACAAAGGGTGGAATTAAGTTGACTTTCCTTGCGGAAAAGCTGGCAGCATCTCTAAAGTTAATAATTTTTACTTTTTAAAATCTTCCTAAGCACACTGTGCTCATTTCTCTGACTGCAGTGTTATAATGTAGGCAGCAGTCTTTTTTGTAACTTTTGAAAAATTCTCCTTTACAAGGTCTGTCCATGGAAGCATGAACTTATTAACAGTTGGTAAACTGAGCAGCAGCCTGGTCTGTTTTCATGGCCAGATCTCACCTCAGGAAGCAACAGCCAGGAAAAACTCTTGATAGAATCTAGAGTAGAAGTCACTGTTTGCTACAGGCTGTGGGATTGTCTCATATAACAAACATGGTGGATGAATTCTTCAAGATTCTAAGTTTTGAGATTTTTATCAGGAAATATATATATTTTGATGTTTACCAAGAATCAGTACCAGTGGTGGAGGTGTAGCTCAGTAGTAGATTATATTGTTGGTATGATCAGGCTTGGCTTGGAACCCTGCGTGTGTGTATGCACACACACTCACACATACCTGTGTGGACAGTTCTGTTCTATTTGCTGCAGTTTGAGTGAGTACCCCAAAAGATTCAAGAGTTAACGACTTGGTCCCCATGGGGACACTATTGGGAAGTGCTATGCACCTTTGGGAAATGGGAATTTATGGAGGGTTGTTTCGTCTTTGGGGGACCTGCTTCTCAAGGGGATTGCAGAACCCTCATTTCTTCCTTTCTTTTCTTCCTAACTGATGATGAAAAAAGTGTGCTCCTGCCATGATGTGCTTACTGCCCTTGATAGTGTCCCAAAGAAAAGGATCATTTGATCTTGGACTGGAACCTTTTTTAAAAAAAAATTTTGCAGTACTGGGCATCGAACCTGGGACCTTGCACTTGCCAAGCAGGCACTTACACTGTTGAGCTATCTCCCTGGCCCCTAGGACTGGAACCTTCAGAACTCTGAGCCAAAGCAAACCTTTTCTATTTCTAAGTTAATTACTTCAGTTATTTTGTTATAGGAATAGAAAGGTGATTCATATGTTGTTTAAAATAAATCTTTTCACCTGATTCACATGTCTCAGTGGTAAGGCTTATTATCTTTTTGAAGGTTAAGGACAGAAAAAAGGGATGAAATCCCTCTGTATCCCTCTCTATATTATATGTTTGTCATCTTTTCTACCATGTACTTTTACTCTATTAGCTTCCTTGGAATAGGGTCTTATCTTATTATTCTTTCTCCTTCTGTGTCTAGCGTGGTGCTTGTCTATAGTGATACTTAGCAGACATTGAAATTTCTGATTCAACCTGAACTTTAAACATACCTTAATTATAGCCTTACTATAATTTGCCTTCATTGTTAGAAATACTTGGAAAACCCATCACTCACTGTAGTCTTGTGCCATTTTATCTTGTGATTAAAATACAATAGCTTTGGATTAAAAAGAAATTTCATGTTTCTTTTTCTTTGTTAAAATGTCAATTTAATTGGCATCATCAATACTTTTAGGGTTGTTAGATAAAATGCAAGTTGCTCATTAAAAATTAAATTTTAGGTAGGCAATGAGTAATTTTCATATAATCAGATAAAATTATTTATCTGATTTTGTTCGTGTGTGTGTGTGTGTGTGTGTGTGTGTGGTACTTATCCTTAACTCTTTAAAAATAATTTTTTTTTTGGCCATCTGTGGTGGTGCATGCCTATAATCTCAGTACTTGGGAGGCTGAGGCATGAGGAAGGTTGCGAGTTTGAGACCAGCCTAGACTACAAAGTGAGCTCAAGACCAGCCTGAACTGTATAATGGGATTCTGTCTCAAAAAGATTAAAAAAAAGTTTTTTTTGAGACAGAGTCTTGCTATGTAGTTCAAGTTGGCCTTGATGCGTGTCTGTCCCAGCTCCTCCCTTTTCTCTCTGCTTCCTGGCTGCCAGGGCATGAGCAGCTGTCCTCCACCAGACCTGCTATGACCTTTCTGCCTTTGACCCAGCTGATTACAGACTAAAATAAACCAAAATAAATTTCTCCTTCTTTAAGTTGTGGGTGTCAGGATTTTTGGCCCAGCAGTGAGGAAGTAACTCAGATACCTGCTTTATCTAGCAACTCAGCCCCTCCTGCAGGCCTACTGATATTCTACACGAGAGTTCCCATCCTAGGTGTTAAAGAAGCTAATGGAGAGGTAAAATCTTATGCCAAGATCCAACTCAGAAGTCATGCTCCATCAGGCCAGTATCTTTTCCCAGTGAACTATCTAAATTACAACTAGGTGTAAATAAATATCTAACCTAGAACACATGGCAGTATCCGGATTTTTCACCTTTTTGGAAAGCTAATTTATAGCATATGTTATGCCTGAGTAGCAAAAAGTACTGAGATGTAGTGCAGAAATACAGTGAGTGTGGAAACACAAGTCTCAGATCTTCTTCATGGGATTCTGAAAAATAAACTTCAAACTTCCTGGCTTTAGTGCATTACAGTTATTGTATTCTTTATTTCATTCATTATTATATTGTGTGTCATTAAATAATTATGCAACTCACCATAATACATAATTTGTAGTACCCTTGAATTTACTTCCCTACAACTAGACATGAGGCACTAGCGTCACTAGCATGATGAAACTATCATGCATGCATCAGCATATTTAGGTGGGTGCATAATGGGAAAGAAGCGTGGACAGAAGTGGTAAATAAAACTGGGCAGGCCAAGTGCAGAATAAAATAAGTGATGGATTCTGACTTAATGCCTGCTACTTGATGCACTGAGTCACTTGCCACTCACTGTTGAAGTTTTGATATGTATCTATAAACAACTGATTTATGATGACTACTATTGTAGCCAAACCTCTCTGTTAATATTAATCTGTATTTATAATCTTTCCTCAGTACTAACATCAATGCCTCAGCTCCACCTCAGATCATCAGGCATTAGACTCTCATAAACAGAATGAAAACTAAATCTGTCACATTTGCAGTTCATATATTGTTCCTGCACCTGTGAGAATCTAATGGCACTACTGATCCAACAGGAGGCGGTGTTTAGGCTGTGAGGAGTCACTTTAAATACAGATGAAGTTTTGCTTGCTTAACAGCCGCTTACCTCCACTGGCTGGTCCAGTTCTTGGCAGGACCAGGGCCACTCTGCTTTCTGGGGGTTGGGTACCCCTTCTCTAGAACATGCTTTCAATTTCTTCCTCAGTGGGAAAATTTATTTCAGGTTTACTGCAGAAGGAAGGGATGGGATAGATAAGAGGATTTTTTTCCAGGATTTTCTTTAATTCTCATACATCATGACTGACAGCAATGGCCATTTCTCCCCCTCTCCCCTTCCTGGGCTTATAGCTTGGATATCTTTCTCTGTTCCCAGCCTGCGTGGAGGGGAGCAGTTTTGACATGGATATAAGCTCAACAGTGCATATTTAAAACCTAGTTTTAAAATGATCATTGCAGGCTGGGGAGATATCTCTGTGGTCTAAGCAGCTGTTTGACAAGTGCAAGGACCCGGGTTTGATCCGTGTTATGGCATGCTGTGCTGGCCCTGGAATTATGGTCGTGCTGTGCTGGGCACTGAAACTAGGCATGGTAGTGCAAGTTTGTAATCCCAGCGCTGGGGAGGCTGAGATAGGAGAATCACTGCGAGTCTAAGCTGCATACTGAGAGCCTGTACCAAATAAATAAATACAAATCTACAAATTTAAGTGATCATTGCATATAGATATTTGTTATGTATTTTACAATAATTATTGACTATGCAGGAGCTAAGACATTCTTTTTTTTCTATCAAGGTTAACATTTACAAGTTAAAAACTTGAAACCCGTTCTTAGGAAGAAACTTAACCTGTTGAAAGTATGTAATGTACATTTTTTATGTCAAAGAAGTGATGTGAAATAACCTTTCATATCTGATCTAATTTTATTGAAAAGGACGATAGGTACATACAGTACTCTTCTTGCCAGCTCCCGAGTTTTGACTACATTACCCAAATAATCCACAAGATGGCAGCAGAGAAATGTTTATTTAAATTTATCATCTAGAGCGATTGTTGCGAGTGTATTTTAACCAAAAAAAAAGAGTAGACTACCCTTCTCATTTGATCCTTTCTAAACATAGAGTATCCAGTTAGAAATTTCAAGTGGCTTCTCAAGTCTTTTATGAGAGATAGAATGAAGGTTTTATTTTCTTTATTACTTTTAAGTTTGTTTTTCCGGAGTAGGCTTTGCAATGAGAATCAGGTGTAAATGTGCAGGGTGCTGGTGCTGGCGAATGCTGGTTCTGTCTCCCTGAGTGTTCTCATAAATAATCTTAGAAAACCTGGGAACGATGCACTTTAGAATCTCACTGTTTTTCTGTAGTGATTCATAACCTGCTGCCGATGTCCTAAGGAAAAAACAAGACAGGGAAAAAGAACTGGTTTTGAGAGACTGAGGCCTGAATTTAGGTGAGCCAGTAGGTAGAGAGAGAGAGAGTAGAAGCGGCTCCGTGGGGAACAGGCGATTTCTATAACGTTTGCGGTTTTCACCTGTATTTGTATTATATTCAACACTGTGGGCTACATTTTCAGTTATTTGTTAGAGTGGGGCTTATAAGTTAACAGTAATTCGTTGTAGGTGGCTTACTCAGAAGAAAATAGATTATTCTCCTGTAAATGACCTCATTTTTCTAATTTTAGGGTCATGTGTTTTTTTACCAAGCGATAAAAGGAACATTATAAGTATATTCTGCAAATGCCATTAATATTACATTAATTAGCATTTATTATTTTGTATTCCATTGTGCCTGAAGCTTGGAGAACTTAGTTATACGATACTCACTTTTTTCCCCCTATTAAATAGTTTGAGAAGCTTGTTGCAACCTTCAAATCATACAGAAATGTATTAGGAAGTGAACTCTCCCGTTATCCCCCAGCTTCGTTTGTAAATATACTTCTTAAAAATTACAATTTTTTAAAAACACAATGAAAAACAAACAAACAAACAAACAAACAAAAAAAAAACACAATGAGACCACACCACACTGAAACTGCTTCGTAACTTGCATTTTAAAGTACTCTACAATGGCCCTTGACCCATGTTTGATTATTCCAAGCTACAGATTGTTCCATTGCACGATTGTGACCTAATGTACTAAGCTAACACTGTTGATGAATGGTGTTTTCCATGCTTTTTGTTGCCATATTAACAACGCTTTACAAAACAACTTTGAATGTTTACTTTCAGTAATTGAAATCTAAACTTTTGACCAAGTGCCATTTCCAAAACTAGAACACCACCATTAAAATTAGTAATCAAATCCTGTGTTTACGTTGCAGCCAGTATGGGCAAAGCTCAAACCTCAGACCCCCGCACGGGTCAACACTACACCTCTCCTTTCCTCTTTTAAAGCCTTCGGTGACCTTAGCGCCCCGCGCTTTCCTCGGCCCGAGCCCCGCGCTGCAGCCCCGGCCGCCCCTCTCCCGGGCGCTGCCCGCGCCGCGCTGGCCCCAGACGCCGGCTCCAGGGCGGGGGTCGGCAGCCCCGGGGGTGGCTCTGCGCTGCGCCGCCGGGCACCGCGGCAAGTTGCCCGCCGCAGCGCTGCGGTCCCTCCGCGGTGCCGGGGCCGGATGCGGACCGGCTGCTCCCCGGACGAGCCGAGCGGCCCGGCTTCTGCTCTTCCCGCAGGGGCTGGCGCTGCCCACGAGCCCTGCTCCCGCTGCGTTGCTAGCCGAGGACTCCGACTCCCTGCTCTCTTAGGAGGGCGAGGAGAGTGTTCTGCAAACGGTAGACATTCAGATCCAAGACAGGGAGGTGTTAACAATTCAAATTCAGAACTTTGGAACCCCAGAGTTATTTGCTCTACTGGTTATCAAATCATGCACCCCAGTGGTCTTGTAAGGCCGAGTGTCTGGCTTTTGTTCTGCTTTTGCTTTTGATCTCTCTGAGATTGTGCCACGGGGCAAAAGACTTTGACTCCATAGAGTCCTAAAATTTTGAAGTCGAACAGTAGAAACGACTTTTTCTTAGTACACGAGGCAGCCATTTTCTCCTTATTTTAGGCGCAGCATCTTCTTTTCTTACAGGTTTTCGCAACGTTTACTCGCACACGCTGGGCCTCTGGCTTGCTGTCTGGGGTCTCAGGGGCCCCGCAGAAGGTTCTGAAGGCACCCAGAGCACTGTTGATGGCTTTACAAATAAAATAGCACATCTCCATCTCACATAGAAAAGTTAAGTGTGCGTTCCCGCACCGTAGCAGCTGTATTTTGCATATTCTGTATCTTTATGCCGTTTAATAACGAGAAGGACAAAATAGAAAACTTTTAGTGAATTGCTACTTTGAGTTCATTTATTCACCAAGCTTGCCCCTGTGTGCTGGGCCCTGCCCTGTTGCTGTTGTATGAACAGGATAGACAAATTCTTGCCTTTTCTCCCCCACTCTCCTTTCTTCTTTTTGGAAAGAGACAGTTAAGAAGTCACTAATCTGAGTATGTGAGGAGGTGGTCAGTGGCAAGGAGTAAACAAAGCTGGGGAAAGGGATGAACAGCACTTCTGGCCAGCTGCGGTAGGTAGCCTCGCCTCCGATGAGCCGGAGGACTTTGGAGCAAGGAGGCCAGGCCATGCAGTGGGGTGCCTGAGAGAGAGGGAAGGCTGGATGGAGCCTGAGGGTCCTTCTACGCCAGAGAGGACTTCGCTGCCTCGATGAGTGACTCGGGGGAGCCGTTTAGGATTTTCAGCTGAGTAGTAAAAGTGGTTGGATTTTTGAAAGGCTCATGGGAATTGTGTTGCTCACAGGTGGGGGCTTGGCACAGGGCCTGGCAGCAGCAACGGCTGGGATCTTAGAACTAGGTGATGTGGTGGTAGGGAGTAAGGTTGGAGAGACTGCATGGATTTTGAAGGCTGTGCTGACAGTATTTCCTTAGGATACAGGATTTAAGTGTTAGGTCTCCTAGGAATGAGAGAATTTCTCTTTTCTGTTATAGAAATGTATCTCAGCTAAGTTGCCCAGGCTGAGTTCCTTTGAATTCCTGGGCTCGGTTGATCCTCCTGCATCAGTCTCTCCAGTAGCTGGGACTGCAGACATGTATTACCATGCTGGGCTCTAAAAGAATCTCTGTAATTTAATTGAATGAAGAGGCAGCAGAAGAAATTGATAAAAGCAGAGTGGGATGGAATTGTTGAGGAAAGGAAGACTGGCACGTGGAAGGTGGCTTCAGAATTCAGGTCATTCTAGATTTATCAATAAAGCTCATCACATGGAGCCTTCTGGTACAAACAAAAGGGCTGTGGGGTTCCATTATGGTTTATTTCTTTAAATTTGTAAAAATTATGTATGTATGTATTTATTTATTTGGTTCAGGGTCTTGCTGTGCAGTTCAGACTCATAGTGATCCTCCTGTCTCAGCTTCCCCAGTACTGGGATTACAGGCATGCACTGCTATGCTCAGTTTTGGTGGCTGGTACAGCATGCCCAGGGTTCTGGGGCCAGCACGGCACGTGGTACTGGGTCAAACCTGGGTCCTTGCACTTGCCAGGCAGGTGCTTAGATTGCTGAGCTATCTTCCCATTCTCTATTATGGTTTAAAGAGTGAAACAGCTACATTTATTTTTATTTTTATTTTTTTTAAATTAATTAATTAATTTGTTTTTTATTTTTTTCAAAGTTTTATTGAAACAGCTACATTTAAAGGAGGCAGAGGAAGATTATTCTCATTAGCAGTAAAAAGAATAGTCTAATAGACAAAGAGTATGGGAAAAATACAAAAACTCAACAAAGGGCTGGGGAGATGGCTCAGTGGCACTAGTGCCTTCCTAGCAAGTGCAGGGTCCTGAGTTCAATACCTGGTACCCAAAAACAAACAAATAGCCCCACCCCAAAAGCTCCAGCTCAACAAAGCTACAGTGAGTTATGGAAGGGAAGGAGTATTTATGAAATATTTGTTATAGTAAACATTGGCAGCATTCTGCAACAATTTAGCACTGTGACTATGTATTAGAAGATGAATTCAGAACTATTCAATTCATTTATGGTTTGTAGTTTTGAAAACGTTCTGATAATCTTGTCAATATGTGTAAACTAAAACCAAGGAAGGCCTGCCATTAAGAGTAGTAATAGGTCTCTTGAGAGACATTTAAGAGGATAAATTTTGGAGAAAAAGCTCTAGTTGGAATACATAAGCTCAGAGGGTGAAAATCCAGTGTAAAAGGAAGTTGAAGAATTTGCTAAGGTTAAGTGGAACAATAGCCCAGGAACGAATGATTTTCTTTTACCATAATTTGAAGCAATAGTCATTATGGTGCCCTTTGACCAGAAGAGAAAAGAAACATATAAGTGAGGTTGAAGTTTGCCAAAACCAGTGACATCTCTGCAGGTTATGTAGAACTCTTATGTGGAGGTCTGTGGACCACAAGTGCATTAAAACATATTTGGCAAGGAGCTGGAACATTGTCTTGTCAAGTCTTCTGAAGATGGCAGCAGGATTGTAGATTGATTTTCACAGATGCTTTGAATGAGCTTTGGCCTAACAGGACAAGAGCAGATGTAAGTATAAAGTCAGATGAGGAAGGAACCACCATGAATTTCATATCTTATTACTGACTAAGTGATGAATAAAACCTACCAAGTGATTGCATTAGTTGGATACCACAGTCGATACCACCCTGCTAAAGAAAAGGCTATACTTTCTTACAGGGCAAGATTGATGATCCCAGGCCCTGGATGTGTATGATAAGTAGGACTCAGATATTTCAAAACACTTTGACATTTTTCCTGTATCTTTTATTCTAGCCAAACAAGCTGCTCTTACAGCAGCTTTTGAGCGTTGACTAGTGGATGCCTACCATACTACTTTCTTGAACATTGTCCCATTTAGCTTTGTTTCCCATTTCAAATGCTGCCCATTCATCTCCCCCAAAGGTCTGAGCCCTCTCACCTCTATGTTTCCCTTTGCATCGTTTCTGTTCAGCTGACTTTTCCTACTGCCTCTTGCATTCTTGGGTGTCCTTAGCCCTGGTTGCAAAATTCCCTGGGGGCAAGATTTCCTTGCTTTTAGCAATTGCTCCTAAATTCATTTATTTCTTATTGAACAAAATTACTTAAGTTCTGTTATCTGTTCATTGCTGAGCTATATTCCAAGAATACAAAACTGAGCAAGAAAGGGATGTTGCTCATAAGATACACACAATTTAATTGGGGAGAGAGACATTTAAACAAGTAATTCCAATACAGGGTAGTACAATAATCAATGTAAAAATAGCTTGTCTTTGTAGACACAGATACATTTAAGTCACTTCCTTCTACTTTCTTTTGTATCACTGACAAATTTACCTTTGGTTTTCAATCACCTTATTGAAAGCTTATGCAATAGCTTTCACATTTCAAAGATAAGGAAACATCATATGCCAAAGCAAGTGGCCATGACACAGCATGAAAAGCTTTAGAAAATCAAATAAGAGATTTTCTAAAAGTAAGATTTTACAACAGAGAAATTAGGTCACCTTGTGTATAATAGCCACATTGAAATTACTGTTAACTGCTCAGTACTTTGCCACCTATGATCCCAGGCCCTGGATGTGTATGATAAGTAGGACTCAGATATTTCAAAACACTTTGACATTTTTCCTGTATCTTTTATTCTAGCCAAACAAGCTGCTCTTACAGCAGCTTTTGAGCGTTGACTAGTGGATGCCTACCATACTACTTTCTTGAACATTGTCCCATTTAGCTTTGTTTCCCATTTCAAATGCTGCCCATTCATCTCCCCCAAAGGTCTGAGCCCTCTCACCTCTATGTTTCCCTTTGCATCGTTTCTGTTCAGCTGACTTTTCCTACTGCCTCTTGCATTCTTGGGTGTCCTTAGCCCTGGTTGCAAAATTCCCTGGGGGCCAGAAATGATGTCTTATCCATCTTTGCATCCCTCTTAGAATTTAGCTTCATGTCTTACACATGTCACACATACTAGATGACATCTAAATATTTAATGAATCTGAATGTGGCTAGTCAAACGATTTTTTGTCTTACAGCTATAGAATGAGAGCTAATCCATAACTGTAAAGGGTTCTGGATGATTGAATGAAGGCTGCTTTTTCAGCAGTTCATAATTGTGCAAGGCTGTTAAGTGTATACTTTTGATGAACAGGTTTTGCTCTGTTGCTGAGTTCATGTTGCTATGACAACCTTAACTTTTGGCACTTTCTGAATTTAGTGTCCTACTTAATTTCCTGTGTTTGGCTCTGAGAACCATATTGTTCTGTCCCTTCTGGTATTTGTCTGTACAAATCTTTGAATTGAAATTTATTTAAGAATTTATCTTACTTACCTATTAGATAATAAATGTCTTAAGACTAGGGAGTTGGTCTGATCATTCTTATGATCCCTGATACCATCGTGGTGTGCGCTGCACATTTTAACTACCAATATGTTAATATACATTTTAGATGAATTGAGAAATCATTGATTTGAAAGACTAAACAGTGGTCCCCCAAAGACGTCCACATCCTAATCCTTAAGATTCAGGCCTATGTCATCTAACATAGTAAAGGAGACTTTGCAGATATAACTAACAATTTTGTGATGGGCAGATTATCTTGAATTATGCATGGACAATGTGATCACAAAGGTTTTTATAAGAGGGAGTAGGAAGATCATAGTTAATAGTAGGAGATAGGGTGAGAGAAACACGAAGTAAGAATGATGTAAGAAGGGGCTGCAAGCCAAAGAAAGCAGGCCCTTCTAGAAGCTGAAAAAGTAAAGAAATAAACTGTCCTCGAAGCCTCCTGGAGAAACAGTTCTGATGCTTGATTTTTGAGTCCTTACCCCCACAGTTCCAAGGGAACAAATTTATGCATTGTTAACTTATTTTGTGGTAATTTACTTCAACAACAATAGGAAAATAATGCAATTGGTATTTTAATACATTTCAAAGACTACTGAATACAGTCATTAAGCACTGTGCAATCATTGCTAGATTTTATTTATTATTTATTTATTTTATTTTTTGCCATAATTTTATTGAGAGACATATAGCAATGAGACAGTTTCAAATCAAACTGGTATGACAGTTTAAATAATTAACACATTGCATACTCCCTTCCTAGTGATTATTTGCTGTACAAGATGCAGACATGTTATACTATTTACAAAAACTATTAGAACAAATTTCTCTTTTCATTAAGAGAATGTAACTATGTATCTATCCTAACCATTTTGAATACACAGATACAAAATGAACATTCATCTGTATCCCCTTTTTTGTTTAGTTCCGTTATTTGAATATTATCGGTGTGTTAACTCAGCAAAGTATTCTAAAACAGTCTAGTAGTCCATAATAGTATTGGGTCTTCCACTTGACTGGCAGTGTCAGAAATTGTTGACCTGAGTCCCCTACAGCTCAACATCGCACCATGGCTTTACTTCTTATACTTTTCTGCTGGATGGTTAAGACCAAGGTAAAGCAGGACGTATGCAACAAGAGTTGTTGCTTTTGGATCTGATAAGGTCAGCCAAATCCCCTCAGGATTTATCCTGAGATCCTGTACCTCAGATTGTAGATCCTTTGTCAGTGCATTGCTAAATTTTAGACAATACTCTTTTAGTATTGTAGAAGGATATAATGAGAAGTATAGAGATTATGTTGCTAATTATAGCACAGTTTTTGTCAGAATTCCAATATATAAGGCAAATATAGAATTATTTGCAACTTCCTACTAAGTTGAAAATACTCTGCATTCACAAAACTTACTTCGAGTGTTGAATGAGTGCTAAGAATTGTGCTAGATACTGGGCCTATTCAACCTCCAGGTCAGAACTGATGGAGACCCTCTTGTTGTTTAAGACCACTTGTGGACCAGGAAGTGTGGGGGGACTTTCTGGCCACTTGTGGACCAGGAAGTGTGGGGGGACTTCAGGGAGGAGGGGGTATGGCTCCATTTTATTATTAAGTAGAAACATTTATGGCAAATTATGTGCCTAAACCCAGAATGAATGGTGTTTTTAGGATTCACAGGAAGGTTTTACAATAGTTGTCCCTATCACTGAGTGGGAGTCAGCCTCTTTCACAGAACTTTTAAAAGATACCAGATGAGAATGACCGACTTTGGAGATTTTGGCTTGGGGAGTCCAAAAGGTCTGGGGGTGTCTATCTTAAGGAATCTGGCTTCTATGGTGTTTTCTGGGTCAACCACTATTTATGTGGTTGACTTTAGGACTAACACAGATTGGTCCTTAATACCAGTGTGGCCCATGAATGGATGTGCTGGGAGCAGCATCTCTTGGTGAGTATTCATAAGGACACGTGTTCCTGAGGGCAGCACGCTTAAATCAGCTTTGCGAATTTTGGATAGATTCCCTCTTTGGAGGTTCCTGACAGGTGTTTCAACATTAAAAACTGTGAGGTTTTCAAAATCAAAAGAATCTGTTTAACTGTGCTTACCCCATAGTCTCCACATTTATTTGGTCATTTTCCTGCCACATGATATAACATTCATGAATATGTTGAGTTCTCTCTAGCACACACCTGAGGAAACACTGATCCAGGTAAGTGGAGCTTGCAGTGGCATCTGCCTTAATTTGAAAGACACCAGTTTATGAATAGGGATTTTGGAGTAATCACACATGTTTATGATGCAATGATTCACAGGAAAAACAAAGGTCACTGCATTTTCTAATCTAGAGGGTCCATTACAAGTATGAGTTGTTAAGAATCACAGAATCATAAAACTTTGATCCAGATGGTCATCTCTGTATTGAGCCTGAGTTAGAGGGTTGTCTGCAGAGTGCTCACTGCTTCCATTTACTCTGCATACGTTGTCTCCCTTCCATTTACAGCTGCCCCCTCTGTTATCACCACCATTTCAAAGATGAAAAGCTAAGACACAGAAGTTAATGGCTGAACTGAAATGCAACACTTACCAATTCCACATCTGTTGTTCCACGCGGTGTTGCTTTCTTGAGACGCAGTGTCATTGAATCATCCCACAAGTCTCTTTACTTCTATGTGACAAATTGAAGACCGTCTACCCAGAATGTCCTTCCCTCAAAAACATGTTACCTTTCTCAATCCTAGGAGACTCCACTTTTTTCAGGGTGTTGTTAAAATAAGTTATATGTAGTATATGATCAAGGAAAAAGTCCTTAAGTCCTTCTAGGAGTAAATGCCAGTATTGAGGAGCAGAGGCAAATTAAGAGATTTTAGATGAAATTGAAGGCTGAGTCTCAGGAAGAAGGGAAAAAGTAATATGACACTTGTGCTGTACAACCATGCTTCTGTAACAATGATGGCATATAAATCTATAGCTCTATAAAATTACAGCGGGGCTGAAAAGTTCTTACTGCCTAGTGTAACTAAGAGCACTATATATTCAGATACACAAATGGTTACCATTGTATCACAATGGCCTACAATGTTTAGGGTTGTAATATAGTATTACAGGTTTGTAGCTCAGGAGCAATAGGTTTTACCACCCGGCCTAGATAAGTGGTAAGCTATAGCATTTATGTTTGTATAAGCACCCTCTGTGGTGTTGGCATAGTGTTGAGAGCCCCCCGTGAAGTATTTCTCCGAATGTCTTCTTGTTGAGTGATACATGTATATACATTAAGCCAAGAGATAGATGTGTTTTAATAAAAATATTTCTATGTTTAAAAAATATTGGTAGATAATCCAATGTCTTTTTTGAAGGCTTGTCTGATTTACAGTTTTTCAAATGTAGTTCTTAGAGTTAACATATAAGCAACTTGTAAAATAACTTAGATTTTAACCAAACTTTTGGCTTTGGGACTGTGTGAGAGGTTGACTTGAAGGCCAATGCAGACAGCAGCTATGGGGGAACTGCTGTGTAATACAGCAAGCCTTCAGGGCAGTTGGAACAGTCAGCAAGTGACACAAGTCGGGGAAGGCTACACTGCAAAGTTAAAAGTAGGTCTATATGGTGGCACATGCCAGTAATTCTAGCACTTGGGTTAGGGTTAGGGTGAGGGTAAGGTATGGGAGGATTACAGGGTTAAGAGTTGCCTGGACCTCTTCCGCCGCCATTTTAAATCTAGCTCCATACAACGCTCCGCTGCCGCCAGCACCCCCGCGGCCCGGACTGCGCGCCCGCTCGCCGCAGCCGACGGCTCCGCCACCACGGAGGACATGAACGAGTACAGCAATATAGAGGAATTCGCCGAGGGGTCCAAAATCAACGCGAGCAAGAACCAGCAGGATGACGGGTACCACACGCTCCCCCCTCAGTAAAATGTTTATTGGAGGCTTGAGCTGGGATACAAGCAAGAAAGATCTGACTGAGTACTTGTCTCGATTTGGGGAAGTTGTAGACTGCACAATTAAAACAGACCCAGTCACTGGAAGATCAAGAGGATTTGGATTTGTGCTTTTCAAAGATGCTGCTAGTGTTGATAAGGTTTTGGAATTAAAAGAACACAAACTGGATGGCAAATTGATAGACCCTAAAAGAGCCAAAGCTTTAAAAGGGAAAGAACCCCCTAAAAAGGTGTTTGTGGGAGGATTGAGCCCAGATACTTCTGAAGAACAGATTAAAGAATATTTTGGAGCTTTTGGAGAGATAGAAAATATTGAACTTCCCATGGATACAAAAACAAATGAAAGGAGAGGATTTTGTTTCATCACATACACAGATGAAGAACCAGTCAAGAAACTATTAGAAAGCAGATACCATCAAATTGGTTCTGGAAAGTGTGAAATCAAAGTTGCACAGCCCAAAGAGGTATATCGGCAGCAACAGCAACAACAAAAAGGAGGAAGAGGTGCTGCAGCTGGTGGAGGAGGTGGTACTAGGGGTCGTGGTCGAGGTCAGGGCCAAAACTGGAACCAAGGATTTAATAACTATTATGATCAAGGATATGGAAATTACAACAGTGCCTATGGTGGTGGTCAAAACTATAGTGGCTATGGCGGATATGATTATACTGGGTATAACTATGGGAACTATGGATATGGACAGGGATATGCAGACCACAGTGGTCAACAGAGCACTTAGGGCAAGGCATCTCGAGGAGGTGGCAATCACCAAAACAATTACCAGCCATACTAAAGAGGAAGACATTGGAGGAAACAGGAGATGCTAAAGAAATCTTCCAGGACTACACTGAAGATTGGCCTTCTGTTGCTCTAATGATTATTTTGTAAAAGACTTTCTAGTGTACAAGACACACTATCCAACTGTATATAGCTGCCAATTAGTTTTTTTGTTTTTACTTTGTCCTTTGCTATGTGTTACGACTGTGGATTTGTGTTTATACAAATTTTATTTGTATGATTTCTCATGTTAAACCCCAAATAAATGCTTCCTTACGTGAAAAAAAAAAAAAAAAAAAAAAAAGAAAAAAAAGAGTTGCCTGGAGTATTTAATACATAGTCCCACATTCCTAGGATATTGTTCTGAAGTACCAGTGAGTGCTTTTCCTCCCATCCTAACTAAAACATATTATAAAAGTAAGTATCGAAGCTGGGCAGGTGGCACACACCTACAACTTGGAAGGCTGAGGCAGGAGGATCATTGCAATTTTGAGACTGGCCTGGGCTGCAAAGTGAGCTCAAGACCAGCATGAACTGCTGGGTGAGGACCTGTCTCAAAAAGACAAAAAAGAAGAAAAAAAGTGTCATGAGCCAGGTATGGTAGCATGTATGTGCAACCCCAGCACTCTAGGCGGCTGAGGCAGGAAGACTACAAAGTCCAACCCATCCCAAGAACATAGTGACTTAGCAAAACCCTGTTCAAAATGTAAAAACCAACAAAAACAAAAACAAAACAAAAAAACTCCCAACAAAATGTAAAAACCAACTGGAGATGTAGTGTAGCATGAAGGCTCTTGGATTCAACCCAACCTGATGCCGTAGGTGGAAAATTTCAAACCTGACTTCATGCATCAAGTCGCAGTCAGAATGCATTGCTATAAAACTATTGTATAAAGTTAACTTCAGGCTTTACATACATACATAAAATAAAAATGAATTTAATGTTTATATTTAAGTTCTATCACCAGTGTATTTCATTATGTATGTGCAGAAACTAAAAAGCTTGAAGAAATCTAAAGTCCAAAACACTTCTAGTCTCAGGCATTTTGAATAAGGAATTCTCGACCTGTATTTAAATTTAGAACTCTTGAGTTAAGTAAGGATAAGCATCTTTGCTTCTGGAATTACTCATATTGTCTTGGTTCAAACACCTGTCAGCTTTCCAACATCCCAGAATTCTTTTTGGTTTAATTTTTTTGGAACAGTAATTTGGAGAAAAATGATAACAGGTCAAAATATGCACATAATGTTTCCCTTCACTTCTTTTTAATAGGCTCACAGTCTAGGTGTTTGTTAGTTGTAACCATCACAGTAAAGAAAAGGAAAGTGGACAAAAGTTATTAGTTTTTGTAACCTAAGGATTAAAATTATGAGATGTCTCCATTCTTTTTTTTTTTTTTTCTAAATTTTTATGTATTTGGTACAGGGTCTCGCTATGCAGCTCAGACTCATAGTAATCCTACTGTTTCAGCCTCCCCAGTTCTGGGATTTCAGGCATGCATGACCAGACCCAGTCTTGATGGCTGACTCAGCCTGCCTATGGGCAGGGCTGGCGCAGCATGTTACTGGGGATGGAACCCACATCCTTCCACTTGCTGAGGCAGGTACTTAGACCACTGAGCTATCTCTGCTGCCCAGATGTCTCTATTCTTGAAGGAGAGTGGCTTTCTTACTCTCATTCATGTATTTGTTTCCATGAGAGAAAGATTATTTTTGAAAATGGATTTCATAGGCATTTTCTTTTTTTCTAATCATTTTTCTTTTAAAATTTTTATTTATTTATTTTTCTTTTCAGACAGGGTCTTGCTTGTCGTTTAGGCTGACCTTGAATTCACTGTGTAGCCCAGGCTTGCCTCAAGCTCACAGTGATCTTCCTGCCCCAGCTTCCTGAGTGCTGGGATTACAGGTGTGTGCCACCACATCTGGATCTTTATACATTTTCTTAATGTAGCACCAAGGGAATCCAATGGGTATCCTTTTTGTTGCTTTATGGATAACAGTAAAAAGAGGTGACCCTGCATAACAGGTCCTCAGATTGGGGACATTGTGAGAGGCACCTAGCTAGGGGTAAGCAGGGCACCTTTGTCCCTGTCTCTGTGCCAGGTTTTCTACTTGTAAAATCAGGCTAGAAAAGTAATTCAGAAAGTCCTTGCCTATGCCCATGTCTTTAAGAGTTTAACCTATTTTATCTTTCAGCAGATTATTTCTGTTTTAACATTTAAATCTTTGATTCATTTTGAGGAGCAATATCTAGAATATAAGAACTGAAAAATGTAGATTTCCAAATATAAGACTCAGTCAAAAAATGGGCAATTGAAAAGAATAGACACTTCAGAAAAGATGTAGAAATGACCAATAAATACTTGAAAAAAATGTTCAACATCACTGGCCATTAGAGAAATACAAATTAAAACAACACTGAGATTCCAATTTAGTCCAGAAAGAATGGCTATCATCAAGACATCAACCAGTAACAAATACTGGTGACGTTGTGGGGAAGAGAGAAGACTCTTATATCATTGGTGGAAATGTAAACTAGTATAACCACGATGACAGTCAGTATAGAAATTTCTCAAAAATAAAAAAATACTAATTTCTTTCCATTTCCAGTTATCATCCAAAAATATTTTAAGACAGCACATTATGGTGAAACACATGGTACCAAATGATTAAATTCATCATAGGGAGTGGTACAGTTACACAGCACATCTTTTGTTTTTGAGCTGTGGTGTCACTCTGGTTCAGGTTGGCCTTGAATGGACTGCTTAGCTCAGGCTGACCTCAAATTCACAACAGTTCTCCTGTCTCAACCTCCCAAGTGCTGGAATTACAGATGTGTGCCATCATGCCTGGCTTTCTATAACACATCTTGATTCTTATCTCATCCTCTTCTTTCCTCTGTTGGGGCTTGGTTTTGGTTCTGAGCAAAATTAACTTCTAATCTCATTGGTGGCAGAATACAGTGGTTTGTAGTTCAGGACTAAGATTTCTATTTTCTTCTTTTTTTTTTCCCCCTGGAAATAGAACTCAGGACCTCATGCTTGCCAGACAGGGACTGTGCTGCTGAGCTATTGCTGAGCCATCTCCCTGACCCTTTTCTGGCTTGTCAGCAGGGAACTTCTCTCAGCTGGCAGATTCCACCCACTCCCCTTGGTATGTGGCTCCTTCCGTTTTCCCTATTGTGGTGGCAAACTGAACTCTTCTCGTGCTCTCACTCAGAATTCTTCCTCTACCACCGCCAGAGAAAACTCCCAGTGTTCAAAGCTCTCAGGTCAGTATATTATGTATATGTTGGTAATGTCCCTTTGTTACCATTGGCTGTGCCATGTAACATAGTCAGGTTATGGGAGAAAATCCTCCCAGGTCTTATACTGAGGATTTTATAGAATATGTATGGAGGTAGAGGAGAAGGTAGCAAAGCTTGAAGACCATCTTAGTATTTTGTCTCCTATCATATCCTTCCGCTCTCTCTAGCCCTATGATGAATAAGACTGTGAGCTTTAAAAGCTTTCCCTAGGGTTCCACAGACAACCTAAATTTCAGTTTTATCCAAATCTACCTCTGTGGCATGCCATAATTTTATTTTTTTTTAAATTATTTTCTTATTGTCAAACTCCTCTCAAGGCAGCATCTCATGGTACAGCTCCCCAAATGGTCCCTGATGTATGCAGCACTCCATTACACCAGTCCCAGGAGCCCCAACTGCTCCAAGCTCCATCCTTAGAGATACTTGGTCTGTAAACAAGCCCATGTTGTCATACACAGGGGACACCTGCTGGTTTTCTCCAAGGGCAGCCTATGAATATTGAGATATGTTACAATTATTAAAAACAAAACAAGAGGTAGCACTATTCCCAAACCTACAGTGTCGACAGTCACTTGACTAAATTACTTGAAATCCTGAGCTGACAACAGTCCTCATGTTTTACCAAGAGACAAGAAATTAAGTTCTTGCAACCTGCCATCTGGGCCAAGAATGAAAGAGAAAAACTGCATCTAATCCTCAAATCTAGTTTTGTTCAGAGACAGAAAATAAAATTAATAAAAAAGGTCTTGCAGGCAGAACTCAGAAATGGTGTGGTAAATACTACACTTGCTCATTTGTCAGAAAGCCTTGGTGGCCTGGTGACGGGTACTATGAGCTTTGATAATGTACTTCTTGATTTATATTTTGATAGATGTAATTAGTTTATTTCTGAATGTGTGTATCAGTACTTCTTATTGAATATTACTGAAAGCTAAAGACATTTCTTGGTTTATGCTGCAAAGAAGTAAAACTAAATTGGCCCTCAAGTCCAGTGTTATCAAGGGCAAGTTTTTCCCTTCTATTCATTTTGATTTTTGAGTCTGATTCCCCATAGTGGTTGCAAAATGATGTCCAGAACCCCACGTGGTTCTGTGTACACTGATCATGTGTATCTAGTTGGGAAGAGACTGTGTCTGAACCACTATTCTGAGTTTCATACTCACTGGCTCTGGTTACCTTGAATCACTGACACAGGCAGGGCAACAATGTGTTGTTTGCAGAAGACAGCATAGCATACCTAGGAAGAGTAAGGTACCTGAAAAAAAACTCATCTTTATTAATAAGATACTAAGTATAATATGCGAACTCTGTGTTTTAAGGAATCTGTAAAAAGCCTCATATTTTATACTTTTAAGTATGTTGGCACATTGTCACTTCAGCAATAGTCAGATGAACTGTTTTTTGGCATTTGTATACTTGTTACAGTTTTCATCTAGTTTGTATCTAGTCTAAAATTTAAAGAGTTTTATGTGCTACTTGTAATTTTGCCTACTTTCCCCAAGTTTTGGAAGATACCAGTATGTTGCTGAAATAATTTCACATTCCTTTAATAAGTAACATGATCCCCACAAACATGGAGATGATATTTCAGGGCCATTCTCCTGTGAAGTTGATATTCTTTTGGTCACTAGTGACAGAGACAGAAAGGTGGAATAGAGGGCTCGGAGGTGGAGTAGAAGTTATTAAGACAATGTGATAATATGTATAGAGT
>NW_004524667.1:867721-878969 GCF_000260255.1 Octodon degus | reverse complement strand
GACTCCTTCATTCCCCTTCAGTGGCTGCAATGATTTAATGCTACATGGTTCCTGTGTAGCTTGGTAGCTTTTGGAGACAAATTATGGTCAAGAAAAGGCTGTGGTCCTGCCCCAGGTTGACAAACCACAGTTTCAGGGGTATACACTAAATATAGAAAGATGATTTCTTAATGTATTTCCCTCAACTCCTAAGACTTTTTTTTCCAATAATTCTTGAAGTTTTATAATAAAAAGTGTATCTCATATCTTTCTTCCATTGGGATATTTTATCTGGGTCACTATCACAACTATTTTGCTACATGCAATGAAATTAGCCAGAGATTCCATTCGCTGAACTCGTATGTAGACGGCTGTGCTCTCTGCCTTATTACCAAATGAGTACAGTGTGCCCTTCAATAATTCTTTAAACTCTCAATGCCTTGGAAATAATATGCTGGAATATTACTGAGCTGTGACTGAAGCACCATTTGTGCTAAATATGACAGCACACAAATGATATTCCTCTATAAAAGTTCAGACTACATTAATCTTTTAAGGAGGCTCATTGACTGGGAAGATGGCTTAGATATAAAATAAAGACACCAAGGGCTCATTGAGGGGAGGTTTTCTGGTCAGGATTTCTAAGAGCAAGTGTAAGGTGAAGTCTATACGTTAACCTCTTATGGTAAGTATATGAGAAAGTGAATGAAGTTGCAAAAGGAGAGACTAAAATGATACCACACTTCCAATGAGAGGAAATCTGAAATTAAACAGCAGGGATTAGACAGCTGAGACAAATAGGCAGTATGATTATTGTTGATATCCTTAACAAAAATGTGAAAATTCGTAAATTGATGTTTTAGGTTTCAGCCCTTATCCATATTTGTTTGGAAGAATGGTAGATTTCCTGTATAGTCATTATTTCAGCTGTTTTCACTTAAGTCCCACAAACAAGAACCAATTGTATGAATTTTTCTGGGTTTTTAAATGTGGCCAGTCAGTAGGAAGTAATACATATGAAGAGGTAAGGCTTTTGGCATGATTGTAGAGTGGTAAACAGCAGTAAATCAGCCTTTCCAAGGTTGATAGTCCAGACACTGGAAAATAACACCTTAGGGAAGAAAAGCAGAAGAACAATGCGTCCCTGGGACCAAGGAGCATCTGAAGGGAAATTGTAGCCTACAGGGAAATTGAAGAGGCAGCCCACAGCACAAAAAAAAGAAAGGGGCAACCTGACTTTCTCCCTGGGTCCTGTGTCCTAGCTCCTGGCTTGGGGGAAGAGAAAAAAAGATCAAACTTACAGAGACAGTGAAAATGAGTGACCCCAGAGGCCTTTGAGACACCCTCCATTGGGACAAAGCTTGAATTATGTACACTGCAACAGTTGATGAGTAACTGTAAGCATTTGCCATATCCCCTCGAGAGGGCACTCTGTTGATGCCATTTTAGGGAGAGGCCAACTGAACATGGTACTCAGAGCGGCCGTAAATTGGTTTCATCTCAGGGTACCTAAACTCCCACATTGATTGGATGAGGAACAAACACAAGAGACATCCAAGGTCAGGGAGCTGAGGTCAAGCCAGCAAGAGACACTCAGAGTAGTATACATTGAATGACTCAGGCTCCGCCCTGCCCCCAAGAACAAAGGCCAGGTGTGACCTCAGTTTCTGTAGATTTCAAAGTCCCAGAAATGGCACCCTGCCCTAATCTTATTGCCTGCTTGTTGGAATTATCCAGAAAAGATCTGGGCTCTGACTACTTCTCTGGACAACCAGTGAGAGGAGAGCAATGCTTTGAATTGGGCACTGTCACAAAACTGTAGACCTCTGAAGATAATCACAGCCTCAAAATCACAGAGAAATCGCCATCTCCCACTCTTGCTTTTGGTATTTAATTTAATTTTTCTTTTTGAGATGGCTTTACCATGCAGTTCATACTGGCTTTGAACTCACTTTGTAGCCCTTGCTGGCTTTGAGCTTGCAGTTACCCTTCTGCCTCAGCCTCCCAAATGCTGGGATTACAGGCATGCACCACCGTGCCCGAATCATATTTGTTTGTTTTTGATTATATTTTTTTTGGTGAGTGTGAACATTGTTGTTAGTTGTTTAGTTTTTTTCTTGTTTTTATTTTCTCCTGTTTTTTCCTCCCTCCTATCTTCTTCATCAGTTTCCCAAGGCTTGGATAATGTTCTTTGTTTGTCAGTCTTGCTTTTTTAATTTTATTTTAAGGAAGTTTCTACAGGGTGTTCAGAGTCTCACTACTAGATCAGACTCATAGTGATCTGCATGTTCACAGCCTCCCAAGAGCTGGGATTACAGGTGTGTGCCACCATGCCCAGTCTCAATTTTCATTTCAGTGTGCCTCTGGGGCTGGGACAGCATGGCAGGCCAAGGGATTGAAAAGTCCTCCTGCTCCTGCGCCTGCTTGCAGATGCTTTAACCTCTTCAGCCTTGCTTTGAATCTCTTATTTTCTTTTATTTCTCAATTATTTCCTCTTTTCTCCTTTAAATTTTCTCTCAGAGTAAAATCATTCTATTGAGCAGACATTTAGTATATATAGTTTTCTGATCTGCCTTAGATTTTGTAACAGAAGAATAAATCTTGTGCCTATAGTTAAGGGTGACAATTTAATAGTTATCAGTTTGTCATTTTCTAATCTGTGCTTGATTGTTTGATGCTATTGTTGTTACTGATTGTATTACTTTAGTCAAGTGAAATACTTGTGATCAACTGATTTTTTTTTAATGCCAGTTCCCTGATTATCTGGGAGTCATAAACAGTATGACATCCCAGGACCAAAAAACCGAGTTGTAGGCCAAACGAGCTGAAATATTTCATCCCTAATAAACAGAAGAGGTGGAATCCCAGGACAGAGTCCAAAAACAAAAGCCAGATACACCTAGAAGACATCTCTGATGTCTTGAAAGTAGTCAAATTTCAAAGGGGGTGTTGATAGTAGTAATAAAACTATCTGCCATAAGCAATTTACAGGTTTCAATGCAGGAAATAAATAAGCACAACCAGACTACAAATAACAAAATTCAAAATGAGAAACCATGAAGCAAGATGCAACCCATAATCTCCAGTTCATTTAAGGCAATCCAGGGGACACTGAGATGGAAGAAACTGAAAGCTACCTGGATGAACTTTCTGATATAGTGGTAGCAGAAGTAGCAAAAAAGGATAGATGTCTCTTAATGAAACTAAAACAAATAACTACAAAGATAAAGAGATGACAATCATAATGAAGGAAATGGCTAGTATAAAGTAGACATAGATGAAAAGAAATAGGGGTGCTTGGGAAAGATGAGGGAAAACATAAATGCCCAAAATAGGAAAGAACCAGGAAACGGATTCAAGTAGATATCCAAGAAATTAAAAATTCTATTGAAATTATTTGCAGCAGAATAAATATATGTGAAGAAAGAATATAAGATGTAGAAGATAGGGATGCAGTCATTGATTATTAAGTGAAAGACTTTTTATTTAGCAAGGAACCACAGAAATTCTAATCAGCAGGTACTAAATGATGCAAAGAAAGATAATATAAGATTATATAAGATATAATATAATATTAATTGGTGTTTAAGTTACTTTTCTCATCGCTGAGACAAAATACCCAACACTGAACATTAAAGGAGTAAAGGTTTACTTTAACTCAGTTTGGAGAGGTTACAGTTCATAATTTCCTGGCTCCAATACAAGTTGTTATAGCATGGGGTACCCCAAAGTGGGAAGGAGGTAGCAGAAGACAAGCTACAGCAACAGAAAGAGAAAGTGAACGACAGTCCTCTTTCAGTCCCTTATATTCCATCCAGGCTCCCTTCCCTTAGTGTGGGAAGCATTCATATCCACGGAGGGATAGCCTTAATTCCAGCATTACATCCTTAACCCCATGTCATAATTTAGGGTTTTATGCAAGGGGAACAATACAATTCAGGATACATCTTATAGGATTATTTTATAATGAATCATTGAAAGGATCATATATAAGGAATGAAGGCAAGTCCACATACTAAACACCAAAGAATCTAGCTGAGGCCTGAATCCTAAATCCTTCATGAGTCCAGCTGAAAACCTAGAGCTCACATCAATCCTTAAACAAGACAAGCTGGAGTCCAAGAGCCCACAACAGTGTCTCATGAAGGCCTATTTCATGAATCTGTGCAAAAGTAGAAGCTAGAAAGTCTATGACAGTGAGGAGTGCTAGTAGGCTGAGGGAGCTGTACTGGAGCCAGGAAACAATAATCAAGGTAAGAACCAGAGCTCTCCTTGAAAAGCACCATAATTATCTTCAGTCACAATGAGGTCCCATGCTCCTCTGTTGATGAGAAAATCTGAGTTTCCATCGGGATAGTCAATGTTATAAGCTTTTCCAGAAGCAGCAGATCTTCCCACAAATGAACCATTCCCATTCTCAGTGACAACAAGGTCCTGTGCCCAACAGGAACAACCAAGTTTATTAGGAAAGCCAGCATGACATGGTCCTCCAGGAGAATAGCCTAAGATAACCAGCAGATTCCAACAGTTTCTCAACAGCTTCTCCATCAGCTTCCCTGACAATTTCTTTTCTTCTAGTCCATTTCTGCCTCTTATTTTTCTTGCAACAATACTCAGGTGGGCCTTCCACATCCAGGATCATGCTAGTTCAGTTCATCTGGGTGTAACAAGTTGAACACCACCTTGCAATCCACTGCACCCCAGAATCACATACCCTTGATTCAATCACCTCTAAAAAGCCTCAGCTTTGACCAAAAGAGGTTTAGGGGAGCATCTAGATATAAGACAACAATTTTAGTCAATGAAATATCAGAAGATATCACAAAGGACATAAAAACCTGTTTACAGAAGTAATAGC
This sequence comes from Octodon degus, assembly GCF_000260255.1. NCBI lineage: Eukaryota > Metazoa > Chordata > Mammalia > Rodentia > Octodontidae > Octodon > Octodon degus. The sequence continues at coordinate 874,132 of NW_004524667.1, read as the reverse complement.
AGAAAACTTTTCAAGCGTGGAAGAATAGTTTGGGCTGGGGGGATAGTTTAGTAGGACCATGGTGATAGCTTAGTAGGGCTGGGAAGATAGCTCAGTAGGGCTGAGGAGACATCTCAGTAGAATAAGCACTTGCCTGGCGAGTGCAAGGTCCTGAGTTCAATTCCCGGTTTTTTAAAAAAAAATAATACTTTGACATACAAATAAATGAGACATATAAAACTCTAAATAGGTATGATCAGAAAAACTTCTCCAAGGTATGTAATTGTCAAGACTCCAGAAATCCAACACAAGGACAGAATATTAAAAATTATTAGAGAAAGGGAACAAATTACCAATAAAGAACTCTCTCTCTCTCTCTCTCTCTCTCTCTCTCTCTCTCTCTCTCTCTCCCTCTCTGTCTCTCTCTGTGTCTCTGTCTCTCTGTGTCTCTGTCTCTGTGTCTCTGTCTCTCTCTATCTCTCTGTCTCTGTCTCTGTCTCTCTTTTTCTGGTGGAACCGGGGATTGAACTCAGGCCCTTGCACTTATTCCACTGAGCCATCTCCCCAGCCCATGTACAACGAACTTCTCAACATAAAGTCTTAAGTTCAGAACAGCTTTGAGTAAAGTATTTAAAGACTAAAAGAAAGAAACCTCCAACTCAGAACGATGAACTCTACAAAACTGTCTTCAAAATTGTTGAGGAAATAAGATGCTTCCATGACAAAGAATACCTAAAGAAATCCATGACCACCAAACTGGCATTCCAAAATGTGATGAAGAGTATTCTAGAAAAAGACCATGATACACCAATTCCAAGAATTCAAATAGAATAAATCCACCAAGTGGAAGGGAAAGAAAGGGAACCAACCACAGGAAAATAATATAGCGATAAAGATAAGTAAATACCTATCAGTTATAACCATTAATGCAAATGGTCTCAGTTTACCAATCAAAAGAAACAGATTGACAGGATGGATCAAGAAACACAATCCAATAATATGCTGCCTACAACAAACACATTTAACTAAAACAAATACATTAACTTAGAGTCAAAGTTTGGAAAACAATACTTGAAGCAGTAGGAACTTGGAGAAAAAGCAGGGGCAGCTATTCTATCTGCTGACAAAATGAATTTCAAGGCAAGTATGATTAAGAGACTCAGAAGGTCACTACATACTTGATAAGGGAACAATCCAAGAGGAAAAGACAATAATTATAAATAGCTATGTACCAAATGCTAGTACATATGGTAGCATATCCAACCATATAAAGCAAATACTAATTAACATGGAAAATTACATAAGCACAGATACAATTGCAATGGTAGTGCTCAATACCACATTGTCACAAATAGAGATAATATCAACAAGAAATAGCATAGCTGAGCCAAATATTTGAACAAAAGGATTTAGTAAGTATCTAGAGTGTTTCACCTAACAACAACAGAATATACATTCTTCTCAATAGCACATGGGGCTTTCTCAAAAACAGATCTCATACTAGCTCATAGAACTAGTATACATTAAGTAAATGCAAAGTGTCCGAAATTATTCCATGCATATTATCAGCGAAGAGTATAATAAAATTGGAAATCAATGACAAAAGAAACAGAAAAACAACCTAAACACATGGAATCAAATAATACCTTCCTGAACAATCAATGGGTCGCAGATGAAATTAGAGAAGAAATGAGATGGTTTCTACAACTAAATGACGGTGATGATACAGCATACTGGAACTTATGGGGCACAATGAAAACAGTACTATGAGGGTGTAGTGAGTGATACATTGTGCCAAATTGGCTGATCTGCTTCGCACAGTTTCGGGCTGTGGAGGGCCCATCCTGGGGTGCAATTTGTTCCACTGTGGGACACTATTGGGCCAGCAGTGGGGTGCGATTGGTTCCACCCTAGGGCCATAGGCTTCCGCAGAGTGACTCAGCATGAAAAATGTATATAAAGGAGTTGAGGAAGGCTTCCTGGCTGGCCTGTCCCACTTCCTTGGAGGAGTCCCAGTCTTCAGAGGAGCCCCAGTTTTTGGAGGAGCGGTGCCACTTCAGGGGAGCTCTGATCTTCACTGTGGAGCACTGGTCTTCACAGTCAGCATAGAAGGAAGAGAGAGGCTCGATGGATACTGTTGCTGCTGCTCCTTCTCTGCTCTTCATTGTTTTCTGTTGCCATGAACTGCTGTGGTTTGCCTTGGAGCCAGTGGAGTATGAACTGAAACCTCCACAAACTGTGAGCTAAGTAAACCTTTCCTTCCTTCATTTTGAGTGTCAGATATTTGTCCCAGCAACCAGTAAAAAGTAACTAAGACAGAGAGTAATAATTTATAGTGGTGAATATCCATATAAGAAAAACTGAGTTTCAATAAACAACCTAATGTTGAAGCCCAAGCTCCTAGAAAAAGAAGATCAGATCAAATGGAAAGCATGTATGAGGGAGGAAATTTTAGATCAGAGCACTGATTAATGCAATTGAGACTAAGATAATAATACAGAATATAGGAGCTTTCCTGGCACCATTTAATAACTTTGTAGGACTCAGGGCTGCCCACAGGACTCTGGTAAGCTCTGACCCTTAGCTCCCAATGTGCAGGCATAGAGCTTGTGCTGGTGCTGGTCTAACATTTTAAGAAATTACAAAGGCTTTGAGTGGCCCATGAGACTCTGGAGAGCTGTGATCTGCAGGTCCAACATGCACAAGCATGGAGCTTTACTGGTGCCTGGTCTACCTATTTAAGAAATTATGAGGACTTGGGGTGGCCTGTGGGATTCTGGAAAGCTGTACTTCTTGGCCCCCAGCAGGCAGGTTTGTAATTTGTGTTGACATTGGTTCAACTTTTAAGAACTTAGAAGGATTCTAAGTGGCCTATGGTATCTTGGTGAACCTGGTCACCACCCATCACCTACAATGAAGCTTTGTTGAGTATTGGCCAGTCATCCCTACTAGTAATGAGAGCTTTGGTGAGTCCAACTCTGCTCCCTCCTGTAGCAGAAACCTTACTGACACATGCCTCACCAGTCTACCAACACTGCTAAGTCTAGATGATCACTGAGAGCTTCAGAAATGCTAAAACTAGGGCTGTCCAAATAGCTTAGTGGATTAAAGTGCTTTCAAGCAGGTGTAGAGGCCAGGGGTTTGATCCCCAGGCCTGCAGTGGCAGCCCCGCCTCTCAGGCACGCTGAGATGGCAATTGAGACAAGATGTGGTAATGTGTGCCTCTAATCCCAGCTCTGTAAACAGGAAGATCACTACAAGTCTGATCTAGTAGTGAGACCCTAAACACCCTGTAGACCCTTCCCTAAAAAATAAAAAAAAAAATGCCAAAATGCAGGAGCAAAAGGAAATCTCAGTCCTCCAATCCACCTGGAACAAATCCAGAGACAAAGACATACAAGAAATTGGAAATCACATATCTTAAATCTCTGAAATGATAGAACCTGAAGTAAAGAAACAAATCCTTTAGGCTATTGAAGAAATAAGATCAGAAATAATCTCTCAGGTCTAAAAGAAATGACAAAAATCATGAAAGAATTGCTCAGTACAGCTAAAGAAGACATAGACAAAAAAAATAGAAGAGAACAGAAAAAATGATGGAAACACTGAATGAACAATACAGCAAAGAATTAGAATGCATCAAACATTCAAATACCTATCCAGGATATTAAGAACTCCACTGAAAGTTGGCAAAACTGCTTGGTCAAAACTGAAGCTAGACTTTCAGACTTCAAGGACAGTGGTGAATGTGAAAGGAATGATATCTTAAAACTAACAGGAAACTAAGAAATAATAATTCAGTAGCTATAAGATGATGCAAAGAAAAATAATATAAGAATAAGAGGTGTTAATGAAACAGCAAGAGACAGCACAAAAAACAAAGATTATTTGCAAAAGTATTAGCAAAAATTTTACAAACATGAGAAAAGAATGCGACGTACAATAAGAAAGGCATATAGAAATCTAAGTAGCCATAATAAAAATAATATGCTTACACCTAGCCACATAATAATCAAGATCTCAGATAGTCAACAAAAGAATAGAATATTAAGAACTGATGAGGGCTGGCGAGATAGCTCAGTGCACTAACCCTTTGCTTTGGCAAACACAGGGATGAGGGTTTGATTCCTGGTCCTGTACATCTTGTCAGCAATCCCCCGCCCCCAGGCATGCTGAGCCAGCAGCAGAGTCTAGCAGTGGTAGTACATATCTGTAATCCCAATGCAGGGGAGGCTGAAAACAGGAGGATCACTATGAGTCCCAGGTGCATAGTGAGAACTTGTACAAAATGCATAAAAAAAGTTAGTAGAACAAACCTATTAACTACAAAGGAAAGCCCATCAGAATCACAGAATATTTCTCAACTCAAACCACCAACTCAAGAAGATCTTGGAGCAAAGTATTTCAGGTCCTGAAAGAAAACAGCTTCAAAACCAGATTGATATAAGCTAAAAAATTATCAATTAAATTCATTGGTGAGATAAGATCCTTCCATGACAAAGAACAAGTGAAGAAATCAATGACCACAAAACCAACCCTACAAAGAGTACTGATAGATATTCTGGAAAAAGACAGAAGTGACCACGGATTCCAGCACAGCAGAAATAAACCACCAAGCAGGGTAAGTAATTAAAAGAATGGAAACAGTACAGAACCTATAGCAGGAAAATAACATGACAAAGATAAGCCAATAAGTGTCAGTTGTAACTATCAATGTAAATGGCTTCAATTCACCTATAAAAAGAAACAGACTAGCAAAATGAATTATGAAGCAAAATCCAACAATATGCTGCACAAGAAAAACATTTAATTCGAAAGAGAATTCACAGACTAAAAGTCAAAGGATGGATAACAATTCTCCAAGTCAAAGGACACCAGAAAAAAGCAGGGGTAGCTATTCTAGTTGCTGACAATATTAACTTCAAATAAAAAATCACTTTAAGGGATAAAGAAGGCCACTATATACTTGTTAAGGGAAAACTTAGAGAAGAATAGATAACAATTATAAATATATGTACACTCAATGTAGGAGCACCCATCTACATAAAACTAATCTTAACTAACATGAAAATCAAATGAGCAACATTACAATTGTAATGGGGGACTTTAACACACCAATGTCACAAAGAGATGGATCAACAAGGCAAAAAATCAGCAAAGAAGTAACAGAACCAAGCCAAACTTGTGAAGAAATCAACTTGGTAGACCTTTAGAAAGTGCATCACCCAGCAACAGAAGAATACACATTCTTCTCAGCTGCACATGGATGTGCTATGAAATAGACTGTATACTAGCACACTGAACATTCTTAAGTAAATACAAAGCAATTGAAATTATCATACTATCTGACCACAGTGCAGTTTCTTTTGTTGACAAAAGAAACTACAAAAACACTATAAACACATGGAAATTAAATAGCATCCTCCTAAACACCCAGTTGGCCACAGATGAAATTAAAGAAGCAATTAAAAATATTTGAAATCAAACAAAGATGCAGATACAACTTGCCAAACGCTGTGGGATGTAATAAGAGCTGTCTAAAGAGGAAAATCTATAGTGGTAAATTTGCACATCAGGAAAGCAGAAAAAAGCCAAATAGCCATCTTATGCTGCACTTCAAATTTGAGGAAAAAGAAGAGCATGTCAAGCCCAAAGCCCAAAGAAGGCAGAAAATTATGAATATTAGAGCAGAAATTAATGAAATAGAGATGAAGAAAAGACTACAAAGAATAAATGGATCAAAGAGTTGGTTATTTGAAAGAATAAATAAAATTGATAAACCCCTAGCTAACCTAATCAAAAAAAGGAAAGAAAAAATCCAAATTCATGCAATAAGGAATGAAAAGTGAAAAATCACTATGGACCCTAGGGAAATTGAGGTCATCATCTACTTCCAAAACCTTTACTCTCACAGGATGGAAAACACAGAGGAAATGGGTGGTTTCCTGGATACATATGAAATGCCAAAGCTGAGTCAAGAAGATACACAAACTCCAAATAACCCAATAAAGGGAAACAAAACTGAAAATATAATTAAAAAAACCTACAAAGAAAATCCCAGGTCCTGATGGATTCACAGGTGAATTCTACAAGAAATTTAAAGAAGATTAAATGCTAACTTTTCTCAAACTCGTCAACAAAATCGAAAGGGAAGAAATTCTTCCAAACTCATTCCTGGAAGCAAGTATTACTGTGATCCCAAAACCAGAGAAAGATCCATCTAAAAGAGCAAACTATAAGGCAATCTCTCTAATGAATATAGGTGCAAAAATCCTCAATAAAATACTATCAAACAGAATGCATCAAATCATCAGAAGATTATACAACACTTACAGGTAGGATTCATCCCTGGAATGCAGGGATGACTCAACATTTGCAAATTCATAAATCTAATGCATCACATCAATAGACCAAGAGCAAAAACCATGTGAT
>NW_004524667.1:861405-862626 GCF_000260255.1 Octodon degus | reverse complement strand
AGTCAGGTCTACAATTTCTGACCTTGCCAGTCAAGTGGAAGGCCCAATACTATTATGGACTACTGGACTCTTTTAGAAAATTTTGCTGAGTTTACACACCTATAATATTCAAATAACGGAACTTAACAAAAAAAAGGTATACAGATGTATGTCCATTTTGTATCTGTGTATTCAAAATGGTTAGGTTAGATATATAGTTACATTCTCTTAATGAATAGAGTGGTTTGTTCTAATGGTGTTTGTAAATAGGATATCATGTCTGCATCTTGTACAGCAATTAACCAATAGGAAGAAGGTATGCAGTGTGTTAATTATTGAAACTGTCCTACCAATTTGGTTTGAAACTGTCTCATTGCTATTTGTTTATCAATAAAATTATGGAAAAAAGATATAGGCAGAGTGATTTTCAGAGTAATATTTCTGAAATGAATACATTGCATGAGATGAATAATAGATTGCTTATTGTACAATTATTTATAAACTTAAATGAATATAACAATAAAAGATGTCCAAAATAAAAATGAAGAAGAATTTACAGATCTGTGTCAAAATCAAGAAACTTATATTCATATAATTAGGATTCTCAAAGTAGAAAGAGGTAGGCAGTAAATATTTAAAGATTTAAAATTTCTGAATCTAGTTGCACTCATAACACCACATTTCCAAGAAAAATGAACCTTTTGCACAAGAAATTTGAGCAAAATCATACCCAGATACATGAAAATGAAATTTTCCAAAGCTTATTGTAAAGAAAAAATTCATTAAAGCATATACATTAAAAAATTAGTAGTGGAGGAACAATATTAAATAGCATCTTATTCCACATTAGAAACAAAAAAAGACCAACTATATAAGAAACTAGACTGGGAAGAGCCCGCTTGGACCCCCTTCCTGTTCCTCCCTTGGACAGGATCTTTATTTTTCTCAATAAATATATTCTGCTTATAAAAAAAGAAACTAGACTAATTAAAGGACTGAAAGAAAGGAAAAAAATTGTCCTCTTTGGATTTTATACTTAGCAAACATACCTTTGAAAACTGAAAATAAAATACTTTCCAATTATACAAACTCAAAATATTCTAATACCTCCAGACATAGCTTATAGAAAATAGCAAAGAGCATAATTCAGAAAGCAAGAGAAGTTGCTGTATGCTCCTGGATGAAGAATAAAGAGCTCTCAAAATGATAGTTATGCAGGACTATGTAAAATATATTAGATGA
>NW_004524667.1:860105-861305 GCF_000260255.1 Octodon degus | reverse complement strand
GCAGCTCTCCCACACACTCACTGGGTCTGGGTAGAACTGTGCCTGCGGGTTCCTGGAATGCGGCAGAAATTACTACTTGGCAGACATTGTGGGGGAGGTGCTGTGGAGTGGTGGGCGGGGTCCCAAGGGTGTGGAAGAGGGTCTCACCCATGCTGCGCCTTGGCTGGGACCAGTAATAGGTCCCGCCAGTGCAGGGCAGCCAGAAGCTCTCTCACACACTCACTAGACCTGGGCTAGGAACGTGGCAGAAATTCCTACTAGGTGGGCGGGGCAGTAGAGGTGCTGCGGAGTGTTGGGGAGAGTCGCAAGGATGTGGAAGAGGGTTACCAAATGTTAAAAAAACTGAAAGCTTTACGTAACTAAACAAGGGCGCCCACTATCACCACCTCTGTTCAATAAAGTTCTGAAAATAATCAGAACAATTAGAGAGATAAAGAAGTAAAAAAATATGCATAGGAAAAGAAAATGTTAAATTCTCATTATTTCCTGATGACATGATACTCCACATGGAAGACTCCAAAGCCCAACTAAAAGACTCCTGTAATCAATAATTAATATTGGTAGCATAGCAGGATACAAATTCACATTAAAAAACCAATAGTGTTTATGTTTGTGAATAACAAATTTAGTGGGAGAGAAATTAGGGAAACAAACACCATTCACAGTAGCAAACAAAAATAAAATACTTAGGAATCAATCTAAAGTAGGAATTAAAAAACTTTTATATTGAAAACTACAGTACTCTGAAAAAGGGGCTCATGAAGGATATCAGAAAATGGAAAGAAAGAAAAGAAGAAATAAAAATAGAGAGGTATAACATAATTAAGTGTCAGCCATATGGATGAGTCACGACCATTGCTTGACCAATTCGCTCTCCGTGAAAGCCTGAGAGAATGTTTTCTTTCCATGTGACTCTCTCTCTTTTTTCACCATAATTTTTAAGAGAAACAAATAGCAATGAGACAGTTTCAAACCAAATTGGTAGGACAGTTTTAATAATTAACACATTGCATACTCTCTTCCTAGTGGTTAATTGCTGTACAAGATGCGAACATGATATCCTACGTACAAATACTATTAGAACAAATCCGTCTATTCATTAAGAGAATGTAACTATATATTTATCCTAACCATTTTGAATACACAGATACAAAATGGACATTCATCTGTATCCCCTTTTTTTGTTAAGTTCCGTTATTT
>NW_004524667.1:852246-855374 GCF_000260255.1 Octodon degus | reverse complement strand
GAAAATGTAGATATACTTTTTAAAGTTTCTCATACTAGAAAATATCACACCATGTGTTTTAAATAGATTGTAAGTCAAAGATACTGTATCAATCTTAAAACAAAAATTAAGATTAAGCAATTATTCAGAAAATTAAATACTAATTAAATTTTAAATGTTTCAAAACAATTGAATGAAGAAAAAGTTTTCATGATAGTAAAGAATTACTAAGAATAAAACAAGATTAATACTGGAATGACAAATAAATGACCAGCACTTCTAACAGTTTGAGGATAGGATATAGCACAAAATTATAGTGTGTTGTGGGCATAGATAATGTCCATAACACTTAGTAGTGGCCAGGTGTCACTTGTGAGACTGATCTACTGCTCTTTCCTTGATATCCACCCTGTAGACCCAGGCAGAATCATGACCCATAGGGTGCAGGAGAAGTCCATTTGTAGAGTGTGCTGATGGAAATATCTTGCTGCTGTATACAAAAGAATAACTGAAGAACTGCTTTTGTATACCTCTTATTCTCCTGTGTTTAATTGTTTGTCCTATTTGGTGGGTTCTTTCCATTCTCATTCATGGAAATGTGGTCATTTTGCTCCCTCTCTAGAACATCTTTTAGTAGTCTATATAGATTTGGCTTTGTCATCATGAAATTCTTAAGTTATTCTTCATCATGGAAGTATTTCACTTCTCCATTATACTTGAAAGAGAGTCTTGCAGGGTATATCAATCTGGGTTGCAATTTGTTTTCTTGCAAGACTTGAAATACTTTGCTCCATGCTCTTCTGGTCGTGATGGTTTGTGACAAGAAATCTGCCATTATCCTGATAGGTTTTCCTTTAAATGTGATCTGTTTCATTTTTTCTTTAGCGGCTTTTATTTTTTATTTTTCGTTTTTTTAATTTTATTTTTTTCCCATAATTTTATTCATATTTAGCGGCTTTTAGTACATTATTCCTGTGCTGAATTTCTGGGATCTTGATTATTATATGTCTAGGTGTGTTTTTAATTGGGTTGATGTTATTTGGAGTTCTATATGCTTTGGTTACTGAATGTCAGATAATTTCCCCATATTTGGGAAGTTTTCTGCTATTACTTCTGCCCATATTCTTTTTATATCATTTGTAGTAACTCCTTCCTTCTCCTTGATGTCTATTAGTCTCACATTGTTCATCTTTGCATTGTCTTGCAGGTATTGAATTATTTTTTCCTGCATCCTAGTTGTTTTTAAGAGATCTTTTCTTACTTTTTCACTAGCTGTAATGGTGTCTTTAAGGTCTGAAAGTCTATTTTCACTTTCACTCAAACGGTTTTGCCAGCTTGTGATTGAGGTTTTAAATTCCTGTATATCACTTTGGATTTGCTTCATGCATTCTATTCCTTTCCTATATTGCTTATTCAAGGATTCCATCATTTTTATATTCTACTCTATTTTTTTAATCAGTGTCTTCTTTAGAAGCACTTAGTACTTCTTTCATTATAGTTATCATTTCTTTTTTTTACTTCAGAAATTATTTCTGATCTGAATTCCTCTATACCTTTCTGCAGTTGTTTCTTTACTTCAGGCGCTATTATTTCAGAGATTTTAAGTATGTGATTTCCAATTTCTTCTATGCTAGTGTCTTCTGCATTTGTTCTGGGTGGGCTTGGAGACTGAGACTGCACTTTATTCCTTCTCTTTATCATTTTCTACAGCACTGTCTTCTGACCTTAGGTGTACAGCTTAGATAGAGTTACTACCTTAGCACCAGGTCTGGATCCACGAAGGTCAGACTCCTCCAGGTTGGTGTGGCTTGGGTCTGGCTGCTCTGCTCCACTTCTTCCTATTGCAGCCATTGGAGTTGAACTTTTTGTGCCACTCTGGCAAGATGTTCTGTTATCTGATTCAGCTGAGTGATTCTTGCCTCTAGCCTCTTTGCACAGAGTTCAGCTGTAGTTCCATGCTGGGCCTGAGCTCTGGGTCGAATGAGGCTCCAGCGGGCCCTGGGTCCTCTAACTCACATGATGGGCCTGGGCTCTGGGTTCGTCTGACTTACATACTGTGCCTAGACTCTGGGTCAAATGAGGATCCAGCGGGCCCTGCGTCGTCTCACTCACTCGCTGGGCCTGGGTTCTGGATAGAATCTCTTTGTTATTTTTGAAAGATCTTTCCTTTTGCACTCATTATCTGTGTACTGCTTTGCTGTCTACAAGGTCTGAAAGTCTATCATCAGCTTAATTCAAGAGATTTTGCCAGATTTCAGTAAAATTTTTAATATCCTGGATATCTGCTTCGATCTGTTTCATGTATTCTAATACTTTCTTATATCATTCATTCAATGTTTCCATTCTCTTTTTGGTCTCTATCTTCTTTAAATGTGCTGGGCAATTTTTTCCTTTTTTTTAAAATTTAGGACAGGTTCTACAGGGTCTACAGGCTCTCACTGTGTAGATCAAACTCATAGTGATCCTCCCGTTTCCAGCCTCCCAAGTGCTGGGATTACAGGCACATGCCACCAACCCCAGTCTCAATTTCTGTCTCAGCACGCCTTGGGGTTAGGGCTGGCATGGCAGGCCTGGGGATCAAATTTCTGGCTCCTGCATCTGCCTAAGCAGAATTTTTTCCTGATTGTTGTCATTTTTTTCTTTCTTTTTTTTTAACCTGATAGATTATTTCTTATCTGATTTCTTTTATATCCTGATGGAGTTATTTCTTTACTTCAGTTGCTGTCATTTCAGAAATTTCATGTGTGTGCCTTTGAGGTTCCTCAATGACTTTGTCTTGTGGACTTGTTCTGTGTGGGCTGGAGATCTGAGATTGCCTTTTGCTCCTTTCTTTTGACATTTTTAAACTCCCAATCCTCACCTACACTCAGTATTGATGGTAGGGGTGTGAGATACCGGTAAGCAAGGCTCCCATGATGGTGGGATGGCAGTGGGATGGCAGGGTAAGGCTCACCAAGGCTCCTGATACTGGTGAGTGAGGCTACCACAGCACAGTTAAGCTCCAGTGATGGTAAAGAGAGGGGCTGAGGCAGGGCTACCCTTGGGACTGCCTCCTTTCTACAAGGGTGGGAGAAGCAGATGCAGCTCAGCTGAGCTTTTTTTTTTTATTTGAGAGAGAGAGAGAGAGAGAGAGAGAGAGAGAGAGAGAG
>NW_004524667.1:844720-852146 GCF_000260255.1 Octodon degus | reverse complement strand
ATGTGACTCTCCTTAGGCACACTCTACATCATCAATCACTTTCCTCTTTGGCCCCATAATCTCCTTGATCAGAAAATTTGGGACACTACTGAGTTATGTGACATTACAGTACAAGTTCTCATATGTCCTGAGTCTTAATTGACCTTGGAAGGCTAGGGCCAAAATGTTGGCTCCATGCTCTTCTTGCCTTCTTGGTTTGTGAACAGAAGTTGGCAGTAATTCTGATGTGTTTTCCTTTGAATGTGATCTGCTTATGTCTCAGTGTGTTTTTAATTGGGTTGAGGTTACTTGGCGTTCTGTATGCTTCAGTTATCTGAATGTCAGATTGTTTCCTCATATTGGGAAGTTTTCTGCTATTACTTCTGCCTATGTTTTTTAAATGTCATTTGTATTGACTCCTTCTTTCTCATTGATGCCTACTAGTCTCACATTGTTCATCTTTGCATTGTCTTTCAGGTGATGGATTATTTTTTCCTGTGTCCTAGTTGTTTTTAAAAGATCCTTTCTTACCTTTTCAGTAGCTGCACCAGCGTCTTCAAGATCTGAAACCCTATCTTCACTTTCACTTAAACGGTTTTGTAAGCTTGTGATTGAGCTTTTAATTTCCTCTATATCTTTTTGACTCTGCTTCATGCAATCTATTTCTTTACTGTATTGCTCATTCCTTGAATCCATCATTTTTCTAATCTCCTCTGTTTTTTTAAATCAATGTCTTCTTTAGAAACAGTTATTAATTCTTTTACTGTAGTGTTTTTTTCAGATTGGGTTTCTTCCCTATGTTTCTGTGTTTGATTCTTTACTTCAGGTGCTATGAGTTCAGAGAATTCTTTTCTCATTTCAGTAAATTCAGCTCTGATTTCCTCTATGACTTTCTGCTGTTGCTTATTTACTATCAACACTATTAATTCATACATTTGTGCTGAGCTAGTGTCCTCTGTACTTGTTCTGGGTGGGCATTGGGTTTCCTCCATATGTTTCTACATTTGATTCTTTACTGCAGATGTTATTAATTCAGGTATTTCTTTTTTCATTTCCAATCTGAGTTCTTCTACACCTTTCTGCAGCTGTTTTTTTATTTTAGACCCATTGATTCATTGATTTCAGCTGTGTGATTCCCAATTTGTTCTGCATTAGTGTCCTCTGCACTTCTTATGGGTGGGCTTGAGTTCTGAGATTGCATTTTGCTCCCTCTCATTGTCATTTTGTGTAGCACTGTCTTCTGACGTTTCTTGTAGAGCTTTGGTGCAGTTATAACCTTAGCACCTACTGAAGTTCAGGTGTATATCTACAACGTTTGGATTTATCGAGCTGTGGCTGGCTTGGGTCTGGCTGCTGTGTTTAGCTCCTTCCTGCTGCTGCCATTGGGGTGAACCTGTTGTGCCCCTGTAGCAAGATGTTCTGCTCCTGGACTATTTGGGTGGCTCTGTCCCCTACACTCTCTGCAGAGATTGCAGCTGCAGTGTTTCACCTCAGGCCTGTGTGCCAGGCTTGAGCTGAGTCTGGAGGGGACAAGGTGGAGTAGGGGGAGAGGCAGCTTTCCCACATACTCATCAGGCCTGGGCTAGGACTGGATCTAGGGTTCCTGGAATGTGGCAGAAATTCCTACTTGGCGGGCGGGGTGTGTGGGGTGCTGTGGAGTGGTGGGGTAAATCCCAAGGGCTTGCAGAACATCTCACCCACGCTGCACCTGGGCTTGGACTGCCAGTTACCACCGGTGCAAGGTAACTGGAAGCCCATGTAACTCTTTAGGCATGCTCTACATCATCAATCACTTTCCTCTGTGGCCACATAATGTGCTTGATCAGCAAATTTGGACACAACTGAGTTACATGTTACAGTATAGGTTCTCCTATGTCCTGGGTCTTCAATGACCTTGTAAGGCTAAAGTCAAAATGTTGGCTGTCCTTGCAGCCCTTCTATTTCTCTAATTTTTGGTCTACAAACTTAGGTTGTCAAGCTTCCAGAAGAGAAACTTATTATTACACTACAACATATGCAGTTGGGTTTAACTTCACTATCTTTGTGAATGTCAAACATTTTAGGCATAACATGGAACAGGTAGTTTTCCATCAGGTATTGATATGTTAAACTTTATTTTACTACAGAATATGGAGATAAAAATTTAAAAAATGAAAAATATTTAAAGAATATGAATAAACAATTACATATTTTTACACAGAAGTTTTGAAATCTGACCATATACAGCAGTGTAGCAGGACAGTCCTGTGATATTTTTTTGCTTATGTCTTTTTTTCATTTATTACCCATTTTTTTTAAAAAAACAAATTTTTACTTTAAAGACAGTATGGCAATAATTGGTATGTTATGACAAGAGGTATGTATTTAGAAGACCATAATGACAGGCATTCCAAGCATGATCTTTCTATTACACATTGTTATCTTCAGTGCAGTTGCTTGTTTCACAAGTATCAGCATGTATAGTTAGTCAGATTGAGAACCCTACCAATTAATTGCTAGTTTCAAAAACCTGCTGATGTTTCTCAGGATCATTGCCTTACCCATTTTGTGTGTATAAATGCATGGCTTTACCCCTGTGATGTTTCCCAGCTTTTCTCCTTGCCGTCTCTTCATTGTCCAATCCTCAAGTTCTTGCTTTCCTTTTAATTGTGTTATACCTTTCTATTTGTATTTCTTCTTTTCAGTTCTTATACTAGGTAGATGATATTTACACATGTGCCTCTGGTTTATTTCATTTATGAGTATATATTTGAGTGAAATCCACCTAAATATAAATACTTCAATTTTATCATTCTTTATACCTGAGTAATACTCAATTATATAAAAATACCACATCTTTTTCAGAGATGCCCATTTTTGGATTGGGTCTTTAAATTTGTGGGCCTGATTTCTTATAATTCTTTAAATGTTAAAGATAGAAGTCTTTAGTCAGAGAGACAGTCAAGTACAATTTTTTCCTAATTCCTGGGTTTTCTTTTTACTTTATGATTCTTTTTGATGTGCAAAAACTTTCCAGTTATGTGAGATCTCAATTGTGGATTCTGTAAAGAATTTCCCATGCAGTTTGGTTTTTGCTCATGAGCTGTCTACATATCCCTCTGTCTTTAAGATTTCTACCTGCTTTATCCTCCTGAAGTTTTAGTGTTTCAGTTTTGAAATCTTGATCCATTTTGACTGTAATTTTGTGCTTGGTGATAGACATGTTTTTAGTTTTAGCTTTTGGCATGTGGAAAGCCAGTTTTTCCAGCACCATTTATTATAGAATTATTCTTTGAAAGAGCCAACTCTTAAAAAACCCCCAAAAGACAAAGAACCTTCTTTAATTCATTAATTTCTTGTGGTTTTTTTCATCATCTTCTTTGCATTTATTTCTTCTTTGATCTTTTTAGTTTCCTGCCTTCTTTGGCCTTTGGGCTTAACTTGCTCTTCTTTTTCTAGGAGTCTGAGGTGGAGCCTAACAGTGCATACTTGGGCTCATTCTGTTTTCCTGATGTAAAGGGTAATAGTTATAAATTTCCCTCTTAAAACTGTTATCATTGCATCACCAAATTCTGGTAAACTGTACCTGAATTTTTTGAAAAGAATTACTATATTTTGATAAAGAAATAAGGAAAAAGTTGAATGATGTGAAGTATATGGAACCCAACTTCCACTGAAAGTAATTTTATCAGGTGAATAAAGAGCAAGAGCAGTTTCTACCATAAAGCGAGTAAAGGCTTTGGCTGTTAAGAAATTTAAAGCATACATGCCCTTTAGCACAGCTACTTCTTATAGAACCTTTTATTAGGTGTGAAATGCTATACAGAGATTTGCCACAGAAACATTGGTAAGGTAGAAAAAAAATCTTTTAGGGTGCTGGTTAAATTATATATTAATACTATGCAGATAGCTATTAAAATATAGCTTTTGTTGTAATAACAATCTCAAAAATGAGATTGCTGAAGGATAAATCATTGTATTACTGAAGTTTTCAGTAGAGTAAGTCTGGAACAACAGGGAGTTTATGTACCTTAAAATATGAACTATTTCTAGAAAGAAAAATGTTCATAAACATTTCTCCAAGTAGTAGCTGGTCTGGGATAGGACTTTCCATTGTGTCATTGTTTTCCAATGTATTTACATACTGATGTCACCTAGTCGTGATTGCTGACAGCTTGCTAATTTAGTTTCAGAAGGACCTGGAAAGTTTATATAAAATATGAGTGAGGCAGAACTCAAATCCTAAAAAGCAACACTTGATTCAAAGAGTGTTTTTAGTTTAAAAACTTAAAATATATTAGAGAATGAAACTTTGAAGACTAACTCCTAGGATCGACAAGAATCCAATAGGACTGCCTTATGGGCTTAATATATAAATTCTTAGATTTGAATTTTAACTTCTTTTAATATCTCTCCTATGCATTATGTACTGCTTCAAAGTACATTATCATATTTTCATTTAATCATTAAAACATTATGAAGTAGATAATTGACTTTTTAAAATAAGCAATATAGCACTTGTTAGTCATGGAACTGGCATTCCCTCACTTGGTTAACTACTTAAAATACCTTATCTCAAATATTTTAGCATTTAAGTCCCCTAGCAGGAGAAAATAATGAAAACTAGATTTTATGATCAGTGAAAACCCTAAATTTAAAGGATAACCACTAGAATATAATTAGAGCCATCACTGTAGTGATCTTGAGTATTTTATTCTTTGCACCTATGCTTAGCACCTAGTTAACAAAAACAAAATAATCTCCAGAAAATATTCAGTCCAAATACAGCTGAGAGTCTTGTTGGGTAATAATCTTTATTTTCTTCTTAAAATTTGGTAGGCCACCAAGATGGTGACTTCCAACTATAAAACATCAAGATTTCTCCTGTAAGCACTTAGTCTGTAGACGATCAACTTTCACTAACAACGTTAATTTACAAGTTAACTGCTTCCTCAAGCATTCCCAAAATGCCTTCTCCTACAAACACCAATCCTAGCAAAATAGTTAAATTAAGATAGAAGAATCACAGTCATCTTCAGGTAGTTATCCAGGATTTTGAAAAGATGTAATTTAAAAATGTGTTTTGAACTAGTTCAACTTACAAACACAAAATTTATCATTAATAACTACTGGTTTTTACATTTTCAACATATATATGCTTTTACATCCTTAAGGTAAAAGAAAATTGGAGCAAGTAATACATGAACAGCAACGTCAAGGACAAAGCTTAAAATCACTCTGCAAGAAAAAAAAATTAAAATACTCAAGATCTCCTTTCAGTTCTTTTGCTTTTTACACATGGAAGAAACCATTAAATCTTTAGGAACTTTCAGCATCAAAAGCTTTAAGATTTAACTATATGTAGTAGCACCTCAAAAAGCTACAACCTGAATTTTCTAAAAAAGTATTTTTTTTCTAGAAAGAATTTTATCAGCTATACAAAAATCTACAGTTTTTATACTTAAGCTAATGCTGAGCTGCACTTGAATTCACATTCTTAGCAAAACAATTGCCCGAGCACACATACACTCCGTATGACATTACAGGACAGCCACCTATTCTTCCTCCTATTCCTCCTCCTCCTTCTTGTCCTCCTCCTCCCCCTCCTCCTTTTCATCCTCCTCCTTCCCCTCCTCATCTTCTGATTCACTCTTCTTCTTTAAGCCTGATGGCCTACCAGGGCTCTTCTATTCTTCTTCACTTTTGCCCGTGGCATGGTATGCAGCAGTATCCTTTTCATATTTTTCCTTTAGCTTAACTGCTTTTTGTTCATATAGTTGTTTATCTTTGGCTGACTTAGACCACATTTCACCCATTTTTTTTTTTTTTTCTGCAGTATCTCCAATGGACAGGTTTGGGTGTTCACGTTTGATCTTTGGGCGATGTTCAGAGAAAAACAGGAAAAAGTCAGATGGTGGTCCCTTAGGAGCATTCAGATCTTTCTTTTTTCCTCTCTATCTCCAGCTTTGGGAGGAATATAATTTTTCATCTCCCTGTTGTAGCGAGCTTTATCACTCTGCCATATCTTCAAACTTCGACTTTTCCTTGGCAGACATGGTCTTCCATCTCTCTGAGCACTTCTTGGAGAACTCAGCAAAGTTGACTGAAGAGTCAGGGTGCTTTTTCTTGTGCTCTCATGGCAGGTCTGCACAAAGAAGGTGAACAAGGACATCTTGCCCCGTGGCTTGTTGGGGTCTTCTTGCCCATGGCGGCCCTGCCTGGTGTAGCTTTTCCTCAGGGTGCTGCAGAGCGGCCAAGAGTGACTGAGATGCTTCCTTTCTAGGACTCCGGCCAGAATTCTGTACCTGAATTTTTATTTGACTGCAAATTTTGTTTTATTTCTTCTTTAATTTGATCTATGACTCATTGATTATTCAGGAGGTTGTTATTTAATTTCTACATGTTTATGGGTTTTTAAATGTTTGTTTTGTTAATAATTTTGAGTTTAATTGAACTATGGTTGGATAATATGCATGAGATAATTTCAGTTCTTTTGCATTAATTTAAGCATGCTCTACGTGCTCATATATGGTCCAATGTGCAGTTGAGAAGAATGTTTTAGGGGCTGAGGAGATAGCTCAGCAGCATAAGCACCTGCCTGGCAAGCATAAGGTCCTGAGTTTTATGTCTGGTACAAAAAAAATCCAGTCTTCAAGAATGTATATTCTGACATTGTTGGGGAGAACACTCTGTGAACTTCTACCAAATCCATTTCTTCACAAGTTCCTACTAGTTTTGTTATTTCTTTGCTGATTTTTTGCCTAGTTGATCTCCTTGTGTCAATGGAGTGTTCAAGTACCCCACTTCAAATGTATTATTGCTTATTTGATTTTTCATGTCTGCTAAAATTTGTCTTATTTGGAGTTGCTATCCTGAGTGCATACATATTTATTACTGTTATCTTGTTATGCAATTTTCCCCTGACAAGTATGTATTAACTCCCTCCCTCTCCCCACTCTCTGTCTCTGTCTCTGTCTCTGTCTCTGTCTCTGTCTCTGTCTCTCTCTCATATTTAG
Organism: Octodon degus; assembly: GCF_000260255.1. NCBI lineage: Eukaryota > Metazoa > Chordata > Mammalia > Rodentia > Octodontidae > Octodon > Octodon degus. The sequence continues at coordinate 845,172 of NW_004524667.1, read as the reverse complement.
TGCAGGGTCTACAGGGTCTCAATACACAGAATGGACTCATAGTGATCCTACTGTTTGCAGCCTCCCAAGCTCTGGGATTACAGGCATGCACCACTATGCCCAGTCTAGGTCAACAGGCTCAGCATACCCTGGGGGTGGGGCAGCGTGGCACACAGGGGATTGAACCCCAGTTGCTGAGCCTGCCTAAGCAGGCACTTTATTTAGTCCGCTGAACTATCTGTCCAGCCTTTCTTCTTTACCTCTTTAATCACTCTTGGTTTGAAGTTCAAAATAGCTCAGTGGATTAAAGCACCTGCAAGCAGGTGCAGGGGCCAGGGGTCCTGCTGTGCTGGCCCTGCCCCCAGGGCACGCTGAGATGGCGATTGAGACTGGTGTGATGGCATGTGCCTGTAGTCCCAGCTGTTGGGAGGCTGTAAACAGGTGGATCACTATGAGTCTGATCTAGTAGTGAG
>NW_004524667.1:833233-838630 GCF_000260255.1 Octodon degus | reverse complement strand
TGTGTGTGTGTGTGTGGCCAGCTCAGCCCACCAGGGGGCGGGGCTGGCTGGCATGTGGTGCTGGGGGATTGAACTGCGGTCCCTGATGCTTTGCTAAGCTTGTTCTAAGTAGGTGCTTTAGACCACTGAGCCATCTCTCCAGCCCCTCAGCTGAGCTTTGCCAATGGTAGATACAATGACTATTATTGAGAAATCAACCAATAACAAATGCTGGTGGGCACGTGGAAAAAAGAAATCCTTTTCCCTTGTTCATGGGCATGTAAGTTGGTACAACACATATTGAAATATATACAAAATCAAAAACTACTAAAATTAGAGGTTCCATTTGATTGAGCTGTGCTCCTTCTTGGTATCTTCTGAAAAGAGTGAAAAGGATCATACTACAGTGATATATACATACCTATATTTATAGCAGCACATTTGTTATAGCTAAATCCTGGAGACAGACCACATGCCCAGCAACAGATGAATGGGTGAAGAAAATGTGGTATTTATATATAATGAAGTACTACTCTACCATAAGCAAGAATAAACTTGAGTCATTTTTGGTTAAATGAATGCACCTTAGACCATGACCTTAAATGAAATAAATAAGACACACAGATCACAATATGGCATTTTTTGTGTTCTTCAGAAACCCAAAATGTAAATGAGAATCAAAATGGAGGTTAGCTATTAGGGACTATGGAGAACATTTTCAAATGAGAAAGAGAAAAAGGAAAGTGGTGGGAGGGAAGGGAGGGAAGGGAAAAAGGATTCTAAAAAAGAGAGAATATAGGAGAAGAAATGGGAAAAATCTTTTGTAAATGTAGAGGGGAAGAAAGTTTGAAGGGAAGGGAATGAGAAAAAAGATGAATTGAAACTTATTATATACAGGTACAAATTCTTTATGATATAGGTGAACAGAATGTAGGGCAAGTATATAATAATAAAAATAATTCTTATAAAAAGAGGCAAGAATGGCTAGGGGATTTAATAAGCATCAACAATGGTAGTTCCAATGTAAATATATGATACTATTTAAATTTTTAGGAGTAGTTGTAAAAGCACATACAGAACATAAAAAATTAGTCTTTAAAATCATATAAGTACACTAACTAAAGTAAAAATGGATTAAAGTTCTAAACATTAAAACAGAAACACTAAATCTTCTGAAAGAGAAAGTAGGTGGTAATGTTGAAGACATAGTGTAGGCTGAGAGTTCATGCATGAAAACCAAACAGAATGACAAATACTTCAAAGAATCAACAACTGACATCTGTTCTTATTGAGAAATTTCTGCACATCAAAAGATATCACCAACAGAGTAAAAAGAAAACAAAAAACTTTTGATAAAATCTTAATCAACAATCACTCAGACAAAAAACTTTTCCAGAGTATACAAAGAATTAAAAAATATCAGGCTCCCAAAATTCAAAGACTGAATTCAAAAATGGGCAACTGAGATGAATATACACTTCTCAGAGTAAGAAATACAAATGGCAAATAAATACATGAGAAAAAAACGTTCCACAGCACTTGCCATTTAAGAAATGCAATTTAAAACAATATTGAGATACCATCTCACTCCAGAAGAATGGCTGTCATAAAGACATCAACTAATAACAAATGCTGGAAGGGTTATGGGGAAAAAACCCTTTTCTATTGTTGGTGGGAGTGTACACTTGTATAACTATTATGGAAATCAGTGTGGAGATTCCTCATAAAGGTAGGATTAGAAATCCCATTCAATCCAGCTCTTCCCCTTTTGGGTATTTTTTCCAAAAGACCTGAAAACATCATACCACAGTGATATATGTGCACCCATGTTTATAGCAGCACAATTTGTCATAGATAAATCTTGAAAACAACCAAAATGCCCATTACCTGAGGCATGGATAAGAAACATGTGGAAAAAAAGAAAGATGTGGTGTTTTTATACAATGGCATATTCCTCAGATATAGAGAAACATAAACTTGAGGCATTTTTAGGTAAATGAATGCAACTAGAGGCTATACTCACAAATGAAATAAATCAGACCCACATGTGTAAATATAATATTGTCTTCATATTGTAAGAACCTGAAGGAATAACTAAAATCTGAAAGGTGCAATAGATATAGTAAAGCAGAAAGAAATTGAATATAGGGAATAAACATTTGAGATGAAGGAAAGGAGAAAGGTAGGAAAAGAAGGAAGGGAAAAACCATGTAAATATATGCACAGGATAGCTGAGATCATTGTGCTACTAATTTCTATCAGTTTTTTTGGGGCAGCAGTTAATGTTTAACATTTTTAGTTTGACCAATTTTATATGCTATCTATCATCTGAGCAAGTAAATTGAAGACAGCAATGTATAATATAACAACCACTGTTGAATACCTTTCATCTTGGTTTTTAAAAAATGGGCATCATTTCTAATGTCTCATCTATATCAGTGAGGTCAAACCATCATGATATAAATGATAGAATAAATAGCAGTGAAAGAAGAAAATTTTGTCAAATCGAGTTCTGCTTTGACTATATTTCAATTTCTTTGCCCTTCACATATCTGCTTTCTCAAAAGCTCTTCCTTGTTACTTGCTCCAGGAGGTTTTGTTTTTCCTTTTGTTTTTAAGACAGGGTTTCACTATGCAGTTCAGGCTGGCCTTGAACTCACTTTGTAGTGCAAGTTGGTCTCAAACTCACAGTAATCCTTCTGCCTCCACCTTCTGTGTGCTGGAATCACAGGTGTGTAACTCCATGCCACAGCAGGCTTTTGTACTGACAGGGTATAATTTGGATGTGGTTTGTCTTGTTTCCTCCAAAATTCAGGTTTAAATTTGGTCCCCAGTAGAACAATGTTGAGAAGGGGTGAGACCTTTAAGAGGTAGTCGGGTCATTTAAAGGATCGGTGCACTTCTCCAGTGTGGATTAGCTACCAAGAGAACAGGTTGTCATGAACTAAATCCATCCAAAGACAAAATGAGTTTTGTCTTTTCCAGACACACCTATTTCCCCTTCCACTTGCCCACCATGCTATGACCTGAAACAATGGCCAGAAGCTGAACAGATGCTCACACCACAATTTGAACTTTCCAGCTTCTACAACATGAAGCCTTTACTCTGTGTAAGTCACCTAGTTTCAAATATTTTGTGGCCAGCCAGATAGCTCAGTGGATTAAAGCACCTGCTTAGGCAGACTCAGGGGCTGGGGTTTGATTCCTGGCTTGCCATGCCTGCCCTGCCCCCAGGGCATGCTGAGATGGTGATTGAGACTGGGCAGGGTGGTGCATGCCTGTAATCCCAGAACTTGGGAGGCTGAAAAACAGGAGGATCACTATGAGTCCAATCTGTGTAGTGAGACCCTGTAGACACTGTACTAAATACATAAAAAAAGAAAATAATCAAATATTTTATTGTAGCAACAATAAAAAGGTAACAAACAAGCAAAAAACCCAGTCTAAGATACCAAACATACTCTTTGCTATGAGCCTTGAGTATTTTTTTCTGACTATTTCCTCCATTTGGAATGATTTTCCTACATTATCTACTTACTGAACTCCTTCTTTGTTTCTGAGTCTGCTCAGATTTCACATTTTTCTTGAGGACTTCCTAGCCAGATTATCTAACCCTGTAACATAGCCTTACAGTTCTGTATTGAGTTTCCTTTCCTTAATTTCTCTCTCTCTCTCTCTCTCTCTCTCTCTCTCTCTCTCTCTCTCTTTCTTTCTTTCTTTCTTTTTCTTTCTTCTCTCTGTCTCTCTTCCCCTCCCCTTCCCTCTCTTCCCCCTTCCCCTCCCTTCTTCCTTCCTTCCTTCCTTCCTTCTTTTTTTATTTGGTGGTAGTTGGGGATTGAAGGAAAAGCTTTGCACTGAGCTACATGGCCCAATTCACTTTTGTTTTTTTGGTGGAACTGGGGATTGAACTCAGGCCCTCGTGCTTGCCAGGGAAGTGCTTATTCTACTGAGCCATCTCCCCAATCCCTGCAGGCTGATGGTGATCTTGCAATTCTCCTGCTTCAGCCTCCCAAGGCCCTTGAATTATAAGCATGCACCACCACGTGGCTGTTTTTTTAAAAATAGAAATTATCACCTAGCATACAATCTTATTTATTTGTTTTTTTCATGTGGGCACAGATTTTTTTTTTGGTATGTCTCTTGAGTAATACACAAACTGATGATGATGGATTTCTTAGTAGCTAGGATAATATTTGTCACCAAAATAGTTGTCCAATAAATATATATTAATTAATTGATAGGTAGTAGAGACTTTGGAGATTGTTGTATTAAAAGTTGAAATAATGAATCACACTAGATAAGAAGAGATAAAAGATTTAAGAGCTATCACAGGGTAAACTCTCACAATTAGTGAAGAAATGTACCAGAAATGTCTATAAGCTCTTGTATGAAAATTATTCCTTGCCTTTTCACCACTGAATTATCCTGTCATTTATTTTTTTTCCCAATAATTAGTGCTTTTTTTCCAAAACACATGGACATAGCTTACGTACTTATAAAGACTCATATGACCAGACTAAAAGAGTCTATCATTTTTAGGTCTAACATATATTAAATACTAATTTAGAACCAGAACCAATTGACCTATTGATTTGAGAGACAAGACACAAAATCCATTTATTTGCCAAGTTCTGATTTTTCATGTCAGAAGAATCTCTACAATATTGATTAGCTGCTTGGAGCTTCCATCGATACATTTCAGGAATGGATGGTTCTAAATAAGAGTTAAAGTACAGATGGTGACTTTTAAGTATCAAGTAATACAATGATAACAAAGATCAATATAGTAAATAAAGATTTTCTATTACATGGGCTATCCCATTTATCTTCACATAATATAATGAGGTCATTTAATTCTTCCCCCTAAATCATTTATTGCCCTTAAGCCTTGCCTGTGGCAGTAAAGTGGTAAAGAACATCTCTGCTTTGATTCTTCACTGTCTGTGATTTGTGCAGTTTGACAGTGGTAATAAAGTATTTGATGATGGGTAGATATTTTGTAACATTTTTCTGAGTTGCATTTGAAAGAACCTACTTAGCTTCAGACTGCACATCTCCCTCTATCTTGCCCACTGAAGCCCCAGATCTTATTTCTGAGTGCTCATAGAGCCTATGGACCCAGCCCACATGTCCATGTCCCTCCTACAGCAATAGGTCCCATATACCTGAAGACCCTTTGGCACAGCTTTCACCTTTTACAGTTCTTAACCCTTCTCTTTTCCTTTTTATTTTCATAAGATTTTTTTTATTTAGAAGTTTTAATTTCATTGACAAGAATACAAATACACATTCAATAAATGCTTAGAAAACATTTCTAAAATGACTTCACATCATAGTTGATTCTTATGAATCACATAACAGTATCATTTTAGAGTATTGGTCTCTGGACCATGAAAATCTCCAGCAATGCAACATTTT
>NW_004524667.1:815564-822913 GCF_000260255.1 Octodon degus | reverse complement strand
TTTTTAACTATAAATATAATGTTGTATAGAAGAATTCTAGAAATTTTTCATTTGGCTTGACTGAAACTTTATACCTATCAAACAGCAACGCCTATTTCACACTTCCCAGCCCAAACCTCTGGCAACCACCATTTTGCTTTCTGTCATTATGAATATGACTACTTTTGTTATGTGATATAAATGGAATCGTGAAGTATTTGGCCTCCTCTGACTAATTTCACTAGGTATAATGTCCTCTATCCATGATGGTGTATATTAGAGGTCTCCTGGCTTTTATGGGTGAATAATATCCACTGTCTTCATAATGTTAAAAAATAGAATTAAAATATGGTCTAGTAATTTCACTGGAAAGCCTGATTTTATTAATTAATTAATTTATTTATTATATTTTTGGCTAGCTCAGTCTGCCCTGAGCCAGGGCTAGTGTGGCATGTGGTACCCAGGATCATACCTGTGGTCCCCTGTGCCTGACTAAGCTTGCCTAAACAGGTGCTTTACACAACTGAGCTATCTTGCTGGCCCTGGAAAGCCTGATTTTAAATTTTGATGAATGACTGGCCCTTCTCACTTTCTCATGTCTTTGATACAAAGGTTTCAGACAATACACATAGGCAGTCATACAGAATGTTGGTAGAGTTTGCTGTGAAGAGAATTTTTTCAGTGTTCATGACTGAATACACCCTGAAATGTGAAGATGGACATGCACCTGATATGAGTTGTGCCACATTGTGTCCCTGGTTACATTATATGATTAAATGGATTTTCAAGGAATATCATATCCTTCCTCTGATGTCATTGCTCTTTACCAACTATCTCGACCAACTTCATAGGGAATAAGTATCTGGTTGTCTTCTTAGGAGGAATGTTTCAATTTAGTTTGTTTTGTGACCATGAGTTTTTCTTCTAAACCCTAACCAATGTGCAGGCCTTAGACCTTAAGAGTGTGTTCAGAGGAAATTATATTTTCTTAGGCCATTGTTTGTAACCATAGGGTTTTTTAATTTTATCTATAGTTATTGATTAAGAAAACATGAAAAATTATCATGTCTTCTTTGACTCTCATGTAGGTCCCTGTTGCCTGTCTCCAGACTTTCTTCTAATGTCTAACTTTCTTCTTAACAGTATCATTTCTGGGGACTTATCCAAAATAATTTGGATAAAATGAATTTTTGAGGAAGTATTTGTACCCCAATGTTTATTGACTAACAACTATCAAGATATGGAAACAATGCAAGTATCCCCTGACAGATGTTTTAAACCATCTCTTTTTACTTACATTTCCAATTAATGATAACTTCTTTAATACTGAGGTTTTCCTTAAGAGCTTTGTTTTTCCCTTAGATTTTCATTCTTCCTGCCCACTCTCCAGTTTTCCATAATAGAATAAAAGTCCTCAGCACTGCTGACTATTTAAGTCAGAAATAGCAATTATATTAGATGCCACCATTATTCTACCATAACCAATCTGATCTGAGAACCTTCTTATAAATATTTAATTCTTATATTTTCTTTACATCTCTAATGTGACCACCTCTCATGTGACCATCTGTACCACCTATGTGTACTTGGTTCAGCAGGACATAAACCTAAACCATGTGTATACTCTTCATTCTTCAAAGAAATTTTACTTCTTTAGCACTGGCTCCTTTCAACTCCTCTTTATAGGGCTTAAACCAAAACAAAACATCAGTTCAACCCAAAAACAACCTTTGAAACATTGTGTGTGTTAGCTGCTTTCTTTTTCTTTGGAGAAAATGCCTAAGATGAACAAGACAAAGGAGGAAATGTTTATTTTAGCTCATACTTTATAGAGGTTTCAGTCTGCAATTGGCTGACTCCAAGACAAGGCAGTATTGCAGAGTAGGAACAGTCCATGGTGTGGAGGAAGGAGGCAACAAGATTTCCTACTTTTTCTCTGTTTATTTCATCTGAACTAAAAGCCTATTGCCTGGTGCCACCCACATCCAGAGGGGGCTTCCTTCTTCAATAAATCCATAATCCACATGCAAAGCATGTTAAATTAATCAGCAGACTAATCTAGTATCTCCTAGTATCTCACATCCACAATCCAGCATTGTACATCATGGTCAAGCTATCTGCCTCCAGCTCCTCCTATGAGAGCATCAGGCTTAAGGGGGCACATCTAGATATAAACCATAAGAGAGTTTTTTTTTTTTTTTTTGGTGTGTGTGTGGGTGCATGCGAGTTTGTGTTAATCCTTTAGAACATACACTTTATGAGACAGAATGTCTTATTCTTTGTATTTTCAGTGCTTTGGATAGTGCATAATTTATGTGCAATGAATACTTTTTTTTTGTATTTTAGTAAGGGTCTACAGGGTCTGTGGAGTCTCACTGAATAGATCGGACTCATAGTGATTCTCCTGTGTTCAGCCTCCCAAAGATCTGGGATTACAGGCACGTACCACCACACCTAGTCTCAAATCACTGTCTCAGTGCACTGGAGGCAGTATCCCTGACCACTGTGTCTGCATAAACAGGCACTTTAATCCACTGAGCTACTTGGCAGGCCCCGAATACTTTTTTTTTTTTTTTTTTTTTTTGGTGGAACTGGGGATTGAACTCAGGCCTTTGCACTTGCCAGGGAAGCGCTTATTCCACTGAGCCATCTCCCTGGCCTCCCGAATACTTTTAAAGAATTAACAGTTTGATTTTTTTTTTAAACATGAGGTTTTCACCCATCTATTTTTGGAACCATGTAAGTGCTGGAATTAACCTAAGAGATTATCTCATTCGCCCTCTTTTTGTATTTAATCCTACAGTGGCTTCTGGTTCAAAATGGAGTAATTTTGATAACAATCCCAGTTTCAGGATCCTCTCTGATCAGTTTCCAGGTCCTTCTGGCTCACTCTTGGCAGTGTGTCCTGAGTGAGCTCTTTCTCGTTGTTTCTAAAGCTGTAGACCTTATTCCATCCTCCTTCACTGTTTGCTGAAATTATTGGGAAATATCATAGCTCAGTTTCCTCTTGGTTATTTTCTTGCAGTTTTTTAAGCAGAACACATTTTCTCAGATGTTAGTTTGACATTCTTTTTAAGAAGATACTTGCCTGATCAACCTGAATGCTTTGCTTAAAAATAAAGGACATGATTGCTTTTCTTTTCTCTACTTATGCATGTCATTTCTTTCCTTTCCAGCCATGCCTTACATTAAAGAGGTACTTTTCCCACCTTTCACCTGGCATTCTCCTGAGACGCTTCCTTTGTGATCAAGACATATTGTCTCAAAGACCGAATTCCTGATTAGTTCACTTTACAAATTTGTTTTTTTTTAAAGAAACAAATAGCAATGAGACAGTTTCAAAACTGATTAGTAGGACAGTTTCAATAATTAATACATTGCATATTGTTGTCTTCTTAGTGGCTATTCATAGTACAAGATGAAGACATGATATCCTGTCCACAAACACTATTAGTACAAATCTATTTCCTGAATTAAGAGAAAGTAGCTATATATCTATCCTAACTATTTTGAATATAGAGATACAAAATTGTTCACTTTACAAATTTGGTTGCACTTCTTTGCTTTAAAAATTAGTGTATTCTACAGTAATCCTAGTTATACTCATGTGGGGAATTGGTATGTGATTATAACATATCTTGATTGTTTTTGATCCCTTTATACCCCTTCTTTATTCTTGTCTTCCCCCACCCCTTTTCCATCTCCAAAACGTCTGTCTTTTTGTTTCCTAGCATCTCATCTTTAACTCTTTGCTTTTGATTTTTTCATATAAGAGAAACCAAGCAACAATTAACTTTCTGCATCTGATGTAATTCATTTAACACTATGGTGTCAAGTTCCATCTGCAAATCTATCTCCAATCATGCCAATGACATGATTTCATTCTTCCTTACGGCTGAATAGTATTCTATTGTGTACATGTACATTTTCATTATCTATTTGTCTGTTGATGCATATCTAGCTTGTTTCCAGAGTTTAGCTATTATGAATTGCACAAGTATACATGTGAGTATGTATGTATCATGTGTCACTGTAATATGATGTCTTTAACTCTTTTGGTACTATATGCAATAGGGGCATAGATGGCTATTTGTTATGAAATAATAGTCATGTATGGAGCCTAATCAACAAGTTTATCTTAAAACCCACCATCATGCCTAGTCTTATCCACCATCTCAGTGCACCCTGGGAACAGGGCCAACACAACACATGAAGGATCGAACTCTGGTCCCTGTGCCTGCCTAAGCAGGCACTTTAGTCCACTGAGCTATCTGGCTGGCCCTAACAGCAGGCTGGGTGTGGTGACGTACCTGTGGCCCCAACAGTATTTAAGAGTGAGGTAAAAAGATGCTGAATTTGAGCCCTGTTTGGGCAACTTAGTGAATTAGAAAGTTTTATCTAAATAAAACTAAAAAGGAATTGGGATGTAGGTCAGTGTGAAGGTCCTGGGTCAATTCCAGTACCACACATGAAGAAAAATCTGAGATTACAGGATATATATATATATATCAAAAGCTTATTTTTTGTAATGGGCCAACATCTCTTGAATCTCCTAGGACTTCTGTGGTAAGAGAGCTTGTGGATTTATTGAGATACTGGGGCAAACCTGTAGCTCTAAAGAAGAGCAGCAAAAGTTACTTGTTTAAAACAATATTAAAAAAGGAGTTGCTAGGGCAGGCCAGATAGCTCAGCGGACTAAAGTTCCTGCTTAGGCAGGCACAGGGACCAGAGTTCGATCCTTGGTGTGCTGTGTTGGCCCCATTCCCAGGGTGCACTGAGATGGTGAATAAGACTGGGAGTGATGGTGGGTGCCTGTAATCCCAGCGCTTGGGAAGCTGTAAACAGGAGTATGTGTGTAGTGAGACCTTGTACTAAATACAAAAAAAAAAAAAAAAAAAAAAAGGAGCTGCTTTGACAGGAAAGGAGGATATTCCAGGTCAAGTGTGCTGTTTGAAATTAGGTCTTGCTTGACTCTAGGGCAATGTGTTCATCATATTTTTCCAAATAAGGAGTAAAATTCAGGAACACTTAAGTGAACTAATTACTTCTTGAAACAACTTCTGGCATCAGGCCAAGGAATGGGACTAGACTAGTGGCAGAGAAATGACCTCCTCATCTAGTGGTGAGCATAGTCCTCCTCCCTTGGGCTGAATTCTGTGCCTTCAGCTTTCCCTTTGTGGTGGTGTGCAGAGCCCCACATTACTAGGCAAGTGCCACTGTCATGCAGGAGCACACTGTTTCTCTGTCTTTGTCTGCCCTTCAAAGGCCAGTAAGAATCTGGGTTATTATTTGTAACCTAAGAATTTCCTACTTTGATAAGTCTGGGCTTGGGCTCTCAATCTTGTGAACTGCAATATTCAATTCCTTGTTGGTATGCTGAAATTCTAGATTGTCTCTTGCAATACTTCAAAACAGTCTGCTATTGTAGAACTGACTTAAATTATTCTAAACAAATGCTCTTTTCCATAGTATTTCATGGAAATGTAACTTAAAATGCCAACATCTCAGCACATTAAGGTGGATCTGTCCGTCGGCAGGACAAAATAATCACTTTCTTTAATCTTTAAAACCAGCTGTTCACAGACATTAATTGCCATGTCACTTACACTCCTTGAAACAGCATCAGTTGACAAAGACACACATTTTAATTTGTTTGCTGTGTCTGGTCCTATTACACTTGATCTCCAGCCATTGTCTTCAGTGAAAGTCTCAGCAACTGTGGGCAATGGGCATTGTTGTGCACACTGAAATGACTCCAAATAGAAAAATTTGAGAATAATTGCATTTAAATGATGTTACTTTGGAATATCAGTCCTTTTTAGTTGGCATCATCAGATTTTCAATGTGAGCACAGCAGAACTCACTGCTGACTTGCTTTTCTGGGGATGGATGCATTTATTTTTGATGTCTGGTGGCAATGTGGAGGGCTTTGTATCTGCAGCTGACTAACGTACATAAACCTAGACAATTTTAAAGAAAATAAATGGTAGCATATTCACTGCTTGGGTTAGGATATTTTTCCAGTAAAAACATTTTTCATTCACTAGCATTTTGGAAATCACCCAAAAAAGTAAGGAAACTATTTCTTATGAAACTGTTGATCTTAGATGCTTTTGTATAAGAATACATAATGTATGTGAACCCATATTTACTTGAACTATAAGAAAATTGTACAGAACCTTATGACTAATTGATGGATTAATGCATTTTTTTCATGTGTTTATTTATTATATAGTTGATGAGCATCATTTTCTAGGCAGTATGTTAGACTCCTGTGGTATAAAACATTATTGTGCTATCTAACCTCAAACTTAAGGAGAAGAATTTTTTGTACAGGTGTAACTATATCACAGTAATAGTGAGACAAGAAATGTAGTCAAGTTATTATATAAATAATAGCTTCATAATCATATGTAATGATTAAGTGGCTGGCCTGATAGCTCAGCAGACTAAAGCACCTGCTTAGGCAGAGCGCAGTTCTCAGGGTTCTACCCCTGTTGTGCCTTGCCTGTGCCCCCTACCTCCCAGGGGGGCATGCTGAGATGATTAAGACTGGGTGTGGTGGTGCAAGCCTGTAATCCCAGCACTTGGGAGGCTGAAAATAGGAGAATCACTATGAGTCCGATCTACATAGTGAGACCCTGTAGACCCTGTCCTAAATAAAGAAAAAAAAATGTAATGATTAACTCTACAGGGAAATGTAAGAATTGATTTAGTGACAACCTCATTAAGTTAGAGTTCAAACAGTTACAAGTTCATCCTTCCTATCTGGATCTTAAAACAGAGAATAACTTATCATTGAAGTCCAGTGGCCTGGGAGGTGATTGTATGGCCTTGTCAGCTTGCCACACCCAAGGGAGCCTAGGTACTGTGGAGTACTGGAGTATTGACTTCCCCTCCATAACCTTGGTCACGCAGGTCTATCCTCTGTGCTTAAAATTCCTCAGTGTAGAATCGCCTGTTCACTTTACCAGCATATTCCTGTTCATTGAGGCATAAATATCTTTTGCAGAGATATTTTCCCTGGCCTTTTAATGTAAACAATTGCCCTCTCTGGAAGTTCATCAAACTTTTTAACTTTACTATGTTGCCTTTATCACAGTTTATAAATTCATTTGTGTGTCTTATTATCTAGATACCAAGTACTGAGCCTGTCTTTTACTGTTTCATTTTTAGAATCCAGAAGATCAAATAGCATATCTTAGGTGTTTGATAAATACTTACAAAATGAAGTATTTGTAATATATGAAACAGCATATTCTGAGACATAAAGTACTGCAAGAAAAGAGAACTTACCCTTAACATACAAACACTGCTTTTGACTTTCTCTCTCTCTCTTTCTTTCTCTCTCTCTTTCTTTCTTTCTCTCT
>NW_004524667.1:801843-804519 GCF_000260255.1 Octodon degus | reverse complement strand
TTTGACTTTAGTTTAGTACATGGTGATAGACCCGGGTCAAGTTTGAGTTTTCGGCATGTAGAGAGCCAGTTTTTCCAGCACCATTTGTTAAAGAGGCGGTGCTGGGGGATTGAACCGTGGTCCCTGTGCTTTGCTCAGCTTAGCTTGTTCTAAGTAGATGCTTTAGACCGCTGAGCCATCTCGCCAGCCCCCATGCATATTCTTTTCATATCATTTATATTGACTCTCTCTTTCTCATTGATGCCTATTAGTCTTACATTGGTCATCTTTGCATCATCTTGCAGATGTTGAATTATATTTTCCTACATCTTAGTTGTTTTAAGAAATCTTTTCTTACCTTTTCACTAACTGCAATGGTGTCTTCAGGGTCTGATACTCTATATTCACTTTCATTCAAATGATTTTGGCAGCTTGTGATTGAGATTTTAATTTCCTGTGTAGCTCTTTGAATCTGTTTCATGCATTCTATTTCTTTTCTTTCATTTTTTTTTTTTTTTCGGTACAGGGGATTGAAATCAAGATCCTGCTCTTGCCAGGCAAGCACTTATTCTACTGAACTATCTCCCTGGGCCCTCTATTTCTTTTCTATATTTCTCATTCAAAGAGTCCATCATTTTTATAGTCTCCTCTGTTTTTTTCATGTGTCTTCTTTAGAAGCACTTAGTACTTCTTTCATTATAGTTATCATTTCTTTTTTACTTCAGAAATTATTTCTGATCTGATTTCCTCCATATCTCTCTGCAGTTGTTTCTTTACTTCAGACACTATTATTTCAGAGATTTCAGGTGTGTGATTTCCAGTTTCTTGTATAATATTGTCTCCTGCATTTGTCCTGAGTAGGCTCAGGGCCTGAGAATGCATTTTGCTCCTCCTTTTTGTCGTTTTGTATAGCACCGTCTTCTCACCTTTGGTGTAGAGCTTTGGTACAGCTATTACCTTAGCACCAGGTCTGGATCTACCAAGTTCCAACTGGTCCAGGTGGGTGTTGCTTGGGTCTGGCTGCTGTGTTTCATGTTTTTCTGCCTCAGCCCTTTGAAGTGAACCCACTGTGCCACTCTGGCAAGATGCTCTGCTCCTGGATTAGCTGGGTGGGTCTTGCCTCTACCCTCTCTTATATGGAGTTCTGCTGCAGGTTTCCACACTGGGCCTGTCTGATGGAGGAAGTTCCATTCACCCGCTGGGCCTGGGCACTGCCTGGAATGAGGATCTGGTGGGCCTCAGGCAGTCCCACTCACCCACTGGACCTTATAGACCCAGTTTTGCAGGTTCACTGCTTCACGGGTTTTCAAAAATATTAATATAAATTATTATTATTTTTTGGCTGGCTTGGCCTATTCAGAGAGTGGGGCTGGTGCAGCATGTGGTGCTGGAGAATGAACCATAGTCCCTTGAGCCTGCCTAAGCTTGCCTAAACAGGTGCTTTAGACCACTGAGCTATCTTGCTGGCCCCTAATCTAAATTATTTATTGTGGATTTCTCACTGTATTGTGCGATTTTGCAGTACCATACAGTGTATGTGTGTTGCTAAAATTACTAGGTTTATGACTTTAGAAAATGGTTAAGAACATTAGAAGTGTTTTTAAAAAGTGTAGGAAAGGTTTATAAGAGTGTGGGAAGGGTTTATAAAGGCTTAATGTATATGTGTGTATCTATATATGAATACTAAATTAAATATAATGTCACTACTTTGCTGATTTTCGTTTATTGAGAACATTTCTAGAAGTTAACCTCTGCAATAAGTGAGGGACTACTGTACAGTGTATAAATGACCTAAATCTGACTCACATGTGTAAAAATCATATTGTCTCCATAATGTCAGAACCTGAAAGAGTAAGTAAAATCTGAAATGTACAATAGATATAGTAAGGGCCAGCCAAATAACTTAGCAGATTAAAGCACCTGCAAACAGGCACAGAGGCCAGGGGTTCAATCTCCCGGCCTGCCCTGCTGGCGTCACCCCGGGGTGCACTGAGATAGTGATTGAGACTGGGCGTGGTGGCATGTGCCTGTAATCCCAACACTTAGGAAGCTGTAAACAGGAGAATCACTATGAGTCTGATCTTCTATTGAGACCCTGAACACCCTGTAGACCCTTTCCTAAAAATACAAAGAAAAGATAATAGATATAGTAAAAGGGAAAGAAACTGCTCAAAAGAAAAATTAATTGGAATGAAGGAAAGGAGAAAAGAATAAAAGAAGGAAGGGGAAAAACTATCATCCATATATATATATATATATATGCACAGGGTAGCTAAGATGATTGTAGTACTAATTTCTTATTTCTCTTTTTTGTAATGTATTTGCTAGAGGGTCTTGCTATGCAGCTCAGACTTGTTGTGATCCCCATTTTCAGCCTCTCCAGTGCTGGAATTATAGGCTTGTGCCATCATGCCTGATCTTGATGGCCAGCTCAGCATGCCCAGGGGCGGGACCAGTGCAGCATGTGGTGCTGGGGATCAAACCCTGGTTCCTGCACTTACCTAAGAGGGCACTTAGTCCACTGAGCTATCTCACTGGCCCTGTACTGCTAATTTGTATTAGTTTTTTGAAGGGAACACTTAATGCTTGAAATTTTTATTTTCACCAGTTTTAAATACTTGTATCTGATAATCTGAGCCACTGCTTTGAAAAATCACTATTATTATTATTATTATTATTATTATTATTATTATTATT
>NW_004524667.1:797360-801743 GCF_000260255.1 Octodon degus | reverse complement strand
CTTCCTTCCTTCCTTCCTTCCTTCCTTCCTTCCTTCTTTTGGTATAGGACTTCACTTTGCAGTTCAGACTTGCAGTGATCCTTCTGTCTCAGCCTCCTCAGCACTGAGATTATGGGGGGAGTGGGGCACCACCGTGCCCAGTCCTAGGGCCTTCATGGTGTGTCCAAGGTTCAGATTCCAGCTTTTAAAGGAAGATTATTATAAGCAATGAAACTTGAGTCTATTGCTATGATTCTGAGATCAAGGATTAGTGGAAATCACGAAATTCTTAAAAAAGTGTGCCAATAAAGATTCAACATCAGAATGAAATTGATTTTATTTTTTGACTTTGGTCAATTATGCTAGCTGAAAGTTAAGTGCAGGAATGGCACAATGAAATATGGATATCACAAGGCTTGTTATTTTAAGAAATTATGTACCTAGAAAATGGACTGAAAAATGGGCAAAAGTTTCATTTCTCATCATGATAGTGCTCCATGTCACATATTGCTTCTGTTGTGGGAATTTCTGTAAAATAAATCCAGTAAAATGTGTCCTCAGCCACATTATTCACTGGATCTGGCACCATGAACTTCTGGCTCTTCTCCAAAGTTAAAATAACTGTGAAGGTAAATACTTTGAATTGATTTAGGACATTGAGGCAGCAAAGACTGCAATTAAAGACTTGAAAGGGGACATCCAGAGGTGCTTGAGAAAGTGGAAAGAATGATGGGATAAATGTCTTTGAAGTGAGGAGGAGTATTTTGAGAGGAATCAATAGTAAATGTGTCTATTACTGTAATAAATTAAACATTTTTTACTAAATGCACCATAGGTTTTTTTTTTCTTTGCATTTTAAAATTTTTATTCTTTTGATACAGGCACTCACTACACAGCTCATACTTGCAGTTGAGCTGTTTCAGTCTCCCCAGTGCTGGGATTACAGGCATGCGCCACCATTCCTAGACTTGGTCGCAGGCTCAGAGTGACTGGTAGCGGAGCTAGCAAGGTATGCAGTACTGGAGGATGAACTCAGGTCCTTGTGCTTGCTAGGCAGGTGCTTAGACCACCAAGCTATCTCCCCAGTCTGCATCATAGTTTTTAATCAGATTTCATAAATCATTTCTTTGTGTTGATCACTTCTCATGTATTGCTTTCTCTATTAGCTCCTTTGAAATATTCAATTAATCGTTGTTAATTATAATTATCCTAATGTGCAATAGAACATTGGACACTCTCCTGACAGTTGCACCCTGGTATCCAGCAACCATTTATTTTTCCATCTCTCAGGCTCCCACATCCTTCCTAGGCTCTGGTAACCACTAATCTTCCAGATCAAGTTGTTAGCTTCCACATGTAAGTGAGAACGTACAGTATTTGTCTCTCTTTGCCCAGTTCATTTCACCTAATGTAATGTCCTCCACGTCCGTGCCTGTAAAAGTATTTTAAACTGAAATTTTCTAAGGGTTGATCTAATCAGTCTGATGGTGCAACTATTGTGACAGTTTATTCTCACTAGCTGAGGTCAGGACCTTGGAACATACAACCACAAATAAATTCACTGGCAAAATAATTTGATTTGTATCTACAACATATAAAGCATTTAAAAGAAGCAGGCTTCCAAACTTTAAAGGCTCAGTCCAAAAAGGGGCATCTGAAATGAATACACATGTCTCAGATAAAGAAATACAAAGAGCAAATAAATACATGAAAAAATGTTCAACAGCTTTGGTCATTCAAGGAATGTGAATTAAAACAACACTGAGATATCATCTCACTTCAGAAAGAATGGCTGTCATACAGAAATCAACTAATAACAAATGTTCAAGAGGTTGTGGGGAAAAAGGAATCTTTCTCCATTGTTTGTGGGATTGTGGACTGGTATAACCACTATGGAAATCTGTGTGGATATTCCTCAAAATACTAAGATTAGAGGTCTCATTCAACCCAACTATTTTCCTTCTGGGTATTTTTGCAGAAAAACGGAAGACATCATTTCATAGTTATATATGTGCACCCATGTTTATAGCAGCATAACTTATCATAGTTAAATCTTAGAAACAACCCAAATGTCCATCAGCTGACAAATGGATAAAACAAATGCAGTATTTTTATACAATGGAGAATTACATAGCTATAAGGAAGATAAACTCAAAGCTTTTATAGGTAAATGGATGCAGTTAGAGACTACAGTAGACCCTTGTTATTTTGTGTTCAACTTTCGCAGACAGTTATTTAAAAACATTTTTTCATATATTTATTTGTCATTTGTATCTTTTTCCTAAAATTTTATTTTATTTTTAATTTTAATTTTTTATATAAAATAAAAATGTATATCCATAACTCATACAATTGACGACATATAGAGCAGTGGAGTTTGTCATGCATATCACATATCTACACATCAAAAAGTCTCACTGAATTAAAAACCAAAAGGAAGGATCAAGAACAGTGGTCTGAAACCTATTCACAGGATTGTAGGATTTAACAAATAACAAGGAGTGTCAAATTTCAGACCATAGCAGTGTTGACAACAAAAGAATGATAAATACAAGAGCATGTATTTTCACATTAAAAACAATAATAGCTACATAACCAAAATCCAAACCTAAATATTAATACAAAAAAAAGAAGAAAAAAAATTCAAAACCATGAAGCAGATATGAGGCCAAATGAAGATCTATCAATTACTATTATTATTATTTTTAGCTATAGGCTTAATATATATTTTTATATTTTTTCCCATAATTTTATTGAGAAACAAATAGCAATGAGACAGTTTCAAATCTGATTAGTAGGACAGTTTCAATAATTAATACATTGCATATTGTTGTCTTAGTGGTTATTCATTGTACAAGATGCAGACATGATATCCTGTTTACAAATATTTTAGAACAAATCTTTCTATTCATTGAAGTAAGAGAATGTAGCTGTACATCTATTCTATTTTGAATATACAGATACGAAATAGTCATTCATTTGTATCCCCTTTTTTGTTTAGTTTTGTCATTTAAATATTATAGGTGTGTGAATTCAGCAAAATATTCCAAGATAGTCCAGTAGTCCATAATAGTAGTGGGTTTTCCATAACACTGGTAATGTCCGAAGTTGTTGACTTGAGCCTTTTACAGCTCAGCATATTAATATGGCTTTACTTTCTATACTTCATTTTTATACTTTTCTGCTAGATGGTTAAGATCAAGATAAGCAAGACCCATATAATAAGAAATATAACTTTTGTATCTGATAAGGTCAGTCAAACCCCCTCCAGACTTATCCTGAAACCCTGTACCACAGTTTGTAGATCATTTGTCAGTGTCAGCCATGTGGATGAGTCAGGGCCACTGCTTGACCAATTTGCTCTCTGTGAAAGCCTGAGAGAATGTTTTCTCTCCATGTGACTCTCCCTAGTCACACTCTACATCATTGATCACTTTTTTCTGTGGTTCCATAATCTTGAAGATCTATCAATTAAATACCTATTTTAAAGAAATATGTAGAACATAAGGCAAAAAATGATATTTACCAATGAGATTTTTTTAGTTTTCTTATATACTTTTGTAGAATTAGAAGAGAATTTATCATTTAACAATGGGAATGTGATTGAAATGAATTTTTCTTTAAAGTAATTACATAGTTTGAGAACAACGTATACATGTTTGTTTTATAGACATATCCCAAAACTAAGATGCATAGTATAGAATATCTTTTTTTAGTACGCGATTTCATTACATTCAAATTGATAAGGACTTTGGAAGTATCTACACTGAATGCTAATCTTGCAGAAATTTTATTTGAATAAAATAAAATTTTATTTTATTTTATTGAATAAGTAATAAAGCCAGGACAAAGCATTATTTATGATTCATGAAAACAATTGTGTTCCTGAGGCACAAATCATAGAACTATTGAAATTACTAGCTGGACAATACTACAAAGATAAACTAACCAATTGATAGATGAAGTCTTGTACAGTACAGTATATTGTTGGATTTTGCTTCCTAATCCGCTCTGCTGGTCTATTTCCTTTAATTGGTGAACTGAGTCCATTTACATTGATGGTTATAACTGAGATGTACTGACTTATGTTTGACATGTTATTTACCTGCTGTTGTATGCCTCTTTTTCTCCTTGTTTAATTGTTTGTCCTATTTGGTGGATTCTTTCCATTCTCATTCATGGAGTTGTGGGCATTTTGATCCTCCTCTAGAATATATTTTAGTAGTCTGTGTAGGGTTGGCTTTGTCATCATGAAATTCTTTAGTTGTTCTTTGTCACTTCTCCATTAAATTGAATTTTGCAGGGTATATCAGTTTGGGTTGGAATTTGTTTTCTTGCAAGACTTGTAGTAGATTGCTCCATGCTCTTCTTGACTTACTTGTTTGTGAAGAGAAATCTGCTGTT